>NC_056503.1:7768525-7769893 GCF_014905685.2 Nematolebias whitei
ACACAAAGATCCACAAAACAAAAAAGGTATGAACACAAACCCACATCGTGACACTTGAAGCCTCACTGTTCCACCGGCCTCCCTCTCATTCACACATGTACTCTGTCTTACTACGGCTGACTTTCAATCCTCTTCTTTCAAGTACATTCCACCTCTCCAAGTTCTCTTCCACCTGTTCCCTGTTCTCACCACAGATCACATCATCTGCAAACATCATAGTCCACGGGGATTCCTGCCTGACCCAGCAGATAAATCTAAAATGTGTGCCTGAGAAAGAAACACGTGTGTGTGATCTGAATGAAATGACCATGTCAGATGTTTCTTCTGTTCTTTTTAAGTGTAGTCTTTTTGACTCTTGTTTACTTTCTGACCTCTCCATTGTTGCCTCTCCTCTCTGCAGAACATTATACAGTTCTGCCTCTCTTTGAGGGTTGCACGCTGTGTGACTGTGCATGGGATCACAGAGGCCTGACCTATTTACTGAATATTCTTCCCTCTATCGTTCTGTTTTTGTTCTGTCCCTCACTCCTGCTGTTGACTTGTTCTACATGTGTATGCATCTCCATCACTCCGTTGTGTGCTCAAAACCCCTCATTTCCTCTGATGTGTGTCCCATCAGTGTATGAATGTGAAAGCAAAGAAAATGTGATTATTCTTTGTAGAGATCTAGTAGAGTGCTGTATGAATGGGTAAATGAGGCACAGATTGTAGTGTAAAGAGCTTTGAGTGTCTTAATAATATGGAAAGGTGCTATATAAGTACGGTCGATTTACCATTTGTTTAGCTGTGTAAAATAATAATAATAAATCACAGGCATGCCACTAAACTATGATTTTTCACAATTCCAACCTTTTTGCATTAAGAAACAATAAACATTCAATTCAATTCAATTCAATTTATTTATATAGCGCCAAATCACAACAAAGTTGTCTCAGGGCACTTTACAGAAACATTCACATACATAAAGCCAATTAAATGGTAAATGGTATGGTATGGTATAAAGTTTATTCATTTTAAAAATACAAAACAATTTCATAACAATATAAAAAATACAAGAGATTTAAAATGAAAGGCAGCACAAGAAGAAAAAAATCTTATTATATCTGCCCCTTTTTTCACACAATTAGTTCAATCACAATAATTTTCAAGTAACAGAACAAAATGTAAGGAACTCTCGTGAGGGTTTGGACCAAGATCACAACACAACAGAAAGACGATAAATAATAAGTGTTTATTGTTTCTAGGAGGGAAGTGACAGCTGGTCTTGGTGCTGGTCTGGGTTCTGGTTCTGGTGTCGGTTAATGGCAGGAGCAATCTAAGAAGCACGACCACTAACCGTTCTCTGCTTCTTAGATTGCTCCTGCCATT
>NC_056503.1:7769993-7770909 GCF_014905685.2 Nematolebias whitei
GTTCCGTTCCTGTTTCCGTTCCTGCCACAGAAGACTCCGTTCCTGCTACAGAGGGTTCCGTTCCTGTTTCCGTCCCTGCCACAGAAGACTCCGTTCCTGCCACAGAGGATTCCGTTCCTGTTCCCATCCTGCCGCAGAAGCTCCTATTCCTGCCGCAGAAGATTCTGTTCCTGTTTCCGTTCCTGCCGCAGAAGATTCTGTTCCTGTTTCCGTTCCTGCCGCAGAAGATTCTGTTCCTGTTTCCGTTCCTGCCGCAGAAGATTCTGTTCCTGTTTCCATTCCTGCTGCAGAAGACTCCGTTCCTGCCGCAGAAGATTCTGTTTCCATTCCTGCCGCAGAAGACTCCGTTACTGCCGCAGAAGATTCTGTTTCTGTTCCTGCCGCAGAAGACTCCGTTACTGCCGCAGAAGATTCTGTTTCCGTTCCTGCCGCAGAAGACTCCATTCCTGCCGCAGAAGACTCCGTTCCCGTTGCTGCTACAGAGCTCCAGGCCTCTCCGCCGTTTGCTGCAGAGCTCCAGGCCTCTCCGACGTCTGCTGCAGAGCTCCAGGCCTCTCCGCCGTCTGCAGCAGAGCTCCAGGCCTCTCCGCCGTATGCTGCAGAGCTCCAGGCCTCTCCGTCGTCTGCTACAGAGCTCCCGGCCTCTCCGTCGTGCGCTGCAGCTCCCCAGGCCTCTCCGTCGTCCGCTGCAGCTCCCCAGGCCTCTCTGTCGTCCGCTGCAGCTCCCCAGGACTCTCTGTCGTCCGCTGCAGCTCCCCAGGACTCTCTGTCGTCCGCTGCAGCTCCCCAGGACTCTCTGTCGTCCGCTGCAGCTCCCCAGGACTCTCCGTCATATGCTGTAGCTCCCCAGGACTCTCCGTTGTATGCTACAGCTCCCCAGGACTCTCCGTCGTATGCTGCAGCTCCCCAGGACTCT
>NC_056503.1:7771009-7775574 GCF_014905685.2 Nematolebias whitei
ACTCCTTGACCCATGCTGCGTTCTCCAAGTCCTCATCGCCGCCTGCCACGGTCTCTCTGGTCCTATGTATTGGACGGCCTCCCGGCCGCTCCCCTGACATGGCCCGGTTTGATGGACAGCCTCCCGGCCGCCTGCCGGAACATTGACTCCTAGGGACGGTCTCTTGACCGTCCAAATCCTTTGTGTTCCCTCCTTGTGGTTTGTCATAGTTTTTTCTCAGGTCTTTAGTCTCTTCCTCGTGTTTTCCTCTGGCCCTCCACCCTTGCAGTGCCGCCCTCCACCCGCCCAAGTCCTTTGGGAGGGGGGTTTTTTGGGGACGCCTGGGGGCGTCCTTGGGGGGAGGGGGGTACTGTAAGGATGGTACCTTTTTGTGGCCTGGTTTGTGTCTGTGTTCCCTCGTGCTCCCTCGTTAGTTCTATTAGTGCCATCCTTGTTTCGTCCCAGCTGTTCTTAATCACGTCTCGTTTTGTCCCTGTATATAAGCCGTCTGTTCAGTCTTGTTCGTTGTCGCGTCGTACTCGTTGGGTCTCCTGTGTCCCCCCCTGAGTCTTCCGAGTTCCCTGAGTCTTCCGTGTCTCCTGAGTCCTCCTGAGTTTCCCGTGCCTTATCTCCCAGTTCATGTAAGTTTTGCTGCCCCGTCAGCCTGTTATTTTGTATCTTTATTTATCATTAAATTCCTATTTTTGTATTCTGCTGAGTTGAGTCCATGTCTGCACTCTGGGTTCGCTCCTTCCTAGCAAATCCTAACAGTCTGCCTTGAAACTTTCATATATGAATCCTGTTGCCATATATATCATATGGAAATAAAAGTACTTTTGAGGTAATCTGATTGCTTTTAATCCAATTTTTATATGATGAATTTTAAAGTAAAAAAAAATAATTTTTAAAGAAAAATATGGTGATAAAATAACCCTTGTATTGGGTTATAAGTTTCACTCAATTTTGGGTAACTAACTTTGAACAATGGTCAACCCAATCTTTGGATAGTTGCCCTAACCTAGCATGCTGGGTCAAACCATCAACCCAACCCCGTTGAGTTAAAATAACCCAGCGTTGGCTCGGCCCATATTTGACCCAGCACTGGATTACATATTGGGTTGTTTTTAACCCAGCAGTTTTTAGTGCGCAGGGGAATCCCAGGGCGTTCCAAGTGTTTACAAAGTACTTATGTATGTAAAACTAGATGTTAAACAACCATTAAAATACACCAGAAGGGAAGAAATGGCATCTACTTTATTCAAAATTTTCTGGGGGAGAACCCCCAGACCCCCCATCAGTGTGTCCCCCCACACACATTACAAATGCGTTTGACACCAGTGGCCAACATGTTACTAAACAAGTACACATGGTGTAATATGGGGTTCAAAGTGCGTTCAACTTAATACAGTCTTGATGGGTTTTGTCAATGAGCATTTGGAGTTTTATACATAAAAATACACTTGATAGTTAGAATTTTAAGTATATTTACTGTGTATTATGGTAATTTATTCTGTATTTTGCCAGATTATGGTGATTCTGGGGTTGTGATGATGAGGCCCTTGAAGATTGTTGCCCAGGGTACAGCAAAGTATTAATCTGGCCCTGCATGAGCAGAAGATGAGGCAAAAGACTATGTAGAATGTTGCTTTTCACACAAGGCAGCTGACAGCTCCATATTAGGTAAGAGAAATGTGTTTGTTTGCCCTGCACTGTACTCCACTTCTTGCTTGTGGAGCGGGGCCCGGTCTGATTGCATTCACACTGTACTCAAACTGCGCTGGAGTTTTCTTCTACCAGACCAAGACTTAGGTTTTAGCTCGGGCCAGAGTTCGCCTTTTTGTTCCATGATAGAGTTCGATGGCGCGTTCACACCTCCCCAAACAAACTGGACTTCCTAGGAAAACAAGCTAGAGTTCGATTAAAGCGGACTGAACAGGGCTGGTGTGAATGCACCCTGAACTGGGTTCAAAAATTTTGGTGTCAAAGAATATGATTGCTGTTGTCGTGTACACAAACAGCGGAAATATGTTTTTCAATGCAGTTAGATGGGACTCAATATCCTGTGTGTTAGTATCCAGCTGAACACACATGCTATCAATCAATCAATCAATCAAACCATCAATCATCCATCCAGCCATCCATCAACCCATCAATGTATACATTTATCCACAAATCCATCCATCTATCAATCCATTCATCTAACCATCCATCTAACCATCCATCCATCAGCCCATTTACCCATCCATATATCCATCCCTTAATCCATCCATCCATAAACTCATCAATGCATCCATCAGCCCATCAGTCCTTCATTACATCCATCCCTCCATTCATTCATCCATCCATCATCCTTACCCGCTTCTTCCTTTTCGGGTCATGGAGGTCACTGGTGCCCATATCCAGCTATCACTGTGTGAGGTGGAGGACACCCTGGACAGGTCTCTAGTCCATCACAGAGACAAACGAGACAAACAACCATTCACCCTCTCACTCACACCTAGGGACAATTTAGAGTTACCAATCAGTCTAACATGCATATTTTTTGGTCTGTGGGAGGAAACCGGAGCACCCGGAGAAAACCCACACATGCACGGAAAGAACATGCAAACTCCATACAGAAAGGTCCCGGGATGGGATTTGAACCAGCAACCTTATCGCTGTGAGGCAGCAGCTCTACCAGCTGAGCCACCATGCTTTAAATCATTACTAATTAACAAGATTCTGCCAAATTTGATGTAGAGAAAATGTCATTCAGCTGAATCAAATGTGTCCAGGTGTTAAAGAGCATCGAGCCAAACCACATTAGCTTTATCTCTATTTGTGCTCAGCTAATCCTGTTAGCTGTAGGTTTTTGGTCATTTTTTTGTCAATATTTTTACATGCATGTTAGGCTAAAAGGTAACTCTAACTTGTCCCTGGGTTATGGTAGCAAGGAATATCTAAGGCTGATTCCAAGTTGTAGTCTAACCCTAACCACAAAGGGTTGTCTTCCTCCATCTTTCTGTCTTCTTGCCATAACCACAGCGCCTCTCTCCTGCTGTTTGAGTCGTCAGTCATGTCTCCTGCCATCAACAGTCCAAACATTACACACACATCCTGGCTTTTCTTTTGCCGTTGATGTCAGGTATTCTGGGTGTGTTCAGAAATCATTTCACTGGATTTTACAGCCAAACTGGGACAAGCGGACAATGTTTTTAGGAGCAGACAAATAAGCCGAGAGCACAAACACACAAACTTGAAGCTGCATTCACCTTGATCTGCCTTTACCCCATGTACGCACCCTCACACTCGGTGAGAGACTCCGGTGTGTGAGTCAAAGCTGGAGGCGGCATACCAACATCAAAGTTGGAGCAAGTTGCAGCAAGAGGAAATTGCTGCTCCACCTTGCTGTGATGGAAATGACATCAGAGCTGTTAGTGTTGGAGGGGTGTCAGGAGCTGGAGGGGAAGGCGTTGGTGAGAGATGGCAGGACAAGAGGGGGAGCAAAGGAAGGATCAAGCCGGCTGGAGAAAGTTTGCCGCTGGCATTCATGACCTTGACATCATGGCACAGAATATAAAAAGGCTTGGGTGAACACTTGGATGTAAATGAGTAAAAGTTTGGGCAAAGATTTGTATAGATTCATGTGGGTGGAGTTGTGAGCTGAACTTTCAAGTAAAAGATTTTTCTTTTGTCTGTTTTTTGTTTAATGAGTTTAAAAGTTCAAAATAGTTTTCAAGATGACATCTGTCAAACAGTAGAGGTTCATCAGCAGCTTTAATATTCTTTCAGTAGTCCAAGAATTGCTTCAAAATAAAAGCTTTACAAATATAAACCATTGAAATCATCATCTGAAGAATACTTTGGCTGTCTTGAATGAAACCCCCCAACAGATGACATTTATAAATGTTCTCAACATCAATTGTATGGACTTTTTGTTCACCACCACATAGCCCTGTGCTGCCAGAATAAATACACTACCTTTACTGCAAATGTAATTTATCAAGCTGCACTTATTATTGCCTTCTTCCAGTCAATACACTCCTGATTCTGAGCATGCTGAAATAGAAAAACAGGAGGCTGTGCATGCTGAAGCACTTTTAAAAATGAGCTGTACAAAAGAGATCTTGTATTATGTCTCTAATGATGACATACAACTTGTCTAATGGTGGGGAATGGGCACTAAGATTTTCATATGTATCTGACTGTACGGACAGCATGCTGTGTTCCTGCAGTGGTGGTGACAAAGTGCACTTAGACTGACTTAGAGGGATTGTAGAGCTAGCATGCCATCTAGTGGCCCTGCACTGCTACCTGTTCATTTATTTTGTTGGTTAACTTTAATGTATTTCTTTTGTTTGCTTGTTTGTTTTATAGGATTGTTTTATATATCAAGGGGCATAATATATTGGGGATTTTACCAGATTTCAATGATAAAATACTTGAAATAATTAAAAATAAAAAGATGTAAAACCCCATTTTATCCATCTTTATGGTGTTTTCACAATATTTGAAAACACCTTAGCAAAGACCAAAAATAGTAGCAGTTATTCCTAAACTATGCAAACTATAGTTCAATTTCACTCTGTGTGTTTGTGTGTGTGTGT
>NC_056503.1:7775674-7777305 GCF_014905685.2 Nematolebias whitei
AACTGTTATTTCATTGATTTGAATCCAGAAATAACAGTTCCTGTCCCATGAAGGTCTTCAGAGGCAGGTTTTTGATCGGAGGTCTAGTTCACTACACTCTCTTATTTAGAAATCATGGAGGGGTCTGAAATTTTCATCTTAGGTGCATATCCACTGTGAGAGAAATAATCTAAAATAACAATTCGGAAATCACAATGTATGATTTTTTAATAATTTGTTTGTGTGTTACTGCTGGAAAAAAGTATTTGAAAATCTGCCAATCAGCAACAATTCTGCCCCTCAAAGACCTGTTAATCCGCCTCTAAACAGTCCACCTCCACTCCACTTATTAAGCCCCCAGTATACTGCTGCATACATCCATACGCAGAGGTACGCACGTACGTACGCAGAGGTACGAGCGTACCCCCCAGGGCATGTCTGTGCAAAGCTCAATTTTTATGACCGTATACACGGTGTCACAATAAACTGCCCGGCGACAGACTGTTTTGTATGCGACACTAATGTATAAAATTCCACTTCTTCATCCCTGATCTGGCCTTTTCTTTTGTTTTTTGCCAAGAGGCAAGTGATCTCTTCCTCCTCCATTGATACAATGACTGAAATGGTGAGAAATAAAGGAATTTGTCACGAGCGAATTAAACTCAGGTCCAACGTGGCTGTGGGAGGGTCTAGAGATTTCCTGGTGGGCTGGTTTGATGTGTGGGCTGCAGAGCTAGCGCTCCCTGTTTATTTTTATATATTTTAGATCTTTTTATTAACAACATATAAACTGTCAAGTGAGGTCGTTTAGAATGAAATCGGCTCTGCCATGGACACCCAAATGTGACAGATTTGTGCTCTACACTATGACTAAAGTGGAGTACAATATTATATAAAAGTAATCATAACAGTATTGTATTCATGCACGAGGTGATTATTGTATTCTATTTTACATCCTGTGATTAGGGTAAAGTAAAATGAAAATGTATAGGGATTCATGCTGTGTTCTGAAAGAGAGGGGAAAGCTAGTTGAGGGAGCTGATGGGGGCCAAACAGCTTTCCAGAGAGATGCTGTATTTCCTTTGGAAGGCTGCAGGCTGCCCTCAGCAGAACAGTGTGTAAATACCTAAAAGCAGAAAAAAACGAGCAAAGCAGCTCCTTTACCATAAAAGGAATCGGGCTGTAAGAAAGATTGTATGTCAGTGACTTGTGAGCCGAGAAGCAGGGCAGTAACAACTTGATGCCTTAAAAGGGCACAATGACAAACTACATCCAATCACCGATCAGATCGAACTAGTGAAGGGAAAAAGAGGGCTGACCAACAAACCCAAAAGTCAATAAAAACCAAACCCAGTAGAGAAACGGGGCTGAACGGGACTGTGATAGTCCAAAGAGTAGGATGTGTGGCTGCATCCCCCGGCGCTAAACAGAAGAACCTGGAACAGCTCATAAGAGGATTTTTATTCAAAGATAGGAATACCTTTTGTTCAGCCGGGCTGACTCCAGACCAGATTCCTTAGGATCAGGACGGCTTTTGGGGGTTAAGGAGATTTTCTTCCAGGGCTCTGGAACAGATATTATCGTGCCATTTTTCAAAAGTTTTCGAGCAGAAATGGTGAGCAACTCCTACCCATGATCCAAATACTAAATTT
>NC_056503.1:7777405-7779414 GCF_014905685.2 Nematolebias whitei
CTCAGTGAGAACCATAGGTGACACTGAGCATTCTCTCATGTGGCAAACAGATCCACGGCCGCTCTGCCAAATTTCTGCCACGTCTGAGCCATCAGCTCGGGATGGAGGCTCCAGTCTCCGTGGCGCAGACTGCCCCTGGACATCACATCCGCTCCTCTGTTCAGAACATCAGGGATGTACACTGCCCTGATAGAGAGCAGATTTGGTGTGCTCAACACAGCAGCTGTCTCGCAATGTGTAACATTTGGGCTGACTGCACCACCCCCAGTTTATGAATGCTGCAGTCACTTGTCTGTGTGAATCAGAACATGTTGGTTCCTCAGCACAGGAGCAAAATGTTGAATCACGTTCAACACCGTGCGACATCCCAAAACATTTATATGAGCTGCTGTGTGGGGTGGCCATAGCGCCCCCACAGCTCGAGACATGTATGTGCCTCTCCAGCCTGACAGGGACGCGTCTGTGAAAACTGAGACGTTTGACGTAGGTCTGCTGACGGGAACTCCCTCCGACAGAACAAGAGGGTTTCCCCAGTGTCTCTGGTCGATTCTCACGGAGGGGGGCATAGCGATCAACCGTCTCTTCTGCCTCACTGGATCCACACGCAAACGAGCGAACCACCTCTCGAGGCGTCGCACCGTGTGAGCAGACAACATCGTCCCTAATAACTTTATGACAGAAACAGCTGTTATCACTCTGCCGGCTTCACGTGGTGGAGCTGGTCCTTTAGAGCTTTGGTTCCCGTCTGAGATAAACGAGCCCTCATAGTGACCGTGTTTAGCTCCACTCCCAGATAAACGATCGTCTGGGCCGGGTGAACTGAGCTCTTCTCCCCGTTATGGTGAAGCCCAGATTTTGCAGGTGTGATGTCAGCACCTGAGTTTGCACTGCTGCCTCCTGTCTGGAAACGGGTCAGCAGCAACAGATCGTCCAGATAAAACAGAATTCTCATCCCTGGTCTGTGTAGCGGCTGCAAAGCCAACTCCACGCATTTTGAAAACGTGTGTGGCGCGAGGGAATACCCGAACGGAAGTCTGTTGTATTGATACTGGGTCCCTTGAAAGGAGAAGCGCAGGAACTTTATGTGCTTTGGAATGATTGGAATGTTGTCTAACAGTTGTCTAGTTGTCAACATGTAAAATTGAAAAATCCAAGATGGGTCTCATCCCTCCGGTCCGTTTTGGGATCAGGAAGTAACAAGAGTAAAACCCTGTGTTTTCCTTTGTCTGGAACCCTGGAAATTACATTATTTTAATCAGAATTTCCTGAACTTCAGCATGGAGGAACGAGATCTGTTCTGGAGATGACCGAACTGTCTCTAAGATTCCTCCGAACGGGGGGGTTGAGCTGCAAACTGCAGCGCGTATCCCCTGCTGATAAGATGGTTCATCCATCTGTCTAGAGCGCACGCTCGCCGTCACTCCGTGTAACGTTCGGGAAGCGGGCATGCATTTTTGTGCTAAGTCGTGTTTTTTACGGATGCCAACTAAGTTACAGCATCCGCCGCCGTCATGTGCTGTGGAGGCGTACTCCGAGCGACCCAGGAGAGGCTTCCTCAAAGGGCCTTGAAGGCGCCTCTCTGCCGCGCTCAGGCTGCGGGCTCACATCCGTGCTGATGTGAGCTGGCGTGCGCTGAGGGGAGGCGTACGCGCCCTTGGCCATGCGGTGCCATTTAGGTAAGGGCTGCTGCTGCCGCGGGGGCACGCGTCGTCACCGCTGCGGTCAGAGGAGGCAACGCACAGCCTGGGCTGAGAGCAAGGTTTCCCACTGTACTCAGTCTGCTGAAAGCATTCACTTTTGGCTGCTGTGTCACGCACGCATTTTGTGTTTTCTCGAGCTGCGGTGATTTTAAAAACATGTTTGGATACTGGCTTGCTTTGTGTGGAGGATGTGTGAGGAGAAGCCGCTGTGAGATCATTTGAACTGAAAGTCATGCTGAA
Organism: Nematolebias whitei; assembly: GCF_014905685.2. Lineage (NCBI taxonomy): Eukaryota > Metazoa > Chordata > Actinopteri > Cyprinodontiformes > Rivulidae > Nematolebias > Nematolebias whitei. Next base: position 7,779,346 of record NC_056503.1, read on the forward strand.
ATCAGACACTTTAATTTCTGAATGTTTACGTTTTATTTCAAAACTCAAACCATCATTGTGCACACACAC
>NC_056503.1:7779514-7782676 GCF_014905685.2 Nematolebias whitei
GCATCCATTTACAGTGTGAGATGTTATCAGTCACAGGTTATGACTGTTGTTCTTGTTCTATGGTCACTAATCAGTTCATGACTTCTGTCATAAATCAGTTCATTTGATTAATAATCAGTTCACTTATTATTAATCTGTTATGTTGAAGAGCCGTGGATCTGCTCTGTTCACGGCCTTTTTCAGCCTCTCCTCTTTCCCGATGAAAACTTTTCCGGGGCGTTCATGCATTCGGAACGTGTAAACTACGCAACGAGCGTCTGTGCATGGTGCGCGTAATTACGCAATGCGTATTTATCCACATGGAGAGCTGAGTGACGAGACGTTTTTTGGGCAAGCGGGCGCTTCAAATGGTGTTCGAATGGACCCAGTGAGGTGGAGACCACATCTTGCTTCGCCTTTAACCCACCAGCGACAGCTCTTAAAGGGTGAAGCCTATACGAAATAGAACGTTGGTTACGTACTGTAACCCCAGATTCTATGCGTATAGGTGTAGCCCTTTAAGCGTCGGGCATCAGTGGCTCCTAAATGACTGAAGAAAAAAACTATTTGGGAGCCGATTACTTGCTCTTAACGTAATTTATACGGACCGAGTGGGGCCCACACAACAGGTGGGTGTGGACTAAATTTTTTCAGTGCGATGCTTTGCATGATGGGATAAACCCACCAGCAACAGCTCTTAAAGGGCTACACCTATACTCATAGAATTTGGGGTTACAGTACGTAACCAACGTTTAGCGTGACTACATTCGGTCGTAAGAAAAGGTCTTTTTGAAAATTGGTATGCCATGTCAAAATCCAAGATGGCTACTGCCATATATGTCCATCTGTCCATCTTGTGAGCTGGACATCTTGAAAAATAAGAGCATGCCAATTTCCATGTTGGAGTGTGGCTGCAGGCATAAAAAAAGTCTTGAAAATTTGATTGCCAAATCAAAATCCAAGATGTCTACCGTGTGCGTGTCTAAAAAGTATGTTGAAAAAGCTGGATTTTTTTTTTCCTCAGTCATTTCACAAAGTTAAGTATTTTACATAGATTATTACACAGTGAAAATTTCAATCCTTTCTTATAAATAATGAAAAAAACCAGTGTCTCAGAAAATTAGTATGATGAAGAGGTTGAATATTTTAAACTCCTGGTGTCACACCCTGATCAGCTGATTATCTCCTAGACATGAGCTACAAAACGTGACATTCTTTGAGTCCTGCCTCTTCTGAACCAGAGACAACATCAGAAGTGTCATACCTGCTGAGGAGACAAAGAAATGGACTGTCTCTCAGTGGTTAAATGTCCTCTTTTAACATTAAAGTAAATGTTGAATGTCATTTATTGATGGCGCAGAGGCAGGGCAGCCAATTCAGGACCCTAAAGTCCCAGGTTCAATCCCCATTCATTGCACATCTAGTGGTCTCCGAGCAGCACACCTTATCCCCCCCAACTACTCCTGGGGTGCTTTCAATAGCTGCTTACTGCAAACAGCAAGAACAAGAACAACAACAACAAGAACACCACCACCACCGTAGTAGACATGGAAGATGATCAAAGTCTCAGAGCCTGGAAGAGTTTTGCTTTTTAAACTTTATTGAAAAAGTACAAAACAATACAATAAAATGCAGTATACAGTAATGATATAACAGATGCCAGGGGGTTACAAACACTGAGACAATAATTTACAATAACATATTACATAAATATATTGAAGAGAGCACATAAGGTGCAAGTTTTTATGGCCTTCGTGTTGGTGAAATATTTAATAGTTTTGATGTATTGTTTGACCTCATTTTCAAAAATGGAGATGAGGTTTTTGATTAGTGTATCGACATTTATGAATATGCCATTTGGCTAGGTATACAATGAGATTAATAATATAGAACTGTTTTTCTTTAGCTGTTGGGTAGTCTGTGAAGCCAAACAAAACATGTTCAAAGTAAAGTAAAAGATCTGGTTCTATAAAAGTAGAAATCAAAATACAAATACTTTTCCAAGATTGAGTCGAGAAGGGGCAAGATCCTGCTGGATACTGAAATCGAGGAAAACGCGAATAACCATCACTTTATTGTGTAGTTACTGTCGGCTGTAACCATGCCAGTACAACAACAAACTCGTTAGTGAAAGCATTCTCCGGTAAAAATATCCCAGTTTTTATAAGACTGATTGCATATATATTATAATAACTCTTTTAGTTTTAGATTTAAGATATGACGTGTACAATTATGTTGTGTTAAATTTTAGGCCAAGAGTTGATTTTTCTCAGTTCATTTTCTCACACCAGGGGCGATTCTAGAAGCCCTTTTTAGGGGCCTTAGCCTCCCAGTGTTGACAATGGCTCTTGGCTTGAACAGCACAGTGGGTATTAGCATTAGAATTATTGTAGGGGGGACATATTGGTGCGAGGTGTGTGGGTCCTCTCCCATAACTTTTTGAATAAAGTAGCTGCTATTTCCTGCATTCTGGTGTATTTTAACAGGTTTTAAAACATCTATGTTTACCTACATGAGTAAATCCTTTAGTCAATAACTGTTTTATAAAGCATGGCACAATAAGTAGCACTAAGCTTTTTGTTTGTCTTTAATTTAATTTAATTTTTCTACCTAACATAGGAGACTGTCAGCTCTGGAAGCAAACTGTTAAACAGCTTTGGACATAAAGACCCTTGTCACACACTTGTTGGTCTAACCAGTGAGATTACCACATGAGTTATGGCAAAACCCCACTGCAGCCTCTCCTCTAAGGGGTATAACGGACCAATCTAGCACTTGAGCTTTACCCAAAATGACGTTAGCTTAATTCTACTTAAGGCTGTATTGGAAGTGATTCACCCAGACTGTTCACGACCATCAGTTACTAGCCACACCCTTATCTCACCCCTAGACTCGTTCAACCTAGTAGTCGGGGTTAGGACGTTAATCAAGGGGAAACTGGCATTTTTAGGCCGCTCACCTCCTATTGTAGAACTGCAATTGTTACCGATCTGGTAGCTTTAGAATCTAGGCACAAGATTCCAGGGTGTTGTTTGATCCAAGCTGCAAAACCTTTAAAAAACTCCTTTTCTTGATGAATATGAACCAAGCTTTTCCAACTTTTTGAACCTGAAGTGTAGAAATGATAGTCCAGAATTTTGCATTTTATGCTTTGCTTTAATCAAGGATTTGCAGGGGTACAGC
>NC_056503.1:7782776-7789083 GCF_014905685.2 Nematolebias whitei
GCTGCAGCCGCCTGGAACGCACACTGGAAAGCTCGGTTGGAGAACAACGTCACCGTCTGGTCATGCTTCCCCGGAGGCACAGGACGCTGGTCTAACCTGGACATCTTTGCTCAGAGCCTCCGCCAGGCTTGGCTCCAGGGGGGGCACAGAGGGAAATTCCCCTCATTAAACCCCTCCACTCTGGTGATGGGCGCAAATGTGGAAACTGGCGCCGTCAGTCTACCAGGTCCGGCTGCAGCCTCGTTCCAGAAGGACTTCACTGCTGTGAAACGAGGCCAAATGGGATCAGGACGGCGAGCCGGGGTGGAGCCAAACCTTCCCGCTAGATCATCTGATCTGGGCGGGGGAAGGAGAGGGACGGAAAGTCCCTTCGTGTCAGCCGCCTCCTGGATTATGCCGGGCAGCTCCAAGAGGAGGGCACCGACGGCTGGGAGGGTATGGTCACTGATGTGGAAAGGCCCGGGGGGGGTGAACATTTGTTCAAACCCCCTCGTTCCGACAGTACGCTCTCCAGGAGGGAGGGAGCAACGGGGGCTGCTGCTGATGTCGCCTGTCCCGTAGGAACCATCCGATTCGCTCCGAGAGTCGGCATTAAAAAAGGTCGATGGCGTCGTCCAGCGGGTAGCGACCCGCCACTTAAAAGTACTCCTCGGCGCTTACCTTGAAACAAGGCTGCTCGTCTGCTTCTCCTCGGGGAGGAAGAACTCACCGGGAAGGCAGGAGGTTGGCGTGGCGGAGACCCAGGCAGCCTTAGCAAAGGTTGTGCCTTTCAAGCTGGACAACTTTCCTTCTTCGTTTTTCTGACAGTGCTATTAGCTTGCTGAAGAAAAAATGGGAGCCGATTACCCGCTCTTAACGTAATTTATACGGACCAGGTGGGGCCCACACAACAGGTGGGCGTGGACTAAATTTTTTCAGTGTGATGCTTTCATGACGGAATAAACCCACCAGTGACAGCTCTTAAAGGGCGAAGCCTATACGAAATAGAACTGGAAGTCTATACGTCACTTATTTTTCAAGTTATGCTCATAACATGCACACAGACAGACAGAAGGTGTATTTTCAATCTTTGCTCTGCGATGGGGGCAAACAATATGATAAAATATTACAGCAAACATTCTCAGAAAATCCAATGGAAACAATTAAAATCTGAAAATTAATTTTATTGTGTACAAGAGTCTGTTTAAAATGATTAACTTTTGGATTTATTAAAAAAACAACATTAGCACCAAGTAATATAATACATTATGTTTAACTGTAAATTGTTGAGAAAAAACTTTTTAAAGTACCATATTCAACCTTCAGGAAAAATAAAAAGACAATGTGATGCAGTTAGTTTAAAAAGCCAGCCAATTAATCAAATTAACAACCAATAGGAATATAAAATGACTCAAATTATTATAAACATTATTTAGGCCCAAACCAGCTCAATGAGGATTTTCTCTGAAACAGTATCACACAAATGGACTGTACGTACATATTTGCATTGTATCTCGGTGCAATGCCAATAAAGGTTATTCTGATTCTGAATTCTGAAATTATTTCTCATAAATTAGTATTCCAGCATAGAATTTTTATTTTCATCGTTTCAACAAAAAGAAACCGTCCAGAGGACCCGACAACTTTGTTGGATTCCAGCATAGTATTTTCTCTTTCTTACAGGCTTTCAACTGGGAATGAAAAAAAGTGTTTAGAATTCAGACTTTTAATAAAATGAAGGAATAAAGTGGTTAAGTGGCATATAAAATCCCGTGAGTTGTTTTTCTATTAGACAAGCACTTGGAAAAACACAATACTCAAGAGCTGATGAGACCGTTTGTTGCCGGTGAGAACCTCAAGCCTTTCGATCATGATTAAGAACATCACAGTTCCCGATTGGACTCGGAGCTCAGGGATGTAGAGAATTAGTTTCAACATATTTAAGACACAATGAGCAGCAAACTTGAAAATCAAGAGGTATCCCAACCATTTGACAAATGTGTGTCCTTACTCTGTGATCCTGATCTCCATATGTCAGCCTGAGTGCATGTAGCATGCCTCTTTGTAGGAAGTAGCATTGACGATACTGAACATGTCTCGTCTGACAAACGTCAGAAAGTTTCCCAGTGGGCAGAGTGGCTGCTTCATGTAGCGGTCATAGGAGTGACAGAAGGCGGTCTGAAAGGTCACGTCCTCACCATTATACAGCACTCTGAGGAACAAATCCCCATCTCTCAGATCAGACTTCTCCCCCCTTCCTGCTCTCCTTTTTGCCTGGCCTTGGTCGACAGTGGGACTCTTCCACAATTCAAAAACTATCCTGGCTGCAAACCGTGGAAAGCTGGCATCTTCCAGTCCCAGGGCACTAAGCAAAGGGGCCATAGTGACATCGTGGGCTGAAGAGAGGGTGAAGACCTCCTCGCCCCCTACACGAGGCTGCCGGCCTGCCGCACTGGCCTTAGCAACCCGTTCCATCTTGGCAGCAGTTCGATTGAGGTAGGGGTACATGGCGAGGGTGGCATATTTACGATACAGACCCACTCTTCTCCGATCCACCTCATCATCTAGCTGCTGCTGCCGAAGGACAGCAAACTGCGCCATAGTCAAGCATCCACCGGCGCCACCATCTCCAGAAGGAACACATGGGAAAGAAAAGCCGTGGCAGAGGTGGCACAGCAGTGAGTCTATAGGGTTTGCAGCTCTAAGCTGGCGAGTCAGAAGACCCAAAGTGCGCGCCATGTCTGCATAAGTCCTGTCCAGGTCGTCATTGGCCACTCTGAGCTGATACTGCCGCCTCTGCTCATCTTCCAGGTACCTGTTCCTGGCAGGGCAGTCACATGCTGATCCACAGAACAAAGTACTCCACTGATGATGGACGCTCAGCTTTGTCCACTCAAAGTTTGGAAGGAAACCGTAGAGAAAAGCCAAACCACTCTGGAGAGTACGGCTTTTCCCGGTAGTCTCCACCCAAACCTGTCGAGGTGACCAATTGGTGGGGAGAAGTTTGTGTTGTTTGTAGGCATGATGGAGGAGCTGCCCATTACGAAGGTGCTGCACCACACCTGCAAGAAGAAAACAATTAGTTATAATTCCAACACCTAACTCTAACCAACGTTGACTAAGATGAAATGCTTTAATGTAGCTGTGGGTAAAATTTGGTAGTGTGCGGTGTCGATACCTGTCTGTGTGAGCTCTCCTATCTCACAGGAACTATGGTTAGGGAGACGAGAGACAGAACCCAGTGGAGGTTTCCAGTGGCCTTGACCCGCTTGGCTCATGTGATTAATGAAGGAGTTCAGCAGCGGGTGCGAAGGTTTTCTGCGCATCATGGGAAGAAAAAAGAAAAACATATGCATTACTCTGAAATAATTACCATACTCATGATGGCTCTTTTCTTTGGACGTCTGAATTTGTTTACAAAATTAGATCAACTAAGAAAAAAAAATCTGTAAACTAAAGAAGTGCTGCTTATTGTCTTGCTTTAAAAAAATAAATAAATAAAATAAAGATTAATTTTATGCCATGCTGCTATTTTAAATCAAAATCAGAATCAGTTTATTATTGCCATGTCAATTAACGAGGTTCACAAACTAGGAATTTGCTTCGACATAAAGGTGCGAATAGTAATAAAGTAAAATAAAGTAAAAATGAAAACATTACATAAAACATGTATACACCCATAAATAAAGTAAAAATGAAAACATAACGTAAAACATGTGTACACCCATACAATAGAAAACAATAAAAAAGCTTAGAAAACAGTAGAGATGGAGTATTCAATTATAATACAGATGTAATGTGACCAAAGCAGAAATTATGAGGTAACATTATGAGTGTTCAGGAGTCCAACAGCAGAGGGGAAGAAACTTTCTTATGGCTGGAGGTTCTGGTCCGAATGGACCGAAGCCTCCTGCCTGAGGGGAGTGGTTCGAACAGACCGTGTGCAGGGTGAGCAGTGTCAGCTGTGATCCGACCTGCTCGCCTCACAGTCCTGGAGACGTAAAGGTCATGAAGGGATGGAAGGCTGCAGCCGATCACCTTCTCAGCTGAGCGCACAACGCGCTGCAGTCTGAGTCTGTCCCTGGCAGTGGCCCCGGCGTACCACACCGTGATGGAGGAGCTGAGGATGGACTCGATGATGGCCGTGTAGAAATGCACCATCAGCTTGGCCGGCAGCTTGGCCTTCTTCAGCTGTCGTAGGAAGTACAGTCTCTGCTGGGCCTTCTTGATGAGGGAGCCGATGGTCGGCTCCCACTTGAGGTCCTGGGTGATGGTGGTGCAGAGGAACCGATAAGAGTTCGCAGTGGTGATGGGGTATCATTACAGGTGAGGGGGGTAGAGGGGCTGTGGCTTTCCTGAAATCCACAATTATCTCCACTGTCTTCCGGGCATTGAGTTCCAGGTTGTTGCTGCTGCACCAGGTCACCAGCCGGTCCACCTCCCTCCTGTATGCAGACTCATCACCATCCGAGATGAGCCCGATGAGGGTGGTGTCATCTGCAAACTTAATAAGTTTCACAGAGTCATGGCTGGAGGTGCAGCAGTTGGTGTACAGGGAGAAAAGCAGGGGGGAAGCACACAGCCCTGTGGAGATCCTGTGCTTACAGTCTGCAAGACAGCTCTCCCCAGCCGCACGCACTGACTCCGGTCTGTCAGGAAGTCTGTTATCCACCTGCAAGTGGAGTCAGGTACATGGAGCAGAGAGAGCTTGGCTTGGAGCAGAGCAGGGAGGATGGTGTTAAATGCAGAGCTGAAGTCCACAAACAGGATCCTGGCGTAGGTTCCTGGGGAGTCCAGGTGCTGCAGGATGAAGTGAAGAGCCAGGTTTATTGCGTCATCTACAGACCTGTTGGCCCTGTAGGCAAACTGCAGGGGGTCCAGGAGGGGGTTGGTGATGGACTTGAGGTGAGATGAAACCAAACGTTCAAAGGTTTTCATGACTACAGACGTGAGAGCTACAGGTCTCTAGTCATTTATTCCTGTGACACGTGGATCCTTTGGGACAGGGATGATGATGGAGGACTTGAAACAGGCTGGGACGTGGCATGACTCCAGAGAAGAGTTGAAGATCCCTGTGAAGACCGAAGCCAACTCTCTAGCACAATGTCTCAGTGTGGACGGTGACACAAGATCTGGGCCTGCAGCCTTATGTGTGTTCAGCCTTTTAAAAAGCCTCCTTACTTCATCCTCTTGTACAGAGATAGCAGGGGTTTGTCGAGGGCAGTCCCAAGTGGTTAAACCAGTTGAGCTGGGGTTGGTGTGGAGGATGGAGGAATGTGAGTCCATCCATGACTTCAAAGCGTGAATAGAAGTCGTTCAGATTGTTTGCCAGTTTGAGATTGTCTGTAGAATGAGGTGCTCTGGGCTTGTAATTAGTTATCTCTTTCAGCCCCCTCCAGACAGAGGCAGAGTCGTTTGCAGAGAACTGTTGTTGCAGCCGTGCATTGTACCTGGATTTAGCCTTCGACACCTCCCTGCTAAATCCATACTTCGCACGTCTGTAGTTGTCTCTGTCCCCCTCTCTGAAAGCAGCCTCCTTCTGCTGACGAAGCTGTACTAGTTTGAATGTGAACCAGGGTTTATCATTATTGAAAATGACTCTGGAGCGTGATGGGATGACGCTGTCCTCACAGAAATGTATATATATATGACGTCACAGTGTTTGTGTATTCGTCTAGACTGTCTGTAGAAGCCCTGAACAGGTCCCAGTCTGTGGTGTCCAAACACGTGCGTAACTCCTCCACAGCTTCACTGGACCACTTTTTGGATGTCCTCACCACAGGTTTTGAGAGCTTCAGTCTCTGTCTGTATGCAGGTATGAGGTAAATCATCTCATGATCTGAGAGACCCAGGGCAGAACGAGGCACAGCACGATAAGCACTGCTCACTGTGGTGTAACAGTGATCCAGCGTGTTTCCTTCTCTGGTCGGGCATTTAATAAACTGTTTATATTTAGGTAGTTCATGCCTGAGGTTTGCTTTGTTAAAATCTCTAAGGATAATAACAAGGGAGTCCAGAAAAGTCCGCTCTACACTCGTGATCTGGTCCGCGAGCGCGCACTCAGCCTCGTGCACGTCCGCGCACGGTGGGATGTAAACAGCGGCCAGAATAAATGAAGTTAACTCACATGGAGAGTAGAACGGTTTGCAGTTTATGAAGAGATATTCCAGAGAAGGAGAGCAGTGCTGGGAGATCACTGTCACGTCAGAGCACCAGGCGTTGTTGATAAAAAAAGAGACTCCTCCGCCTTTATTCTTTCCTCCGGAAAGTTCCCGCTGTCTGTTAGTGCGGAGGAGCTGGAAACCCTCGAGATGGAGCGCGGAGTCCG
>NC_056503.1:7789183-7790474 GCF_014905685.2 Nematolebias whitei
GTCCATTTTTGAAAAATGACAAAATATAACTCCTAAAACTGCTAAAACTTGATGCCACTTCGTTTTTATTTTTATTTACAGAAGAAGAAGACGTGTCTTCAGAGATTTTTGTGTCGTTTCTTTCAGTAGTTCTTGGTGCAGCACCCCCACAGGCAAGTGGGAGAATAGGTTGATTCAACAGGTTGACTCGACTGCACAGTGCAGTGTGAATGCAAACGCACCAGCTCAAATGTAAACAAAAGGTCATGAATATTGGTCCCGAACCGAGTCTACCGGACTATAAGGTGTGAAAGCAACCTAAAAGACAGATTGGAATAGCTCTAAGATGGCGTGATCCTCCAGGAAGCACTTCAACTGGGACTCAACTGTTTTCTCCAGTATTTTAGAAACAAATGGGAGTTTGGAGACTGGCCAGAAATTGGAAACGACTGAGGGGTCAAGGTTTGTTTTTTTCAGGAGTGGCTGGACAGCAGCATGTTTAAAGGTTTTTGGCACCATGGGTAGAGAAGAGGACACAACACAAGGTCCTCGCTGATGTTGATAATTGTTTTGATGTGGGTCATGACCAGTCTTACGAAGCATTTAGTGACTATCGGGGTGAGGGCTACTGGATGGATGGAAGTTATGAACACAATCTGTGACAACGGGCAACCATGACAGAGTCCAACTCCCACCCTTAAGGGGTTCGACTTACTACCAACAATGTGAACCAAACACTTGCGCCACTTGTAAAGGGACCGAACAGCCCATAGCAACGGGCCCCCAATCGCATACCCCGCCCTGCAACTACTGCAGCGGCCTCAGCTATGGTTATGGTGAGAGCGTGAATGGTTGTTTGTCTCATTTGTCTCTATGTGGCCCTGTCATGGACTTGCGACTTGTCCAGGGTGTACCCTGCCCCTCGCACAGTGATTGCTGGACATAGGGACCGGCGATCCCCGTGACCCCAAAAAATTGGAAGAAGCGGGTAAAAAAAGATAATGGATGGATGGATGGATAGTTCTTTTACACCAACTTTTGGACACTTATAAAACACTCATTTGATCACAAAAGTGCACAGCAACAATAAAAATAAAAAATGTGTGGCTTTAAACTGGAGAAAACTTATTTAAAGTAAATATTTTGTTCAATGCACCTTTTCAAATAAAGATTTTATTTGATTTTTTTTAGGGGAATGGACAAAAAAAACAAAATAAGGACAATTTTCAGCATTGCATATGGATGTATAAAGATATGTAACACATTAAAACATTAAAATTAGACTGTTGTAAAACTCCAAATGTTATCTGTC
>NC_056503.1:7790574-7790990 GCF_014905685.2 Nematolebias whitei
TAAAACATTAAAATTAGACTGTTGTAAAACTCCAAATGTTATCTGTCTTCTCTCTCTGCACATCACAAAATTAGTAATTCTACCTGTGAAACAACAAACTGAGGTACATCAGTTGGTAACTCCTTGACTTTTTCAAATGACAATTTTACAACAACATTATAACAGAGTTTCAGAATTATTGTATGACTTTTGTTGTGGTGTGCCATCCCAGGGTTTTCAGTGGCCTCCACATGGCCACCACAATAAAAAAATTTCCAGAGGCACCAAAACCTGAAAAATAATAAGGGCAGAAATCACAACCTCTCCTTGTTTATAAGAATGTGTCTATCTTCTGATGTTTCTCTATGATACAGAAATAATAAAATTAGTATAAAACTATATTTCATATACATACATATATATATATATATATATAT
>NC_056503.1:7791090-7792564 GCF_014905685.2 Nematolebias whitei
TGTGTGTGTGTGTGTGTGTGTGTGTGTGTGTGTGTGTGTGTATGTATATGGCAAGAACAAACACAGGAGTAATGTGAAATTCCATTCCTAACTCCATAAAGGCTTTCACGTGTCAACACAAATTTCCAAACACAGGCATCCCATTCCCAATCAAGCACACCAGCGTTGTCATCCCTATCCCATGACTTCCATTGAAGCAGAGTAGACTGGGAAGGGAACACATCAAGCTAAGTGGTTGCACGTTCAAGCAGTTCCACTCATATGACTGCCATACCTCCAGATATTACTGCTGAAGGAAAGGAATGACCCACTGAAGATCATGAAACTTTCAGTGGCTCACTCACTCAGACATGGCCTGGTTTAAGGCACCTGCCTGCAGGAAAATGGAGCTACAGCAGAACAGGCATCATTTATTTTCAAGACAGGTCATGCCACAAATCTCTAATCAGCAACACAAACAATTTAGAATCAAGAGAAACTACAATTACTGTATGACCTCTCTTGAATCTAAAAATATTAATATCACATTTCACTCATTATTTATATGAATATTTAATGAAGCACTGGTGCAAATAACAAAATGTTTTGCAAATTTTTTTTAAAACTTAGACCTGATTAATTAAAATGAACTGCTGTCAAATTGAGCTTTAAATACTGAGAACCATTTAAGCTAAGAGTTTGTAACCTAATCTTCAATATAAACAGCTAAAACAAATATGTAGGCTTAGGGTTGGTTTAGTTCAATTCAATTCAATTCAATTCAATATAGTTCAGTTAATTTACATAGCGCCAAATCACAACAGAAGTTGTCTCAGAGCACTGAACAGAAACATTCACATACATACAAAAGCCAGTTTGTAAAAGTTCTCTATCTGAGGAAGCCAGCAGATTATGTTGAATCTTCACTTCTTCTCAGTCTCCCATCCTGAGCAAGCACAAAGGAGACAGTGGGGAAAAAACAAAAACTCTCTCCTAACAGGAAGAAACCTCCAGCAGAACCAGGCTCAGGACAAGCGGCCATCTGCTTCGACGGTTGGGTTTGAGAGGACAGGAAGTAGAAACAAATGAACACAGAATGGCAGGTCCAGGTGTAGGTGCAGGTTTGCACTTCATCTCTCATGTTATGTGTCTCTTATTGGAAGAAAGACAAAAAACACATGTCAAGGATTTAAATACTTACAAATACAAAACTGGTAGAGTAGGTCAAATAAAGACAGCATCAGAGTGAAGAAATGTGGTAATTTTGTCCTCCAGCAGTCTAAGCCTATAGCAGCATAATTAAGGGATAGCTCAGGAAACCCAAGCTAACCCGAACTATAGGATTTATCAAAAAAGAAATACTTAAGTCCAGTCTTAAAACTGAACAATGTGTCAGCCTCATGGAAAGAAATTGGAAGTTGGTGTCACAAGAGAGGAGCCTGATAACTGAAAGATCTTCCTCCCATTCTGCTTTTGGAAACTCTAGGAACTGCGA
>NC_056503.1:7792664-7795363 GCF_014905685.2 Nematolebias whitei
TACAAAACTAGATTTGGCAGAATTGCATTTTAACTTGTTGACCAAGCCCTTTGCAATAATCCTAAGTCCTTATGCGACCCTTGGGGAAAATATTTTTATGCCTCTGTCCTATACTGATAACATTTTTAACCTAAATCTTCCCATCACTATTTTTCTTCAGTCGGAGCTAACTAGGTGTCAAGTATACGGTCTTTATTTTGACAAGTTTTTCACGTGCTCTGTGAGAAATAAAGTTTAGACATAAACTTGCCATTATTTTAACAAAGCTGAAAATCTGAATGAAGGGCAAAGCAGAAGTATCAAGACTGCTTGAAAAATAACATTTATAATAGTTTCATAAACCTTGTAAATTTTTATATCAAGTACAAAAATCTAAATCATACCAGCCACTGGCTGTTTGGTTGACACATAAGCAAAAACTCAGTTATTTTTTGGCACTTTCTTCCTTCAATTTACATCAATTCAATTGAAGACAGTCCCATCAACAGTATCTAGGAACAGTTTGAATGACATGGCAAAAGAAAATAAACCTTATTATCTGAGCACAAAGGTAAACAAAAGCCAATTGCAGTCAAACTTTGTCTTAGAAAGCCATCTAACAAGTTCTTCCAAACTGAACAGGAAACACAAGAAAATAGTTTTCAAATATAAACAAAAAGTATTTTCATTGTCTCACCAAAGATGAAGAAAAAGTAAATGAGTGTAGCAACAGCTGAGCCCATTTTGAGTCCTGCTCAGGAGTCTGAGGTCTGCCGGCAAACACTGGAGTCCATTCATTGCTGCGACCTGTTCTCCACACATTGCCACCTCCCAGACACCCATCCAAGCATACGCCAGCCCAAACTAACCAAACCTCTGCAGAACCACTTTGTCACAGCTGCTTCACAACGGGCCCTTTGTAACTTTGCTCAACACTAAAGAGTGCACAGGAATGCCACACAGTGCACACTTACAATACACACAACTTGTGCACACTCAATGAAGTTACAAACCCTTGAATGTAGGTTGATATTCAATGCTCCTTTCACAACAGCAGAAATAAAAGTGATGAAGTGTTTCTATTCATGGAAAAACAACTTGACTAAAAGTACAAAATCTAAAATGTGAACTCTTAAACACTCTAAACATAATCAAAAGTTTGGACATGACTTTTAAACGAGTAGTCAGGGGCTCGCATGTTTTCCAGACATACCTCCAAAACACAGGGTTCAACACCAGCCGTGTTCACACAGCACTTGTTAGCCAGTCTCAAGACACCTTCCTACATTAGTGTTGGATAAAAAGACCAGGGCAAATATGGGGGTTGACGTTGATTCATAGCTTTTATAACGCTGAGCTGGCAAGGTAGTCACAGAGCCAACTTGGCAAGTGTGCGTGAAATGAGGGACAGGGCATATTCCACTCCATTCTAACCCCAAACATTAATGTCGCTTTGCTGGTTCTGCAATGCTAAGGGTGGGCGATATGGCTCAAATATAATATTGTGATATTTCAGAGCATTGCCCAGGCAAGCATTTTTTACCGGCATTATCATGAACGATATGATATGGCTCAGCCCTAGCTAAGACCAATTCTAATGATCTTAAAAAATATAATTAACAGTCTTCCAGTGACTGTAAAATGTTTCTGATGAAAGACATTTGGATACAAAGCTGCTGATACTTTTTATTTACTACTTATTTTTCTTATTCTTATGCATGTCTTTAAACATCAGGTTAAAATAATATAGAGCAGTGTTCGTCATAATTTTTAAAATATACATTTTCATTTCATACAACTAATTATACACAAATATTTAGTCTGATAATTATAACAAGTATAAATTCATCCATTATCTTTACCCACTTCTTCCTGTCCAGGTCACTGGTACCCATATCCAGCAGCCACTGTGAGAAAGGCGGGGGACACCCTGGACAGGTCACAAGTCCATCACAGGGACACATAGAGACATCTCTTACTCACACCTAGGGACAATTTAGTCACCAATCAGCCTAACATGCATGTTTTTGATTTGTGGGAACGTGACATGTCTTCACTACATTCTAAACCTAGAGTCAGAGTGTCCTTAAACTGATACAATGCTCTGACATTGGCTGGTGCCTTGGTTATCATAACGATATCAGTGTTACCCCATCACTATTCAAGGAGGGTGCCCCACCCTGTCAACAGAACCAAGTGCCCCAAGTTGGCAACATTGGTCACACGTCTTTGTCTCCTTTTAGTTGAAGCTGCGTCACAACATCGTCTTACAGTATGTACAGATAGTATGCCTTTAGCGTGTCTTCAGCTAGCTGCTGCTGTGTTGTCCAGCTATATCTTGTCACTTGTACACGAGTTAGTTAGCCAATAGAATATCTAACAGACTTTTCGAGACAGGCCCACAACAGACAGGAACGAGTTTGTGAATTTTGTCAGGGAACTTAAAGTTGGCAAAACCTAATTTAATGGAAGCTAATTACACTAATGATTTCCAAAGTTAGCAAAAACACTAATCCGCTAAACAAAAATTACTTCAGCTATAAGTGGAACTGCACCCACCACTGGTGGTGGTCATCTTGGATTTTGACATGGCAAACAAATTTTTTATGGTGACTAGGAATGCACGATATAAGTGGTACACAGTAGAAATGATAAACCTGTAGCCTATGATAAAGATCTGTATTCTACCGGCTAACCGCAGTACTGCTGTGTCTGATGTA
>NC_056503.1:7795463-7797743 GCF_014905685.2 Nematolebias whitei
TACATCAGACACAGCAGTACTGCGGTTAGCCGGTAGAATACAGATCTCTATCATAGGCTACAGGTTTATCATTTCTACTGTGTACCACTTATATCGTGCATTCCTAGTCACCATAAAAAATTTGTTTGTCATGTCAAAATCCAATATGACCACCACCAGTGGTGGGTGCAGTTCCACTTATAGCTGAACTAATTTTTGTTTAGCGGATTAGTGTTTTCGCTAACTTTGGAAACCATTAGTGTAATTAGCTTCCATTAAATCAGGTTTTGCCAACTTTAAGTTCCCTGACAAAATTCACAATCTCGTTCCTGTCTGTTGTAGGCCTGTCTCGAAAAGTCTGTTAGATATTCTATTGGCTAACTAACTCATGTGTACAAGTGACAAGATATAGCTGGACAACACAGCAGCAGCTAGCTGAAGACATGCTAAAGGCATACTATCTGTACATACTGTAAGACGATGTTGTGACGCAGCTTCAACTAAAAGGAGAAAAAGACGTGTGACCAATGTTGCCAACTTGGGGCACTTGGTTCTGTTGACAGGGTGGGGCACCCTCCTTGAATAGTGATGGGGTAACACTGATATCGTTATGATAACCAAGGCACCAGCCAATGTCAGAGCATTGTATCAGTTTAAGGACACTGACTCTAGGTTTAGAATGTAGTGAAGACATGTCACGTTCCCACAAATCAAAAACATGCATGTTAGGCTGATTGGTGACTAAATTGTCCCTAGGTGTGAGTAAGAGATGTCTCTATGTGTCCCTGTGATGGACTTGTGACCTGTCCAGGGTGTCCCCCGCCTTTCTCACAGTGGCTGCTGGATATGGGTACCAGTGACCTGGACAGGAAGAAGTGGGTAAAGATCATGGATGAATTTATACTTGTTATAATTATCAGACTAAACATTTGTGTATAATTAGTTATATGAAATGAAAATGTATATTTAAAAATTATGACGGACACTGCTTATTTTAACCTGATGTTTAAAGACATGCATAAGCATAAGAAAAATAAGTAGTAAATAAAAAGTATCAGCAGCTTTGTATCAAAATGTCTTTCATCAGAAACATTTTACTGTCACTGGAAGA
Organism: Nematolebias whitei; assembly: GCF_014905685.2. NCBI lineage: Eukaryota > Metazoa > Chordata > Actinopteri > Cyprinodontiformes > Rivulidae > Nematolebias > Nematolebias whitei. Next base: position 7,796,554 of record NC_056503.1, read on the forward strand.
CTGTTAATTATATTTTTTAAGATCATTAGAATTGGTCTTAGCTAGGGCTGAGCCATATCATATCGTTCATGATAATACCGGTAAAAAAAATGCTTGCCTGGGCAAATAAATGATATCATGATATGCTAATTTCATGACGTAATATGTCAGGGCGCTCCACCCCGTTAACAGAACCAAGCGCGCCAAACGACCACACCGAATTGCGGCTCTCCCCCCCCCCCTCCCCCCATATGTCGGTACTGGTGTAACATTAATTAGTTGCGTGCAATACTAGCTAGCTAAAAAGCTTAAAACAAACAACTCGCTGCTCAGCTGTCTCCATCCAGCTCTAAACTGCAGGTACAGACAACTCAACTGTCTCTTGAGATCCACAGTCCATGGACCAAGAACAGAGTCAGGTGATCAGAGACAGAGCATCAGAGAAATTAATCATTCCTGCAGGAACAGAGGAAGCTGAAACACCACAAGCTTCAGGGTCAGCTGAAGACACCTTGTCACAAGTTCTGGAAGTTATAGCTCATTTAAACAAGGCAACATATATTTTGTTGTTTGTTACATTTATGCTCATCAGATCTAAAGCTTCATTTTATTTAGTTATTTTGGGAAACTTCACCTGCACTTTAGTTTTTGTGGTGGATTTTGTTGATTTATATTTTGTGCAGACTTTTCAATCTAAATAACAGAAGGATAATTTTTATTTTTATACTTGGAGACTGAATACTTTACTAAATAAAGTAATTTAAGTAAAATTACCCCTTATTTTTTTAAATTTTATATAATACTGCAAAGCAACATGTTAAGTTAATTTTTTCAAATGAATAACTATGATTTCTGTTCTTTTTTTTTTGTTATATCACAAAATTTATCGTTATCGTCAATGCTCTGAAATATCACAATATTATATTTGAGCCATATCGCCCACCCCTAGCATTGCAGAACCAGCAGAGCGACATTAATGTTTGGGGTTAGAATGGAGTGGAATATGCCCTGTCCCTCATTTCACGCACACTTGCCAAGTTGGCTCTGTGACTACCTTGCCAGCTCAGCATTATCAATCAATCAACCTTTATTTATACAGGTAAATCCCATTGAGCCTCGAGGACTCATTTACAAGAGAGACCTGATTTCAACAAAGAAAGATGACAACAATGGACAACAGCAACAACAATAAGCAGTTATAAAAACTCATA
>NC_056503.1:7797843-7801735 GCF_014905685.2 Nematolebias whitei
CACAGAACATTAATGCACTTACAAGATTACACTCTTATTAATGCCCTCATCAGTCTGAAACACTGACCTGCTCTAACTTCCTGAAGTGGACAAATGAGTTTTATAGAATTACTTCAGTGCCAACCTTCAGCCCCTTCCCTCCGTCTGAGCTTCATCAAAGTCCGCTGCAGACAGGAAGGAGTGGATCTGAGTCAAGGACTCTTCTTTGAAATCATGTCATTGTATTACACAGTTGTATCATATCCAAATCATATCAATCAAACCTTGAGGATATCGAACAACTAGTTCTTTCTGTTCCTCACTGACTGGTCACAGTAAGATTACACAGGACAATTAATATCACTCACATCACAGTACATCAGCAGGAGCGTTATGGAGCACGATGAATGCAACCAATACATATTACCTTGACACCTTGTTCAAAGCTCTACATTCTCTATCAGGTTTTTTTATGTGTTGACTTGACTGTAACATCTAAACCTCTGATAAACTTTGTTCACTAGTGCAACGAGCCCTGACTCTAAACTGCTAGCTCACACAGATAGGCACTAATGATATTGGTAACAAAACACTCAGCGTTTGGCAGGTTCGATTACTGCAATGTGCTTCTTTGTGGAATCAGTCAGACCTCTATTGCACATTTACAACTGGTTCAAAATGCTGCAGCCTATTATTTTTAAAATAATTTTCTTACAAATTGTAGTCTGATGTATTAGAAGTTGTGCTTTGTGAGCTTTGCTGTGACAAAAGATGAATTGTTGGAATTTGTTGTATTTGTTGCTCTTTCTTCTGTGTGTGTTCTGCTTATTTTTTGTCCATTTATTTTATTACCTGAAAACCTGTGCATGAAGCAAGTTTTGGTGTTTACATACTGCTTTTTTTGCGTTTATCCAGGCTGTCAGTCTGTGTTGGATTAATAGCAGTAACATTTTCTAAAGTCCTTATGATATGAAAAGAACAAAAAAACTTGGAGTCCCAACTGTTGCTGCTGTTTGAATTTCATTAATTATTTTTATTTCTCATTTTGTTGCACTGTTTATGGTTCTCTGAAATGTTTTCACCGCACTCCACAGGGAACCTGATTCCTGCCTCTCCTGTGAGGGAACAGCGACCTTTCCAAGTTGCAGATGAAGGGGTTTGGGTGGCTCTGGGGAAGAGCAGAAAACGAGTGTTCCCAGTACCTCACACCCAGGAGCCCAATCCCATATCTGAGGCTTACAGCTACTGCAACTTTCCCAACAAAACCGAACAGGCCTGGGAAGGTGAGACTTAACTGAATAAATGTAGAAGCCCGAGACTAATAATCTTAAATTAGACTTAACTAAAAAAGACCAGATGATGTAAAATATGCTTTTTTTGGGGTTGAGTGTGCTTGATTTCCTTCTTTTAGACAAGCTTTTTAGCTGCCAAAACCACAAGTACATTAGACTACTCCTTTAATTTAAAGGTGGGCATTTCATTACTAAGCTAGCAGTGAAGTAGCGTGGGCTCATTCTTTCATCTTCCGGTTTGCTGCAAGTTGAAATATTAATGGTGACTGATGCAATCACTAATCCCAAATACATTTCCAGAGTTTTTAGAAATATGTTTACTAAACTTGTCTAAAATGCTGATTAGTAAAAATATATTTTATTTTTTTAACAAGGTTTATAAACTGACGAGCAACAACAAGCCACGTGCTATTACATCCATCCATCCATTGTCTTTACCCACTTCTTCCTTTTTGGGTCGTGGGGGTCACTACTGCCCATGTCCAGCAGTCACTGTGCGAGAGGCGGTTTTTGGAGTTCAAAAGTATCTCGGGGTTTTGTTCACAAGTGAGGGAAGAATGGAGTGTGAGATTGATAAGCGGTTGGTGCTGCATCTGTAGTGTTGCAAACCCTGTGCCGGTCCATTGTGGTGAAGAGGGAGCTGAGCTGTAAGGCAAAGCTCTCTGTTTACCGGTCGGTCTACATTCTTACCCTCATCTATCGTCACAAACTCTGAGTAGAGACCGAAAAACTAGACCATATATACAGGCGGTTGAAACGAGTTTCCTGTACAGGGTAGCTGGACTCTCTCTTAGAGATATGGTGAGAAGTTCAGTTATCAGGGGAGACTCTGAGTAGAACCTCTGCTCCTCCACATCAAAAGGAGCCAGTTTAGGTGGTTCAGGGATCTGGTAAGGATTCTCACTGGGCACCTCCCTAGGGAGGTGCTTCGGGCATGTCCAACTGGGAGGAGACCCTGGGGAAGACCCAGGACACACTGGAGGGACTATGTCTCTCATTTGGCCTGGGAACGCCTTAGGGTCCTCTTGGAAGAGGTGGCTGTGGAAAGGGATGTCTGGACCTCCCTACTCAAGCTGCTGCCCCCGAGACCCGACTTTGGAACAAGCGGAACATGATGGATGGATGGATAGAACTCACTGGAGGGCCGGACTTCAGTCCAAACTCGTGGGCTGCCAGTTGAATAGCCCTGCTGTAGATCAACCCAGTTGGTCAAAGTGGAGAGCCTATATGCTATTTGTATTCTGTAGTATTTAAATTTGAAACACCTAGCAGAATCTATGAGCCTATAAATTTCAATTTTTGTCAGAAGTGCCCACAGGCAAGCTGTCGCTAGTCCGTACAGGTAAAGAAACCAACAGCATAATGTTTTCCTGAACTGCAATTTGTTATCGTAAGTAATGAGTGAGGCTGAACAAAAAACCTTGTGTATTTATAATCAAGCAAGCTTCACAAGGTCAGACATTTTCCCCTCTGGAATTTAATAAGAAGGCCTCCAGAAGAGAAGAGTGTAGTAATTTTAAATATAAAAAATAAAATGCATATTTATAGTAAAAACACACTAAGAATTTTTGAGTACAGTCGTGAGAACAAACGCATCAATCAATGTCAAAGGAGCAATTTAAGACAGAAACATGTAGTTGTTCCAGTACAAGGATAGCCTGACATTCGCTCACAGTGTTGAAGATCAACTGATTTCATCTTCTCGACAGTTATCTACAGAAATTCAAAATCCGTCAGAGCAAGGATTGAGCCTATATTTTACTTTAGAAGATACATTTGTACACCCATCAAAAGCAGACGTATTATGATGGTGTCTGTTCGTAAACCGTCTCTTGTCCTGCACATAACTTCTGATCTGCTTAAGATAATTAAACAGAACTGGTGTACTACATGGATGAAGATCAGTTCCTCCAAATCCGAGGCCATGGTCTTGAGCCGGAAAAGGGTAGTGTCCTCTCTGGGTCAGGGAGGAGGTCCTACCCCAAGTGGAGGAGTTCAAGTATCTTGGGGTCTTGTTCACGAATGAAGGAAAAATGGAGCGTGAGATCGATAGGCAGATAGGTGCAGCGTCTGCAGTGAAGCAGGCGCTGTACAGGTCTGTCGTGGTGAAGAGAGAGCCGAGTCAAAAGGCGAAGCTCTCAATTTACCGATCTACGTTCCTACCCTCATCTATGGTCACGAGCTTTGGGTTGTGACCGAAAGAATGAGATCACGGATACAAGTGGCCGAAATGAGTTTTCTTCGCAGGGTGTCTGGGCTCTCCCTTAGAGATAGGGTGAGAAGCTTGATCATCTGGGAGGGACTCTGAGTAGAGCTGCTGCTTCTCCATGTCGAGAGGAGCCAGTTGAGGTGGCTTGGGCATCTGTTTAGGATGCCTCCTGGACGCCTCCCTGGTGAGGTGTTCCGGACACATCCCACCAGGAGGAGGCCCAGAGGAAGACCCAGGACACGCTGGAGGGAGTGTTTCTCGGCTGTCCTGGGAACGCCTCGGGATTCCCCCGGAAGAGCTGGCCCAAGTGGCTGGGGAGAGGGAAGTCTGTGCTACTTAGGCTGCTACCCCCGCGACCCGACCCTGGATAAGCGGAAGAAAATGGATGGATGGTGTACTACATAACATGCAT
>NC_056503.1:7801835-7816266 GCF_014905685.2 Nematolebias whitei
TGATTATTCTTATTTGTAAACAAGTCACAAAAGCAGAATCATGAAATTATGATGAATTGCAACAAAATCAATGTTGCCCTCTCATATATAGAAATTTAATTTTCAGATCAGCAGAACAGCTTTAACAAGCAAAAATAAAGTATGATGATTTAACCTAAATTGACCACCAGGTGTCTCTCTAACACAATAACAATCACTGAAAACTGATCACACAGTATGTGGGCGTAATAAAAGATATGAGATTTTTTTTAAAAAGCTGCCTTGGGTCACACACACACACACACAGAAACACACACTCACACACAGAAACACACACTCGAGTGATCAGAAAGAAGCAAGAGGAGCAATCAAGGAGTCAGTAGATTAAAGAGAATTGAAGATTACGGTTTAATATAAAAAGTGTGTGAGAGATCAGCAAGTCTGCTCTACCAGATTAAATGCATGTGCACAGACACACTCGCTCACGCATATACGTGCGTACGCATACACAGTTTTCATCCATGAGGGATTCAGGAATTGTGCAAAAAGAAAACCTTCCATTCCCTGTCCTAACAGTTGAATCCTGTGTAAGATTGTTACTGGCCTGGACAGTAGGAACTAATCTGGAATCTGCTAACTACTGGTACTACACAACAAAGAATCAAAACCTTTTACATTTTCAAATACATATTTTCTTTACAACATAATGCCACAGCAGTGTACCCGCCTGTCTCTTTTCACATCACTATACTTATAATTAATCCATACATCCATTATCTTTACATGCTTGTACCATTTTGGGTCACGGGGGTCGCCGGTGCCCATGTCCAGCAATCACTGTGCGAGGGGCAGGGTACACCCTGGACAGGTCTCCAGTCCATCACAGGGCCACATAGAGACAAACAAGACAAACAAACCATTCACTCTCTCACTCACACCTAGGGACAATTTAGAGTTACCAATCAGCCTAACATGCATGTTTTTGGTCTGTGGGAAACCAGAGTACCTGGAGAAAACCCATGCATGCACGGAGAGAACATGCAAACTCCACCCAGAAAGGTCCCTGGACCGGGGTTTGAACCAAGGACCTGCTCGCTGAGAGGCAGCAGCTCTACCAGTTGCGCCATCGTGCTGCCCTACTTATAATTAATGACATGTTTAATTTAAAAATACCAGTCATTAAATTAAAACTGTCCATCGACTTGCATGGCAAACTTTTCAACTAAGGTCCAAGCAAAAACCTTGTAGAAGCATTGACCTTGATTTGTGACCATGAACTTAGCGCTGGTGTAATGAAAAGATTACATGGCAAGTGTGTAGTGGTAGTACCAATGTGTATCAAATTTTGTTAAATTATCTTGAGCGGTTTAGAAGTTATGACCCAGAGAAACCAAGGCTTTGTATAACATTTGACTTTGATTTGTGACCTTGACCTTGGACCTCGTGATGAAAAATGTACGACACTCCAACCAGTGAGGATGCAAATATGTCTCAAGGTTCATTAAATTACCTTGAAAACACAAGAGAAAGTTTATGTACATATGTACGTACGAACTAAGACAATACTGTAATACTTTAAATTCGACGGCCCTAGGAAAAGGTTTAAAAAAAAAATGATCAGCACATACGCAAGCACACAGGCAGTTACATGAATGCCCACCTTTCATGGTGGCAGGTGATAAATGTGCACTGCAAGGCCCAAAATGATGCTGAAATTAGGGAAACTGTGCTCAGTGTTTCATGCTCCTCAACCATCAGAAAGCAGACAGCTATAAGGACTTGAGAAAAATTCAGATTTAACTAGCTTCACTGGGAGACAGGATGTCTTAAGATGGAGACACTGGTGAGGGCAAAATGGCTTTATTAGCTTTATTATTCCCAGCTGAAGAAGAAAGAGTTCAAATACAGTAACAACATTATAATCACTGGGTGGTAAAAGGAAAGATTAGTGGGGAAGGAGAAAGGAATGAAGCAAAAAGAGTGTAATAAATAGTGGAGTTAACAGAAAAGCTAAGAAACAGAGGAGCAGAAATGAAGAATGAAAGAGGTTAAAATAAATTGAGTGGTTGGTGAAGAAAGACGAAACCACTGATAAATACTGCCATGTTGGAGAGGGAGACTGAGACAATGTTCTCTGCTGCTGAGAGCTCAGTTAACCGCAGACAGAGACAGTGGGTCAGCAACCTGGTGCCAGAGCATTTAAACACGCAAAACACACACAGAACGCACACTTACAGAGAACACACACAGGCTCTGCTCTATGAGAGGATCCATCTAAAAGCTAGTCGAAGCTTAGATTCCTGACTGTAATCAGATTTTAGCCTAAAAACAAAAACTGTGTCACCATAAGAACATAAAAAATACTAGAAGAAAACTGAAACAAGATCTCTCTCCCACAAATAGACAAAACACATTCTTAATTGGAATCATGTAGCTTCACTTCAACACAACTCTTTCAGAGATTCCACTTTTTTCATTTGTTTGTGTCTATGCATCATGGCACCGCCGGCTGCACAAATCCAAATAAATTAAAAGCATTCAAGAGGGAAAAGTAGAGATTATGTAGAAATCTTGACAATTAGAGAACTAACAATTTCACATTGTGGCACACCAAATGCTGTAAATATCTTCAATGGTAAACAAGGGGAACGTAATATGGAGTACCTTTTGACACCAATGCCAAATTATTGCACAGGGTAAAATGAGACCCTCGTGTCAAGAGACAAGATGAGACAAGGTTCCAGCTTGACGGGTCAAAGAGATATTTCCCTAAATTAATATCCCCATGCTGGATCTACTTAATCTCTGAACGGTTATGTCCCATAGGACTTTGATAGCTATAATTATTCTTTATTTAAGAAGCCTGATCTTGATATAGGAGCTCTGGCCAATAACAGACATTTATCTAATTTCCAATTAAACCAAAAAAAATATTGAGAAAATTATTAAAATTTATTTTGTGAGCCTCCTCCTTGAATCACCAACTTATTGTGGTGGAGGAGTTTGTCCACCTGAAAGATCCTAGGAACTATGCTGTTGCCCCTGGTCCCAAGGCAGATTGGTGACAGGCCAAAGAGTGTTTCCAACAACTTACATAGACAAATAAAAAACAAGAAACTCTGTGTCCCTTGCCCGGGTTACATGGGTTAAGTGGCACGTGGGTTACTGGGGCCCCACCCTGGAGCCAGGCCTGGGGGAGGGGCTTGCCGGCAAGCACCTGGTCACTGGGTCTCTACCCATGGGGCCCGATCGGGCACAGCCTGAATGAGCAACATGGGTTTGCCTTCCCGTGGGCCCAACACCTGCAGGAGAGCCATATGAGTAGAATGCATGATGTCATGGGCAGTAGCCAAAGGTTGGGGCCTTGGCGTTCTGACCCTGGCTTACCAAAGCTGGCTCTTGGGACATGGAACGTAACCTCTCTGGCAGTGAAGGAGCCTGAGCTTGTGTGTGAGGTTGAGAGGTACAGATTAGATATAATTGGGCTCACCTCAATGCACAGCATGGGTTCCAGAACCAATCTCCTTGAGAAGGGTTGGATCTTATTCCACTCTGGAGTTGCTCATGGTGAGAGGCGCCGAGCTGGTGTGGGTCTACTTTTAGCCACCCGACTTGGTGCATGTGTGTTGTAGTTTTCCCCAGTAGATGAGAGGGTAGCTTTCCTGCACCTTCAGCTGGGGGGGGACGGGCTATGACGGTTGTTTGTGCCTGTGTGCCAAATGGCAGTTCAGAGTATTCGGCCTTCTTGGAGTCTTTGGCGGGAGCGCTGGAAGGTGCTCCAGCTGGGGACTCCTTTATTCTGCTGGGGGACTTCTATGCCCATGTGGGTAATGAGAGTGTGACCTGGAGGAGCAAGATTGGGAGGAGCAGCCTCTCTGATCTGAACCCGATCAGTTTTCAGTAGTTGGAATTCTGTGCTAGCCTAATCTAAAAAAGTTCAAACTGGTCCTCTGGACATTCAAAAAACAAAACAAAAAAAAAAAGTAGAAACGTTTAGTCTTTCATCCGAAAGACTTCTTCAGTCTGAGGCGCTGTATTCAGCTCAGTCTTATAAATAGAACCTTCTCGTGGTGGATCAACCAGTTTGCTGCTGACAGCCAAAACTAGCTGCTCACATGATCAAGGAGGACCATCAGCCTAACGATGCATCGTTAGCACCCTGATGGCTGTTTGCTATTCACATGGGGATGGGCGATACTAGCAATGACAGCATTGTAAGAGGTGGACAGTTGAACACAGAGGCCTCTGCCCCCGTTTAATGATGGACGGTTTCTTTTCACAAAGATGACCACCTTTACTCCTCTCTCAAACCATCGTTCCTCTCTGTCCAGGATGTGAACATCTTCATCCCTGAAAGAGTGACCGCTGGCCTGGAGATGAGTGTAGACCGCAGAATCCTGACCTGATGATGTTGATCTTCTGTGCTGGGCCATCCTTTTGGCCAGTGGCTGTTTAGTTTCCCCGATGCAAGACTGATCACAGCCCTCCTGACACTGAACAGCATACACAATATTACTCTTGTTTATGCCGGAGGACTGGATCATTGGGATGAACCAGTCTTTGCCGTAATGCATTTTGGGGTTTGAAAGCCACTGGGACATTGTGTTTAGAAAATAAACGTCTCGGTTTCTCTGAAACTCCCACAACATATGGAATGACCACTGGTCTGGGTTCTTCCTTTTCACCTGATGGCTGACTGGAGTCCTGTTTGGGTTTCTTTTCTGCTTTCAAGAAGGCCCAGTTAGGATATCCACATTTCTCTAGAGCCTGTCTTGTGAGATATTTCTCCATCTGCCTGGCTCCTGAGTTAGTGGGGACGCTGTCTGCTCTGTGATACAGAGTCCTGATGACTCCTAACTTGTGCTCCAAAGGGTGATGGGAGTCAAACTGCAAATACTGGTCTGTGTGGGTGGGTTTGCGGTACACCTCGGTTTGCAAATGTCCTCTATCAGAGACTGAGACCTCACAGTCCAAGAAAGCCAACTTGCCATTTTTTTACATCTTCTTTAGTGAACTTGATGGATTTATCCACAGAGTTGATGTGGTCAGTAAAATGTTGGACTTCCTGAGATTTAATTTTAACCCAGGTGTCGTCGACATACCTGAACCAATGACTTGGTAGTGTCCCTGAAAAGGACATCAAGGCTCTCTTTTCTACCTCCTCCATGTACAGGTTGGCCACAATAGGAGAAACTGGAGACCCCATAGCACACCCATGTTTTTGCCTATAATATTGCTCCCCATATGTAAAGTAGGTTGACTGCAGGCACAGTTTCAAGAGTTGACACAGTTGTTCTATAGAAAGCATGGTCCCTTCTGCTCAGAGTGGTGTCTGATTTTAATGTTAAACTGATCACCTCTACTGCATCATCAACAGGAATGCACGTAAAGCGTGATATGACATCAAATGAGACCATTGTTTCATCAGTCTCCGTGATGACATCCCTCACCTTATCCACAAAGTCCATGGTGTTTGTCAAGTGAGGTTGTTTGGAATGAAATCGGCTCTTCCATGGACACCCAAATGTGACAGATTTGTGCTCTACACTATGATTAAAGCGGCGTACAATATTATATAAAAGTAATCATAACAGCATTGTATTCATGCACAAGGTGATTATTGTATTCTATATTGCATCCTGTGATTAGGGTAAAGTAAAATGAAAATGTATAGGGATTCATGTGGTGTTCTGAAAGAGAGGGGACAGCAAGTTGAGGGAGCTGATGTCTGGGGGGGCCGAACAGCATTCCAGAGAGATGCTGTATTTACTTTGGAAGGCTGCAGGCTGCCCTCAGCAGAACAGTGTGTAAATACCTTGTAGCATTACTTGTAGAAACCAAGCAATGCAGCTCTCCTTTATCATAAAAGGAAACGGGCTGTAGGAAAGATCGTATGTCAGTGACTTGTGAACCGAGAAACAGAGCAGTAACAACTTGATGCCTTAAAAGGGCACAATGACAAACTACATCCAATCACCGATCAGATCAAACTAGAGAAGGGAAAAAGAGGGTTTGACCAGCAAACCCAAAAGTCAATAAAAACCAAGCCCAGTAGAGAAACGGGGCTGAACGGGACCGTGATAGTCCAAAGAGAAGGATGTGTGGCTGCTTCCCCAGGGGCTAAACAGAGGAACTTGGAACAGCTCATAAGAGGATTTTTATTCAAAGATAGGAATACCTTTTGTTCAGCCGGGCTGACTCCAGACCAGATTCCTCAGGATCAGGACTGCTTTTTGGGGTTAAAGGAGATTTTCTTCCAGGGCTCTGGAAGAGAGATTATTGTGCCATTTTCCAAAAGTCTTCGGGCAAAAATGGTGAGCGACTCCTACCCATTGTCCAACTACTAAATTTATATGAAACAAGTGTTTCTAAATTAAGAGGTAGTGTCAGGGCAAGAGAGTGTTGTTCTGCTTCCAGCATTCTTGAGAAGTCACTGCATAAACTGTGTGCTGTCAAGGTGGTTTGTAACAGGTTTGGCTAAACTTGGTTGGTTAGTGAGACAGACTTAGAGGTTTGAGGGGTTTTAACCTGCCTTGGGGCTCCAAGCGCACATCAGTCCACTGTGTAGGAACAGGCTGTTCTATAATAACAACTCAAGAGTTAGGAGACAGGATTCTCCAACCTGGCTCATCGGAGTCAGAGGAGCCACGCCTTGTAGACACAATAGGACCCTGAATGTCACACAAAACCCATAAGACAGTCTCTGGAACCAGGCATGAATTCTCTGTCATTAGAATTATTGGAATGATCAAATGTAATCAATTATAATTCAATTCAATTCAAAAATACTTTATTAATCCCAGAGGGAAATTAAATGTTGTTGTAACTCATCATCCTGGTTTCATTAATGAGTTGTTATAGATGCTGATGGCTGTGGGCAGGAAGGATCTCTTGTAGCGGTCTGTCCTACAACGGATTTGAAGAAACCTCTGACTGAAGACACTTTGTTGTTGTATGACAGTCTGATGAAGAGGATGCTGAGGGTTGTCTATAATGTTCTTCATTTTATGAAGAATCTTTCTTTGAACAATCATCTCCAAAGGTTCCAGAGGAGTCCCCAGAACTGAGCCAGCCTTCTTTATGAGCTTGTTGATTTTTTTAAGTCACTTGCTCTGGTGCTGCTCCCCCAGCAGATAATGGAAGAAGAGATAGCGCTCTCTACAATGTGCTGATAACGCTGTACCCCTGCAAATCCTTGATTAAAGCAAAGCATAAAATTTAAAATTTTGGACTATCATTTCTACACTTCAGGTTCAAAAAGTTGGAAGAGCTTGGTTCAAATTCATCAAGAAAAGGAAGTTTTTAAAGGTTTCGCAGCTTGGATCAAACAACACCCTGGAATCTTGTGCCTAGATTCTAAAGCTACCAGATCGGTAACAATTGCAGTTCTACAATAGGAGATGAGCGGCCTAAAAATGCCAGTTTCCCCTTAATTAACATCCTAACCCCGACTACTACGTTGGACGAGTCTAGGGGTGAGATAAGGGTGTGGCTCGCAGCTGATGGTTGTGAACAGTCTAGGTGAATCACTTCCAATACAGCCTTAAGTAGAATTAATCTAACGTCATTTTGGGTAAAGCTCAAGTGCTAGATTGGTCCGATATACCCCTTAGAGGAGAGGCTGCAGTGGGATTTTGCCATAGCTCATGTGGTAATCTCACTGGTTAGACGAGTGTTCTGTATGTGGTGTTCTGAGCTGCCAACTAAAGGGATGAGTACAGACACCAGATATTTGGAAACACTGTAAGTGACCGAGTTAATCATGCTAACAATTGGTCTTAAAGGTACACCTTGTTTGTGGATTTTAGGTAAACCATACAGATTAGGTGTGGCCTCCCCTGGGTACAGTCTGTGATACAGAATACGGTCAATAGCCTTGTCCTACTCCAAATTTTTCAGGCAATCTATTAACTTATTCTTGCAACCACTTCCTGGATCTCTTTTCAGAGGTTCATAAGTGGTTAAGTCACTAAGGAGTGTCATAAATTTCTCATGATAGTCTTTCTGGTTCAAAATCACTGTGCACCTTCCTTTGTCTGCTGAGAGAATGATGATGTTTTTGTCCTTGCTAAGAGTGGTGATTGCATCCCTCTCCTCTCTACTGATGTTGGAAGGTGGTGGTTTGGTATTGCTGAAGCAGGCTGAAACTTTGATTCTGAGCTGTTCTGCATCACACTCTTTAATTTTGTTGTTGTGGGTGGCAGATTCTGTGGCTGTAATCATCTCCACCAGAGGAATTCTTCTTGGTGCAACCGCAAAGTTCAGTCCTCTGGCAAGAATATCTGTCTCTGGCTGGGTGAGCTGTCTGTCAGATAAATTCTTCACCCACTTTTCTGTCTCCCTGGCATGTAACTGTTTACTGGAGTGTTGGCTTACACTGAATGTGTTGTTATTGGAATTGTGATGGTGTTGATGAGTTATCAGTAAATTAGTCTTGTTTTGTTGTTGAGTCTTGGACTGGACATGCTGTGCTAAGCGTGCCTGATCTGTACAGTCCATCACTTGCTCAAGTGTGGTCTGATCTATGCACGTTGTTAGTTTTTGTTTGGGATGGGGATGGACATACAAACCGGATTCCAAAAAAGTTGGGACACTAAACAAATTGTGAATAAAAACTGAATGCAATGATGTGGTGATGGCAAATGTCAATATTGTATTCGTAATATAACATATATGACAGATCAAAAGTTTAATCTGAGTAAATGTAACATTATAAAGGAAAAATATGTTGACTCAAAATTTCACAGTGTCAACAAATCCCCAAAAAGTTGGGACAAGTAGCAATTAGTGGCTGAACAGCTGGAAGACCAATTAACACTAAATAGGTCAATTGACAACATGATTGGGTATAAAAAGAGCTTCTCAGAGTGTCAGTGTCTCTCAGAAGCCAAGATGGTAAGAGGATCACCAATTCCACCATTGTTGCGCAGAAAGATAGTGCAGCAATACAAGAATGGTGTTACCCAGCGTAAAATAGCAAAGACTTTTGAGTTATCATGATCAACCGTGCATAACATCAAAAGATTCAGAGAATCTGGAACAATCGCTGTGCGTAAGGGTCAAGACCGTAAAACTCTACTGGATGCTCGTGATCTCCGGGCCCTTAAATGTCACTGCACCTCAAACAGGAATGCCACTGTCAAGGAAATAACAAGATGGGCTCAGGAATACTTCCAGAAAGCATCGTCAGTGAACACAATCCACCGTGCCATCCGCCGTTGCCAACTGAAACTCTACAGTGCAAAGAGGAAGCCATTTCTAAACAAGCTCCACAAGCTCAGACTTTTGCAGTGGGCCAAGGGTCATTTAAAATGGAGTGTGGCAAAATGGAAGACTGTTCGTGGTCAGATGAGTCACGATTTGAAGTTTTTTATGGAACACTGGGACGCCATGTCATCCGGACCAGAGAGGACAAGGATAGACAAAGTTGTTATCAATGCTCCATTCAGAAGCCTGCATCCCTGATGGTATGGGGTTGCATGAGCGCTTGTGGCATGGGCAGCTTGCATGTCTGGAAAGGCACCATTAATGCAGAGAACTATGTTCAGGTTCTAGAACAACATGTGCTCCCATCTAGATGTCATCTCTTTCAGGGAAGACCCTGCATTTTTCAACACGATAATGCCAGACCACATTCTGCAGCAATCACAACATCATAGCTACGTAGGAGAAGGATCCGGGTATTGAAATGGCCAGCCTGCAGTCCAGATCTTTCACCTATCGAGAACATTTGGCGCATCATAAAGAGGAAGGTGTGACAAAGAAGGCCCAAGATGATTGAACAGTTAGAGGCCTGTATTAGGCATGAATGGGAGAACATTCCTATTTCTAAACTTGAGAAACTGGTCTCCTCTGTCCCCAGACGTCTGCTGAGTGTTGTAAGAAGAAGGGGGATGCCACACAGTGGTAAAAATGGACTTGTCCCAACTTTTTTGGGATTTGGTGACGCCAAGAAATTTGGAAACAACAGATTTTTCCCTTAAAATGATATATTCTCACAGTTTAAACTTTTGCTCTGTGATTTGTGTTCTATTCTGAATAAAATATTAGATGTTGGCACCTCCACATCATTGCATTCAGTTTTTATTCACAATTTGTTTAGTGTCCCAACTTTTTTGGAATCCGGTTTGTATATTGTTATCAGTTATGAGTTAAGCTCATAAGATAGGCATTTATTATGCAAATAACCTCATTGTGTGGGCACCACCTCTCTTGGAGAGGAAAAATCAGTCTCTATTTAAATCCAAATTAATGTAAACTGAAACGTGATTTATTTTCTCGTGTTTAATGGACATCAAATCAGTTAATACACACAGATATGCCAAAATAATCACAAATTCAGTTGATTTTATTTATTTAATTATAAAAATAATAATTTATGATATATGTGATGAAGATTATGCATAACAAAAGTTAAATAAATAAATAGCTTTGCATTAAAGGTCTAATTGATTATTCAAATCAGTGAAACTTAAAAGGCAGATTTTGGACTGGTTGCTGTTTTGTGAAGTGGCTAAAAATTGTGTCTAAGGTGAGCAGTAGTTTGTCTGAAAAGATTATTGTGACGGTAACCAGAAAGGCACTAAAAATTTCTGTCCTACCAAGAGCTCTCCCCCGACTAGTTTTAAACAATAACCCTCCTGAAAGCAGACAAAAGACTCTAATTTTTTTTAAAAGTAACTCCCTTTTGTTAGGAGAGGACATAAAATGTTTGCTTCAGTTAAACATAGTCCATTGTGTGTCATGCTTTTGCCCCTCACAGCCTGTCATGTTTGTGTTTATTTCCTGCCAAGCTCTGTCTGTTCCTGTCACTCATTCTCACCCAGCAATCAAGCTCATGCTCTACACCTGTTCTCCACCCTACTTAAGCTCCCTGCATTCACTCAGTCAGTGCCAGATTCTCGAACCTTTCACAAGCAGTAGAAATCCAGCATACCTGACCTTGTCTCTTGCCACGACTCCTTGCCTGTTTTTGACTCCTCGCCTTGCCTGAACCCTCTTGGATTTTGTCTGCCTATCTGTCCATGGTTTCTGACTCTGTGCCTTCCCCTTTTGACCACGTCTTTTGGATCACGACTCAGCCCTGTTCTCACTTCTCCATTTCCCTATTCTAGACTTAAGTCCTTTAATCTGCTCCGCTGCAGCAACCTGCTCTACTGGAGGGACATCACCGACTGCAGTGTGACTACTGACTCTGCTGCAACATCAAGACAGAAGGTTAGTGCAGACACCAACATTCAACTACACGTCCAGAACTTAGTCAAAGCCACTAACTCTTCTGTCTTGACAGATTGGACCCAGACCTCCACCAGAGTTTTTCCTGTTCACAATAAAATTTGTTAAACTGCTCTTGGGCTTCTTGTTGTTGCTGATCAAAAACCCAGATCTTGTCAGTGTGGGGGGAAAAAACACAAATATAATTAACACTCACAAGTCACAGATAGTATGCTGCACATACACAAGTGGTAGGTATGCACTGCCTGTTTAAGTGTTTTAACAGTGTTTATTAAATTCCAAAAGGTGTTTCCAAGTATGCAAAATATAATCCTATAGGCTTTCCATACTTCCACTTCTGTAACTAATGTCTTTGTGTGCACTGGATCCTGTTGGCATGATAGTTTGCTTCAAATACATGTACAGCCCTTTAGATAGCTAGATTTATTAAACTTTATAGCTCTGAATCAGATGTCACTGTTTAACTAGAACTACTAAGCAAGCTTTGAACATGATGCAGTCTTTAACAGCTGCACTGAGTGTTGGTCTGCATGGCTGTTAAAGAATTCATGATGTTCACAACTTCATAGTTCTAGCTCAACCGTGACATCTGATCCAGAACTGTTAAGATTAGTCAATTTTATGAATTACTGCAGAAGCTTCGTCTTGAAAATTCAAATTACTCACCAGGCGTTTGTGTTCCTAGCAGTCAGGAATTTAAATCAACTGCCTGCTAAATCGCAATTTCAAAACAAGGTTTTAGCAGGAATCCGAAAAACTGACAGAAACAAACATCTGTGAACACAACCTTAATAATAATAATAATAATCTATTTCTATAGCACCTTCCAACAACGCCTTGCATTGACCAAGGTACTTTACAAGATAAAACAAGATTAAAAACAGGACACAATAAATCAGTGCAAATTAAAAACACAGCCAGAATAAAAGATGGTAAAAGAGATCAAATAACTAAATACTAAAATACAAATAGTTAAACATTAAAAGCCCTTTTAAATAAGTATGTTTTCAGTTTGGCTTTGAACAGAACCAGATCAGAAATGGCACGCAGCTCATAGGGAAGAGTATTCCACGCTGTTGGACCTGCAACAGAAAAGGACCAGTCACCCCAGTGTTTGCACTTTGAGCGTGGCACCTCCAGCAGATTTTGACCAGCAGACCGTACAGCTCTGCTGGGCTGGTGGACTTTCAAAAGTTCTGAAATATAGGGTGGTGCAAGGCCATTTAAAGCTTTAAAAACAAACAGTAGCAGCTTGAACTGTATCCTAAACTGAACCGGGAGCCAGTGCAAAGAAGAAAGGACAGGAGTGATGTGTTCATATTTACGTGTGTTAGTCAACAAGCGAGCAACAGAGATTTGTACAAGCTGTAAACGGGAGATAGAAGATTGATTAATACCGACATATAAGGCGTTACAGTAATCAAGCCTAGAGCTCACAAAGGCATGGATGGCCTTCTCCAGATCACTACGGCTAAGGAGTGATTTTACTTTAGAAAGCAGACGGAGCTGAAAGAATCTGGTTTTCACAACAGAACTGATCTGTTTATCTAACTTTAAGTTACAGTCAAGCTCCACTCCTAGATTTTTTACCACCTGGTTGGCGTGGGGGAGCGGAAGTCCTAGACTGGGAGAGATGTTGCATGAATTACTGGAAGCACCAAATAAAATCCATTCAGTTTTATTGTTATTTAGGTGGAGAAAATTCTGAAACAGCCAGTGCTTAATGTCGTTTAAGCAGCTGGCAACAGAGTTTAAACTGAGTGAGGAACTGGGAGTGACCGGCAGATAGATTTGTAGATCTGCATACAGATGAAAAGACAGATTATGGCGTGCAATGATGGGTCCTAACGGTAGCATGTAAAGTGAGAAGAGAACAGGCCCCAGAATGGATCCCTGCGGTACGCCAGGTCAGAGACTGAAGAAGAGGACAGATCACCTATCATAACAGAGAAAGTTCTGACTGTTAAATAGGACTTAAACCACTCGAGCACAACTCCCTGAAGTCCAACCTGCTGAGCCAAACAAGTGATTAGGACCTGATGGTCTACAGTATCAAAAGCGGCTGAGAGGTCCAACATCACCAGCAGAACAGGTTTTTTGGCATCAAGGGACAAAAGAATGTCATTCTGTATTTTGAGTAGTGCAGATTCAGTGCTATGACGGGGTCTGAAGCAAGATTGAAATTTTTCAAACAAGTTGTTGTGTTCTAAAAAAGATTCCAACTGAATGAAAACAACCTTTTCCAGAACTTTGGATAAAAATGATAAGTGTGAAATTGGCCTAAAATTAGAACAACCTTGTACCTTGCACGTCTATGTCCTTGGTAATAATTATATTTAAACATTTCTTTTGTTTTTGTACCTGTTGGTAGAAAGGGTGCAGTCAATGGCTGGTGGCTTGGTCTTGGGGATGGAGTAAAGAGGATAGCGGTCACCGTGTCGAATCATCACCTGGACGGACAGCAGCTTGTAGTCAGCAGGACTGTGACCTGGCAAAAGAGCGCATACAAGTGCCCTGATGAAATTTCATTTAGATTGAAACAACTTTAGTTGTATGTTTAAATTTGTAATTGAAGCTCCAGTGATAAAGCTGGTATTAATTCTAAACTGGTTTTAGATTTTTTAAAAATTGTTAAATAGTTAACTGATTTTCCCCTCACCTAAAGCCAGAGAAGCACTTTAAAACCGCATCATTGCATCATGTAAGGAGAGTAGCGCATGCCGCATATTATACCCCCGTCAACAAACTGTTATACAGTAATCTAATAGCAATGGCCCAGACAAGACCTTATTTTAATTTTGAGCTTGATTTGTGATCTTTACCTTAGAGCTGGGGTGTGGAAACATATACATGGAAAACTAGTGATGATATAAATATGTAATATGTTAATATGCATGTTATGTAGTACACCATCCATCCATTTTCTTCCGCTTATCCAGGGTCGGGTCGCGGGGGTAGCAGCCTAAGTAGCACAGACTTCCCTCTCCCCAGCCACTTGGGCCAGCTCTTCCGGGGGAATCCCGAGGCGTTCCCAGGACAGCCGAGAAACACTCCCTCCAGCGTGTCCTGGGTCTTCCTCTGGGCCTCCTCCTGGTGGGATGTGTCCGGAACACCTCACCAGGGAGGCGTCCAGGAGGCATCCTAAACAGATGCCCAAGCCACCTCAACTGGCTCCTCTCGACATGGAGAAGCAGCAGCTCTACTCAGAGTCCCTCCC
>NC_056503.1:7826266-7828519 GCF_014905685.2 Nematolebias whitei
AGATCTGTATTCTACCGGCTAACCGCAGTACTGCTGTGTCTGATGTAAAATCAGAGTTGTCCGTTTGAACAGTTACATTTTTTTTAGTTGAAAACTGTGCGTAAATTGTGTTAAAGTCTGTTTTCTTCGAGAGCTAAGTAGCGAAGCTACAAGCTAACTACGGCTACGTATTCGGACGCATGCACAAAACGCTGTGTTCTGTCGAAAGTTAAAGTAAGCGTTGGTCAGCTTTAGAGTGCATTTGGGCTAAAAACAACAAGGGTTAAACCTGCTCTCTGATCTGTGAAAAGAACACTGTGTTGTGTGATTTTACTACGAGACCCTCTGGTCAAAGCCACACAGGAAACTGGTCACCAATTTTTGTCATCTCTCCTTAAAGCGGAAGGAGACGCCCACTAGAGGGTTGGAGGGTGAAGTGTTTCAGTGTAAAATGCTGCTCTGTTGCTGTTCATTTCTTATGTGAGAATATTGGAAACTGTTGAGTTAACAACATATTTTGTTTAAAACATATGGCTAAAACTACATTTGATATCTTTTGCACTGTTTTGCACTACAAGAAAGAAGCCTAATACTTGATTTCTTTATTATTTAAAAACTCTCTGGACCTAGTAGTGGAATTTTCTTGATTGAGATTATTTTGTGGTATAGCAGTTTTCAAAATAAATGATGGCAAAATGACACCCTATGTTTTTTTTCATTCCTACTGCAAGTTTTATACCAAAAACATATCATGATATATATCGTTACCACCACCCGTCACAACCGATATCATGATATGAATTTTATGCCATATTGCACATCCCTAATGATGAACTTACTTATGCCTAGCTGTAGCCACACACAAAAATGAAAGTCGGCACATTAATTACTTTTCAAGTTATGCTCACAACATGGACAGAGGGTACTTCCAGTTCCCCTTCCTTGCTCCGTGACAGGGGAGAGTGAGAGAGTGAATGGTTGTTTGTCTTGTTTGTCTCTGTGTGTCCCTGTGATGGACTGGAGACCTGTCCAGGGTGTCCCCCACCTCTCAATGATAGCTGGACATGGACACTAGTGACCCCCACGACCCAAAAAGGATGAAGCGGATAAAGATAATGGATGGATGGATGTTTTATACTAAACCAGGGGTGCCCAAAGTGGGGCCCATGGGCCAAAGTTGGCTCGCCAAGCTGTCCTCATTACTATATTAAAATTTCCTTTGAAGAATCAATGTGTTTACACTCAGTCATTCCAAGTTTAATGTTAGATGGAAAGTTGGCCCAATGACACTACACAGCTGGAGTGACTAATATGTGCATTCGTTTTTTAAATTTTAATAATTTATATTTTATTTCGACAGATTTCATATGGTCTGTCGGTGGTTTCTTGCTGCTGAATAATAGCGGTGTAATGGTACACGTGGGTGTACCGAACCGTTTCGGTACGGCATGTTTGGTTCAGTCGACGTGGGTACCGTTTTGGTTATTTTTTCACTCATTAAATTTTATTAACAAGAGATTATGTACCGCGGAACTAAAATTCCTAAGCGTGTTTCAGCACGATGCTATTATCTTGCAGCACGCTAGCATTAGCAGCCTAGCATCTCGTTGCGGTCTCCTGTTAGGGAACATTATGTCTTTCTTGTTAAAAGACAATGTAAATCCAAAGCTGTGTGTCGACGTTGTTTCACGGAGATTGGCTCTGCAGCAGCAACACATCTAACTTGTCAACGCGCTTGAAACGACATCATCCAAATGTGAACGTCCCTTCTACGCACAAGTAAGAAAAGCAGCTTTATGCAAAGAGCGATAACAGCAGCATTTAAACAACCTTTATCAGGTAATTCAGATCGGCCCAGAGCAAAAACACAAGCTGAAGGAGTTTTTAAAGCTCTGGATCTACGTTTCTGTTGTTGATGCGCCGACTTTAAAGTTATTGAGCCCCGCTACGACATCCCATCACATCAACACTTCAGACAAAAAGTTGTAGCAGCATTTTATGAAAAAGATAAAACTGATATTGTCAACAAGCCCTGAACCAGATTAAAGCCCTGCCCTGATGATGATGACCGAGAGATTCAACCACCTCATAACAATTGTTCAAGAAGAGGTATTGTTATTTTATTATTATGACCTAATTCATCCATCCATCCATTTTCTTCCGCTTATCCGGGGTCGGGTCGTGGGGGTAGCAGCCTAAGTAGGGAGGCCCAGACTTCCCTCTCTCTTGCCACTTGGGCCAGCTCTTCCGGGGGAATCCCGAGGCGTTCCCAGG
>NC_056503.1:7828619-7833931 GCF_014905685.2 Nematolebias whitei
TGGAGAAGCAGCGGCTCTACTCTGAGTCCCTCCCGGATGATCGAGCTTCTCACCCTGTCTCTAAGGGAGAGCCCAGACACCCTGCGGAGAAAACTCATTTCGGCCGCTTGTATCCGAGATCTCATTCTTTCGGTCACAAACCAAAGCTCGTGACCATAGATGAGGGTAGGATCGTAGATCGATCGGTAAATTGAGAGATTCGCCTTTTGACTCAGCTCTCTCTTCACCACGACAGACCTGTACAGCGCCCGCTTCACTGCAGATGCTGCACCTATCCGCCTATCGATCTCACGCTCCATTTTTCCCTCATTCGTGAACAAGACCCCAAGATACTTGAACTCCTCCACTTGGGGTAGGACCTCCTCCCTGACCCGGAGAGGGCACTCTACCCTTTTCCGGCTCAAGACCATGGCATCGGATTTGGAGAAACTGATCTTCATCCCAGGTTCAAGAGGTTGTGAGTAATGAAGCCAAATACAGCCACACTGCAAAATTAGCAAAGCGCTACCTCTCTATTCCTGCTACTGGTGTTAGTGAGCGGTTTTCTCCACCGCTGGAGATAATGTCACTGCAACTTTTGACAGAAAATGTGGACAAGTTGGTCTTTTTGGACAAAAACTTAAAACTTGATTAGTTAGATTGTAAACAGCTTGTTGCTGCTTATTGTTCTGGTTCTGACTGTTATTGAATTTATTAAGATTTGCATTATTGTTAGTATAGTTTATTTTGTATTTTGTAAAGAGTGCCGTTTATTTAAAATATCCAAATGGGTCGCTTTTATTTATTTTTATACAAACGTATTGTTTACTTGGCATATTTTCAAAATAAACATTTTGTAAGTCTTCATGTTGTCTTTTTTTGTATCGAAAATTAACCAAACCGAGCCCTCCTTGAAACTGAACCGAATCGAAATGTGATTTTAGCGTACCGTTACACCCCTACTGAATAACATTTCCTTTGACAAAGCTGAGCGTCATGTAGGTGCCCATCACACACACTCTTCATGAGCACCCCTAAATTTTAACTCGGCATCTCTGAAAAATTAAGAAACTATCATTAGGATTTTGTAAGGAAGCAGTTCTCAAACCTTAGATTCACCAAAATATTGAATAAATGTTGAATAAATATGCAGTAAATGACAACAGTTTCAAACAGGTCAGTAAAATCTATCATTTTTTTGCACAAGTCATGCCACCTGTCAATCAATCCAGTTGGCATGTCAGCAACTGACCAGTCAGCGACCTCAATTTGTCCTGAAGTGAACGCCCCTTACCTGCAGAGCTGCAGCGGTGTTGCATTACGAACGCTTTGCAGTCAGAGATTCAATAACAGAGTTTACATGTTTTGTTCCATGTTAATCTACAGTAATAAACCTTTGTAAAATCCACCAAAATGCAGGAAATGGCATCTACTTTATTCAAAATTCTCTGGGGGGAGGACCCCCAAACCGCACCCCCCTCCCCACCACCACCACCACCTCCACCAATGTAGCCTGTTCTGTAATGTTCTTTATACAGAATGGAAGGATAAATGACTGTATAATAAATAAATTGACTTTACTTAAAAAAAAAAAATTGCATTTCATTTGTTATATTCTTGCATTTGGCCCGCAGCCCTCTGATTGATTTTAAATTTCCAGGACATCCTTGTAAAAGAGATTGATGATCTCAATGGATTTCTTCCTGGTAAAATAAAGTAATAAAAATAAAAAAATTAATTGGGCCCTTTCAGAGAAAAAGTTTGGGCACCCCTGAGCTAGACTGAAAGTGGCATCTAAAACTTTAAACAACAAATGAACAACCTTTTATATCCAAGTAACTAAACTGGTATCAGCCAAAAGTAAAAATGATAATAAAACGTTAAGTTCTTGACCAAAATAGTCCATGCTCAATAATCCAGGTATACAATCCAACAATTTTCAGTCAGGTCATCTGGACAGTTTCTTTTTTTTGCTGAAACGTTTCACCTTCCATCGAGAAGGCTTCATCAGTCAAGGAAAGTTAAGTTCTTACGTTTTTCGATGAATAACTGATTAAATAAGAGTTGACTACTCAGTGGTCAATGGAACACTTAACCTGGACAATGTTTGAAAGACATTTATGTGAATCGGGACATTCTACAGCAAATGAAGGGAAATTATGAAGGAACATCCAGAGAGGCGCACTGTTGCTGCTGGATGTTTGGAGGAATTCTAAAGGGAATTCTACTTTGTTCTGTATGAATGGGGTCCTCAAAATAGAACGCAATGAGAGGATATACATGAAGCGCACACACACACACACACACACACAGTGCACTTACAGAACTGGAGGCTTAAACTGATGATGGCCAACACAGCCCCACCCCCCACTACCAGAAGGAGGAAGCGGTTACGAGCCAGCATCTTGTAATTGGTCCGAACTTCTGTCCATCAGCCTTCCAGTCTGCAGCCCATTCTGTAACCTGCTAACACAAAAATAAACATTTACTAAAGTAAATGCAGCTATGTTCTCAAAATCAGCAGGATTCAATGCAATGAATAAATCTAAATCCTGCAATAATTTAAAATATATCAACTAAATGATGTGTATAAGCTAGGACAAACAAATAAAAATACTAATCTAAAAAAGGTTAGCTTGTTTGTGCTGAAGCTGACGCAGTAAAATGTGAGCCCCCGTTAATTACACGTTGTGACATGAAAATGTACCTCAGCATGTTGGTAGTCTGGGCAAAGGGATGGAAACAACACATGTGGGAGGAACTAACTAAAAGCAAAAAATGAAAGCCCCATCCATTAAAGCCTACAATTAGGTGGTTTAAAAATATATAAAGCCCCAAGTGGTAAAACCTAAGGCAGCAGCCAAACCTGCTTCAATTGAATATACTTTGTGTACAGCTCTGGAACAATGACACCACTGCAAACTTAGCCATTTTTCTGTCTTTTCTCTGATTTTACGATAAGTTTTTTTTTTTTTTGTTTGCTCCCTTCTTCAGGGGTCGCCACAGAGAACTATCTCGCATGAAGACTTGGCAATTGTTTTTACACCGGATGCCCTTCTTGACGCAACCACAGAGCTACCACAGCCCTCTGTGTGGAGCAGATGGTGGGGGTTAAGGGCCTTGCTCAGGGGCCCAAGTTGGGGCAAATGATAATGGAGGCAAGTGTGGGTGTTTCACCTTTTCCACCCATATTTTGATGTTGTAGGTCCAGGGACTCAAACTGGCAACCTACTAATAACACGCCCGTCTTCTCTAACCTCTGCACTACCACTCCCCCCAGTCAACCTACTTGACATATGGGGGGCAATAATAGGCAGAAACATGGGTGTGCTATGGGGTCTCCAATTACTCCTATTGATGCCAACCTGTACATGGAGGAGGTAGAAAAGAGAGGCTTGGTGTCCTTTTTTGAGGGGGAGGTGGGGGGTCGAGATGAGGTAGAGGCAGGGCAGCTGAATGGGGACTAGAAAGTCGTAGGCTCGAGTCCCAGCCATTGCCACATGTCATGGTGTCTCTGAGCAAGACACCTAATCCCCAATTGCTCCCTGGGTGCTTACATAGCTGCCCACTGCTTCACTTGGGTGTATCCCAGCCAGGTGCAATGAGTTAAATGCAGAGAACTAATTTCACCAATGTATGGAAACATACAATGGTGACAATCTCAGACTTCCCTCCTTTCCCTTCCCCCTTCAGGATTTCAGGTACGTTGATGACACACCATTCATTCAACCTTTATTTATACAAGTTAATCCCACTGAATCTCAGGAAGGTCAACAGTTCACTCATCACATCAACTTTGTGGATAAATATATCAAGTTTACACGAGAAGATGTAAAAAAAATGGCAGGCGGGTTTTCTTGGACTGTGAGGTCTCGTTCTCTGATGGAGGACATTTGCAAACTGAGGTGTACCACAAACCCACCCACATCAACAAAAACTGATCCATCCAGAGCACATGCAGAGATGATGATTTCAGAAGAAACAGCAGTGGTCTTTTATTAGGACAATAACTTGCAGCTTCAGGATACTGATAAAGTCAAATCTATTAGCGTAAAAGACAGATGCACAGAATGTGAAGCATCTTGTGATTGATTTAATGTAATCAGTCTCAAACAGCACAGTTAAAGCAAAATCAATGGCTATAAGAAATGTGGATTTTGTGAGAACCAACCCAGCCGAATTTCATTCAATCCTATGGAAAATTCAAGAATAGAAACTAGATAACGTTACTACATTTTGACAGAAAATGCGATATTTTTTTTCCAAATATGGCGAAATTCACAACTGGATTTTGTTATGAGGATGAGATGCGCCTTTCTTAAAAAAAAAAACAAAAAAAACACACCTCATAACAAAAATTACACAGTTACATTTAGACTGCTCCTGTAAGTTCCTATAATGGTGTGAAAAAAACTGAAACAGGGGAAAAAAGCGATATTTACTTGGAATTTCACGGAGCTTCACGCTACCTGAGGACAGCTAGTTAACTAGTTAGCTAACGATCAGCTAGCTTACGCTCATTACTGCTGTACGCCCACTGAACCCCACTGTGGGGTGCACTGCTCCAATTTCTTGAATCAGGTTTGTTACAGCGCATCTGAACTCGTAGCAACTTTGCGTCCCCGTACTTGTTGCTGTCATGAGATGAACGCAGGACAGCTGATTGTGGTGACAACTAGCTGTGTTGTGTTGCACGAATAGCAAAGCAGCAAAGTGTAACTCAGATGCCACATCGACCAGCGTCCTTGCAAGAAAATGTCCAAACACGCACCAAAGGCAAATGCCGAGTACAATACATCCTCCACAAACTGACATCCTCTGTATATGTCTTACCTGCAGTGCTTGGCGCTCGACGACCAAGAAACTGCAATACACTTAAATCCAGCGCTCTATTTTCTGCTGTTCACCTGACTGAGCCGAGACTGACTGAGCTTCAAGCTACAGCAGATGCACTACATGTAAACTACTTCCTGTCGGACGTTTTCAGATTAAAAGCCTAAATTAGGTAGTGTTCAAAGTGAATGGGTATTAACGTGGTAACATTTGTTTTAGACGCGATAAAAAAACGCAACGTACTTTTAATTTGAACGCCTAAAAAGACTCGTTTCCGGAAAATTACTGCACTTTTTTCCTAAAGGCTTATTGCAAGACGACGCTGTTTTGAACTTTTTGTGGACGTTCAGGCCAGACAGGAGCCGATCTGACTGCCCCATCTACTGGACCAGCTGCAGCACCACACATTGTGGAACAAAAAGGCTATGAAGCCTGTTCAACCATAAGTCAAATAACAATAATTATGGAGAAGATAAAGACCATCAAATTGTACTCAAAAA
>NC_056503.1:7834031-7836923 GCF_014905685.2 Nematolebias whitei
TTATACACACAACTGCTCAGTGGTTATTATGTTAGCACTGTTGCCTCACAGCAAGAACGTCCTGGGTTCAATCCCGGGTTGGACCTGAGGTATTTCTGTGTGGAGTTTGCATGTTCTTCTCGTGCTTGTGTGGGTTTTCTCCGGGCACTCAAGTTTCTTCCCATAGACCAAAAACATGCAGTTGCCTTCAGGCCCAGGCCTCCCTTGCAAACTGTGATCTCTTGGGATTTGCCTGGTTAAAGGCTAATAAATAAAACACTTGAATGAATGATACATGGAAGTGAACAAGTCCACCCATCCTTTATCTTTACCTGCTTCTTCCTTTGTCGGATTGCAGGGGTCACTGGACACAAGTCAAACAACCATTCACTCCCTCACTCACACCTAAGGACAATTTAGAGTTACCAATCCACCTAACATGCATGTTTTTGGTCTGTGGGAGGAAACTGGCGTTTTCGGAGAAAACTCACGCATGCACAGTGAGAACATGCAAACTCCACCCAGAAAGGCCCCTGGACCAGGGTTTGAACCAAGGACCTGCTCGCTGAGAGGCAGCAGCTCTACCAGTTGCGCCACCCAGAAAATATAATATAATATTTATATAATTTCCCTCTGGGATTAATAAAGTATTTTTGAATTGAATTGAATTGAATTGAAAAGCCCCCAGGCTGGGAATTGAATCGGGGCGACCTTCTCCATGAGAGGCGGCAGCTCTACCAACTGTGCCACCGTGCTGCGTTAACAAATCAATGACAAAAATAGGAAATCAATCAAGCTTTGAGAATAGATTTGACAAATTAGCAGTACTTTTAAAAGTGCATGGTCAGTCACAAATTGGCATCAAATATGTGAAAAGAGAGGCTACACTGAACAACAACAAAAAACAGTCAGTACCTGGTGTGAGCACATTTGCCTCACGCAGTGCAACACATCTCATAAGAGTTGATCATGGTGTTGATTGTGGTCTGTGGAACGTTGGTCACTCCTCAGTGACTGTGAGAAGTTGTTGGATATTGTCAGGAACTGGAACATGCTGTTGTATACGTCAATCCAGAGCATCCCAAACATGCTCCATGGGTGCTCCATGCTCACATTGTCTGGTGAGTATACTGGTCATGCAAGAACTGGGATATTTTCAGCTTCCAGGAACTGGTGTATAGATCCTTGCAACATGGGGACATGCATTATCATGCTGTAACATGAGGTGATGGTTGTGGATGAATAGCACTACAATGGGCCTCAAGATCTCATCATGAAATCTGTTCATTCAAAATGCCATCAATAAAGTGCAGATGTCTTTCTTGTGCGTAACATATGCCTACCCATACCATAACCCCACCACCACCATGAGCCACCCGATTCACAAAGTTGACATCAGCAAACCTCTTACCCACACAATGTCATACACGCAGTCTGCCATCTGCCCTTTACAGTGAAACCAAGACATCCGTACAGAGAACATCTCTCCGATAAGCCATACTTCATCGAATCGGAGCATTTCCACACTCAAGTTGGTTACGATGACAAACTGCAGTCAGGTGGAGACCCCGATGAGGACAACAAGCATGCAGATGAGCTTCCCTGAGACACTTTCTGACAGTTTGTGTAGAAATTCTTTGGTCACGCAAACTGATTGTTGCAGCAGCTGTCTGGGTGGCTGGTCTCAGATGACCTTGGAGGTGAAGATACTGGATGTGGACGTGTGGTCTGCAGTTGTGAGGCCGGTTGGATGCACTATCAAATTCCCTGAAACCCCTTTGGTGACAGCTTATGGTGAGAAATTAACATTTAATTCATGAGCAACAGCTCTGGTGGACATTCCTGCAGTCAGCATGCCAATCGCACGCTCTCTCAAAACCTGTGACATCTGTTGTATTGTGCTGTGCTAAAACTGAACATTTTAGAGTGGCCTTACCTGGACAATAATCATTCTGTCTAATCAGCATCTTGATATGCCACGCCTGTGAGGTGGATGGATTATCTCGGCAATGGAGAAGTGCTCACTAACACAGATTTACACAAATTTATGAACAATAACTGAGCGAAAAAAAGGCCTATTGTGTACAAAGAAAAGTTTTCAGCTCATGAAAAATGAGTCAGAGTCAGAGATTCTTTATTGTCATTCGCACCTCATGTGGTACATGTGGTGGAACAAAATTATTTACACAGGGTCCCAGTTACATCCAACAATAAAATGTAGAAGAAAAACAATGATAACATCTAAGATATGAACTAAGAAAAACATCAACTAAATATACACTAAGCACTAATAGCATAAAAACATTACATCGGACATCAGCACAAACATGAACATGAGTCTGTGTAAGCAGATGAGCACGCATGAACACACCAACATTGAAACAGATCAACAGCAACATGATGTGATGTTTTTCACAGTGATTAGTCTGGTTAGAGATTCATGAGTCTAACAGCCTCAGGGTAGAAGCTGTTCCTCAGTCTAGTGGTTCTACACTTAATGCTCCTCAACCTCCTTCCCGAGGGGAGAAGGACAAAAAGTGTGTGTGCTGGGTGAGTGGGGTCCTTCATGATGCATGTGGCCCTCTTCCTGCATCTAGAGTTGTAGATGTCTGTAATGGTGGGGAGGCTGACTCCTACATCTTCTGTGCAGCCTTCACCACTCTCTGCAAAGCTTTTCTTTCTGCAGCTGTGCAGCCTCCATGCCACATGTTGATGATGGAGCATAGAATGCTCTCCACTGCACACCTGTAGAAGGAGGTGAGGATTGAGCTTCCCAGACCAGCTCGTCTCAGCCGCCTGAGGAAGTGGAGTCTCTGATGAGCTTTCTTGATCAGGCTGGTGGTGTTGTTGCTCCAGCTGAGGTTGTCATTCATGTGTACACCCAAGTACTTGTAGCTGGAGACCACTTCCACT
>NC_056503.1:7846923-7887379 GCF_014905685.2 Nematolebias whitei
CACTGACAGATCCTTTTGTGTCTCCATCAATGATTTTAGTTCTGCAGTGACAGAGCTTAAATGGGGGGTTCTGCAGGGGTCCATCCTGGGTCCCCTCCTATTCTCTCTATACCTGGTGCCACTTGGTGCTATTTTCCGGAAACACAACATACCATTTCACTTCTACGCCGACGACTGTCAAATTTACTTCCCCCTAAGACACAATGGTACATGCTCTATTCAGCCTCTGCTCGACTGCCTGGCTGACATCAGGGACTGGATGGCTTTAAACTTCTTAAGTTTCAGTGAAAAGAAGTCTGAAGTCATGTTGTTCCCTCCCAATGACATGATCACAAACCACTGCATCGACCTTTCCACTCTAACCCTGTCAGAAAAACAAAGAGTCACTAATCTGGGTGTGATAATGGACCCTTCCCTTAAACTTAACAATCATGTAAACATGATTGTTAAATCATGTATTTTCAAACTGAGGCGACTATCTAAACTGAAGCCCATATTGTCCAAAAATTACCTGGAGACAGTAATACATGCATTCGTTACATCTAGGCTTGATTACTGCAATTCACTCCTGTTTGGTATCAGTCAGACCTCCATTGCACGATTACAACTGGTCCAGAATGCAGCAGCCCGATTTTTAACCAGTACAGGCAAAAGAGAGCACATTACACCAGTTTTGGCCTCACTGCACTGGCTCCCGTTTCACCTTCGAATCCAGTTCAAAATACTCCTGTATGTCTACAAATCGTTGAACAGTTTCGTCCCCCCCATCTCTCTGATCTGCTACAACTGTATGTCCCACCATGTTCCCTGAGGTCAGCGGACCAATTGCTCCTCACAGTTCCAGGAACTCGTCTTAAGCGCAGAGGTGACAGGGCCTTCTCTGTAGCAGGACCAAGATTTTGGAACGAGTTACCTCTGCTTGTCAGACTGGCCCCCCTCCCTCTCGGTTTTCAAACCCCGTTTAAAAACTCACTACTGTTCAGTATCTTTCAACACCAGAGGATCTGTGTTTTGAACCTGTACGCTCCACACTGGTTTGTCGTCATATTTATTATCTGCATAGATTTTATGTCTATATTTTTTATTTACTTCATTTTGTATATTGCTTCATGTGTTGTCTGTTGTTCTGTCTGTACAGCACTTTGGTTGGCTTTGTAGCTGTTTTAAGTGCTCTATAAATAAAATGGTATGGTATGGTATGGACCTCACCAGTAAACGTACCGTGAGAATTGATCAACAGAAGATGCCATTTCCTCTTTGGTCCACACTGCTCTTACCCACCTAGAGCAGAAGGACTCTTACATCCGTATGCTCTTTGTGGATTTCACATCTGCCTTCAAAACCATGATCCCCCAAACCCTGGTGGACAAACTACTCACATTAGGACTAAGGCCCTCCATTTGCAACTGCGGCCTAGATTTCTTAACAATTAGACCACAGTTTGTGAGGATCCACAACTTTTCCTCTTCCACCATAACCCTTAGCACTGGCTCCCCTCAGGGCTGTGTGATGAGTCCCCTCCTGTTCACTCTGCTCATGAATGACTGTGCACCTACCCATCCAGGGTGTCATATTGTAATGTTTGCAGACGATACAGCGGTGGTGGGATGCATCACAAACAATGAGTCCAGCTACAGGCACAAGGTGGAACACCTGGAGAGCTAGTGCAGGAAGGACAACCTTCACATCAATGTGAAGAAGACGAAGGAGATGGTCATGGACTTCAGACGGAACAAACAAACACCTACAAACCCCACCCACCCCCCTGCCGCCCAAACAAAGGAGGATCTGCAGTGGAAGTGGTCTCCAGCTACAAGTACTTGGGTGTGCACCTGAATGACAACCTCAGCTGGGGCAACAACACTTCCAGCCTGATCAAGAAAGCACATCAGAGACTCTACGTCCTCAGGCGGCTGAGGCGAGTTGGTCCGGGAAGCTTAGTCCTCACCTCTTTCAAAAGGTGTACAGTGGAGAGCATCCTGTACTCCAGCATCAACGTGTGGCATGGAGGCTGCACAGCTTCAGAAAGAAAAGCTTTGCAGGGAGTAGTGAAGGCTGCACAGAAGACTGTTGGAGTCAGCCTCCCCACCATCACAGACATCTACACCTCCAGATGCAGGAAGAGGACCACCTGCGTCATGAAGGACCCCACTCACCCAGCACACACTTTTTGCCCCGCTCCCCTCAGGAAGGAGGTTGAGGAGAATTAAGTGTAGAAGCACTAGACTGAGTAACAGCTTCTACCCTGAACCTGTTAGACTCATGAATCCCTAACCAGGATGATCACTGTGAATAAATCGTATCATGCTGCTGTGTTCATTCGTACTCATCTGCTCACACAGACTCATGTTTGTGCTGCTGTTTGGCGTATTGTTCTTTGTGCTACTAGTGCTTAGCGTATCTTAGCTAACATTTTTCTTATTGAGCATGCATCAGGAACATTTTTCTTAGTTCGCATCTTAGATCTTATTACTGGTTTTCTTTTACATTTTATACTTTTGTTGGATATAACTGGGACCTTGTGTGCACAATTTCGTCCACCATGTACCACATGTGGAGGATTGACAAATAAATAAACTTGACTCTGATTATGCCGGGATCTTCAGCTCTCACTAGAGTGGTTTGCAGTCAAGTGTGAAGCAGCTGGGATGAGAATCAGCACCTTCAAATCTGAGGCCATGGTCCTCAGTCGGTAAAAGTAGAATGCTTTCTTCAGGTCAACAGTGAGGTTCTGCCTCCAGTGGAGAAGTTCAAGTATCTCGGGATTTTGTTCACAAGTGAGGGAAGAATGGAACGTGAGATTGACACACAGATGGTGCAGTTTTTATGTTCTACTTATAAATACATGTAGTTGGTAATACATATTAACACACTTCACATTATATTTCCTTTAGGAAATTCTTGGCATTTCATATAATGATACTAGCATGTCCAGTTTTTCTGCTCAGTGCATACATGTGAAACTTTTTCTCATGATCAAATTCGTGTGAGGGGTCAAGTCAAGTCAACTTTATTTATAAAGCACATTTAAAACAGCAGCTGTTACCAACGTGCTTATGGGGTCACGAATGATGCTCTACAACAACTAGGGTTTTAAGGAAACTATAAAAGAAACAGCTGTATGCAGTTTTAATATATTTATAAAATTAACTCAACAGTCTTTTTTTCTATTGAAACAATTGACAAATTATATAGTTTAGAAGTATCACAGAAAGAGCGAGATTTGTTTAAAAACTTTAGAGACTGACAGAAATATAATAGGATGTTGTGTTGCGATTGTTGAGTTGCCTGGCGACAACTAATCCAGAAATGCACAGAAACTCTTTCACAAAAGACATGTCCAGAAATTGCTCTAACTACTGCAGCAAGCACTACAATCTTTTTTACTTATATATAGCCTGCATTGTCCACAGTACTTTTTAGCCATTCTAGTTTAAATCCAGGAAAAGAGATTGAATAACAGCTGAATGCCATCAGAAAAATATGACATATAACATTGATTAACTTAAGTAAATTACTTAACTTAATTATCTGACCTAAACCAAGAAAGATGAGATGGGTCCCAGAACAGAACCTTGAGGAGCTCCACATAGCAGCTCTGTAGATTCAGACATGATCTGGTTTACAAACACACTGACCAATTATGCATGAATAAATACCAATATAGGACAGATCAAGACGTTCCAACCAGATCAGATCCCTCAGTCTATCTCAGCCTATTTACCTTTTTTTTAATCATATTTTAGACAATGCTATTGCAGTAAAATGCATTTTATTCATACCAGATTACAGAAACAACCTACCTAAAAGAAATGCCATAAACCGGAGTTTGGACATTGGCTTGTACTTTTTTATGAAATATTGTGTCAAAGTTGGGTTTATAAGCTTTGATACTTATTTAATTTACACAATCAAAATGACCAGGATAGAAAAGTACAATCTTGAAGTGGTTAGAAAGACCGCAACTCACAAAAATGGAGCAAGTGGGTATAACAAATCAATGAATTATGACCAACTCTGAAGTTTTGGTTTCTGAACTGCTGTGAATGCAGCTATTCCCATTGTCTCCAACTTCTCCACCTTCACCAAGTCTCGGCCCCTCATCAGGCTTCTAGTGTGTTTAGTTATCTACCTCTCACTCATCTCTGGATTCCCTGTTATCACTGTTGCTCTGGTTTTCCCAAACACCATCAAAACAAAACAACAAACAAAGTATCAGGATTTGTCTCATTCTCCTAGATTTCAAACAGCTGATTGGCCAGCTCCTAAAAAGGAACCCTCGATTCCTCAATTTTAGAGATTTACATGGGAGCTAAGTCAGTGCTGACCTTTTTGGATCAATATTCAGTTCAATTTGAACTTCAACCCTCAACCATGATACAGCGCAGCATCATACTTGAACCAAAACCTGGTTTTGGGATGGAAACGCGAACAAACCCTTTAACAAATTGGAATTTCTCTTCACCTCGGCACCCATCCTCAGATTTTCTATTTCCCAACATATGTTGACAACTGACACTTCTTATTCAGGGATTATGGTTGAGGTGTATTTTTCACAGGGGAGGAGCCAATCTGGAACTCATCTCTGCCCATGCGTCTTTTTCTCTTGATGACTTATGACTGCTGAACACAACTATAACATTGGTGAAAAAGACATCATGGCTTGTAAAGTGGCTCTAGAAGAGAGGCAATACTGGTTATAAGGACCTCAGCACCCCTTTCTTGTAGGATCAGTCACATAAATTTAGGGGGAAGCTTTCGTACTGAAAGTTGGTGTAAGGTTAAAATTATAAAGGTATGTACGCACAAACAAATTCAGACTTATCATACTATGCGCACACATGTTTCTGCACATTTTTCATTCATGCATCCCAATTTACATTTGAAAATAGATGCAAATATGTCCTGTATGTGGGATTCTTCTACCTGTACAATCAAAAATGATGTCTAGATGTAGAATCAAATTGGGAATTTCATGAGATGTGAGTTAGTAAAGCTCATACATGAGGCCCCTGGAGTACTTAATAAAGATCCAAGAGACCCAATCTCCATCAGGCCAGGGTTTTTTTTATAGTGGAGTGGAGTGGCAGTGCTTCAACTTTACCATCTCACACTATCTGGTTACCATTAAGCTTGACAATTTCTCACAGTCACAATGCTCTTTGTAAACATGAGATTCACGAACAGGACAATAATGTTGGTTACGTACTGTAACCCCAGATTCTATGAGTATAGGCGCACCCCTTTAAGGCTATCGCTAGTGGGTTTATCCCTTCACGTGCAGCCCAGCACTGAAAACTTTAGTCCGTGTCCACCTGCTGTGTGGGCCTCACCCCCGGTCCATATAAATTATGGTGAGACCAGGTAATCGGCTCCCAAATAGCTTTTGTCTTCAGCCATTTAGGAACCAGTGAGGCCCAGAGCTTAAAGGGCTGCACCTATACTCAGAGATTCTGGGGTTACAGTACGTAACCAACGTTCTATTTCGTATAGGCTTCGCCCTTTAAGGCTATCGCTAGAGGGTTCAAGGCGAAGCAGGATGTAGGCTATGCCTCACTGGGTCCATTCAGACACAATGTGAAGCGCCCGCTTGCACCAAAAAACATTTCATCACTCAGCCTTCTGTGTGTGTAATTACGCGCTGCATAATTACGCGTTCCATGCACAGGACCGCCCCGGAGAGAAAAAGTTTCCGATGGGGAAAAAGGGAAGGCTGAAATGCAGTCCTGCTGCTGAGAATGGAAAAAAAAGAGGTTGCGTATTGTAACAGTGTAACGATGGACAGAGCAGGTCAATAGCGCTTCAATATGAACTGATTAATAACAAAATGAACTGATTAGTAGCCAAATGAACTGATTAGTAACAATAAAAACAGCAGTCATGAACTTGTGACTGATAATAAATGTCTCACACTGTAATTGCATGCAGTCAGATGTGAGCTTAAAACAAAATTCCATGAAACAAGTAAAAATAATTCTGTTCGAACACTGAGAACAGAATGAATCATGGAGAAGGCAGAGACATCACGTAGATAGAAGCGAATAAATGAACAAGGCGATGACCAAGCAGCCGCCGTACAAATGTCCTCCACTGTCATCCCTCTATGCAAAGCTGTAGAGGATTAAATCCCTCTGGTGGAATGAGCTCTGAGATTCTCTGGAGGGTCCAGCCCTGATGCTCTGTAAGCTCACTGTAAGCTTCAGAAATAGCCTCTCACAGCCAGTGTGAGAGGCGCTGAATGGATAAAGGGCGACCTGCAGAGGTGTCCCTGTAATACACAAACAGACGCTGAGAATAACGCAGTGAGGCCATGCGTGCTATATAACATGCAAGCGCGCGCACGGGACAAAGGAGGTGAGATGATGCTTCCTCCTCTGAGTTGTGAGGAGGAGGATAAAACCCCTCCAAGGTTATCATTCTCGATTTAAATGAGCTTGTGATGTTTT
This sequence comes from Nematolebias whitei, assembly GCF_014905685.2. NCBI lineage: Eukaryota > Metazoa > Chordata > Actinopteri > Cyprinodontiformes > Rivulidae > Nematolebias > Nematolebias whitei. The sequence continues at coordinate 7,853,370 of NC_056503.1, forward strand.
TTGGTATGAAAGCTGGGTTAGGTCTTAGCGCAGCTGAGCTGCCATCAGCTTGAATCCTGAGGCATGATGGGGCAGCAGAGAGCGCAGATAAATTGCTCACTCTCTTTGCTGATGTCAAAGCCAACACCAGGGCTGTTTTAAGTGACAGGAATTTAAGTGAAACCTGATCTAAAGGCTCAAAAGGAGCTTTGATCAGAGCGAGCAGGACCATCGTTAGGTCCCACTGTGGAGCTAGTGGGTGTGACACTGGTCTGTGTCTCCGTACACCTTTCAAGAAATGCTTCATCAGCGGGTGATTAAAAACTGTTCTGTCACCGAAGTCCTCATGACAAGAAGAAATAGCTGCCGCATAAGTCTTAATTGTGCTGAACGCTAAATTTCTGTCCATCAGCTGCTGCAGAAAGGACAGCACGCCATCTAGTGGACATGAGATGGCTTCTACACCTTTCTCCATGCACCAGCGCTAAAAAGCTGTCCACTTTGATGTGTACAGCGCTGTGGTGGAAGCGGCTCGTGAGTCTTGGGTTGTGCGCACCACATCTTGTGAGAGGCCCATCTTTTCTTAGTGGATCCACTCAGCGGCCAGACCCAAAGGTGCTGACCTATTTTCGGGTGACTCCTGATCGCTCCTCCTGCCTGGAGGAGAGCATCCTCCCTCCACGGCAGTTTCCACGTCCGGCCCAATAACAGACGTTGCAGGTTTGGGAACCACGGGGCGCTCACGCGCTCGGGGGCTACAAGGATGACTGACAGTTCTTCCTCCTGGACTCGGTTCAGAGTCCGTGATATTAGAGGGATTGGAAGAAACACGTAAAGGAGCATTTTTGGCCATGGGCTGTGAGCAAAAGCGTCCACTCCTAACAGTGGGTCGTCCCATGGGCTTAGTGAGAGCCATAATTGACACTGGGCGTTCTCCCGTGTAGCGAACAGATCCACTGCTGCTCGGCCGAACCTGCTCCAAATCTGAGAGATCAGCTCGGGATGGAGGCTCCCGTCTCCGTGGCGAGGATCGCCCCTCGACATTATGTCCGCTCCCTGTTCAGGATGCCGGGGATGTACACTGCTCTGATGGCGAGCAGGTTTTTGTGTGCCCAACACAGCAGCTGTCTCGCAATGCGTAACAGTTGGGCTGAGTGCACGCCTCCCTGGCGGTTTATGTAAGCTGCAGTAACTCTTTTGTCTGTGTGGATCAGAACATGTTGATTCCGCAACAGGGGAGAAAGGGCTGAATCACATTCCAAACCATGAGACATTCTAAGACGTTTATATGAACCAGCATGTGTGCTGGCCACTGCGCCCCCACCACTTGAGACAGGCACGTTCCTCCCCAGCCTGACAGGGACGCGTCTGTGAAAACTGAGACGTGTTACGTAGGCCTGCTGATAGGAACTCCCTCTGACAAAGTGAGGGGGTTTCCCCCAGTGATTCAGGTTGGTTCTCACGGAGGAGGGCACAGAGATCATCCACCTCTTCAGACGCACCGGATCTATATGCAGGTGGGCGAACCATCTCTGAAGGCGTCTCATGTGAAGTAAGCCCAGCGGAACCACAGCATGGGTTGATGACATCATTCCCAAAAGTTTCATGACCGAGACAGAAGTTACTACACTGCGGGGTTTCACGCGGTGGAGCTGAGCTCTCAGAGCTTCGGCTCTTGGCTGTGATAAGTGGGCTCTCGTTGTGACTGAATTTAGCTCCACTCCCAGATAAACAATCATCTGGGACGGGAGAACCAAACTCTTTTCCCAGTTTATAGCAAACCCCAGGTTCAGCAGGTGTGACGTCAAAGTTCTGGTTTGTGCAGCCGCTTCCTTTCTGGATCGAGTTAACAACAGCATATTGTCCAGATAAAAAAGAATTCTCATTCCTGCCCTGTGTAATGGCTGGAGAACCGTCTCCTTGCATTTTGAGAACGTGTGTGGGGCGAGGGAATAACCGAACGACAGCCTGTTGTACTGGTACTGGGTCCCCTGGAAGGAAAAACGCAGGAATTTCTTGTGCTTTGAAATGATGGAAATGTGAAAATAAGCATCTTTTAAATCTATGGAGGTAAACCAATCGTTCTAGTGAATGTTATCCAACAGCTGTTTGGTTGTCAGCATGTGGAATTGTCTCTCCGTGATTGATTTGTTGAACATGGTCAAGTCGAGAATGGGTCTCATCCCTCCGTTTTTTTCGGGACCAGGAAGTAACGTGAGTAAAACCCCATGTTTTCTTCTCCGATGGGAACCCTGGAAATTACATTTTTTATCAGTAGTTCCTGAACTTCTGAGTGGAGCGACGAGTTCTGTTCTGGAGATGACAGAACCGTCTCTATAATCCCTCTGAATGGTGGGGGTTGACCTACGAACTGCAGTGTTGCCTCCTCCGTGGGCCCTGCGGCTGATTGGTCCAGGGTGGCGCTTGTTGACAGCATCTGGGGAAGCACTGAGTCACTGACTGGCACGATGAGACGGGCTGTTCTCTAGCGGGAGGGGCTGGCAGGAGGGGCCGGCGGAGGAGCAGGGCGAGAAGTCGCTGCTGCAGCTATGGAGCGTCTCTGCTGCTGTCTCTGACCACGGCGATCCCTCCAGCGGGCAGGGGGGTGGGAGGAGGGTTGCAGCTTCATCAGGTGGCACACAGTTTCCGACACCTCCTCTGACTTTTCAAGCATGGCCTTGAAGTTGGCCCCGAACAGCGTGTCCGTCATGATGGGGCCCTCCAGCAAGTCCCTCTGCAGCCTCTCCGGCATGGATGGGGAGAGACGGCGCCAGGTGGACCTCTAGATCATCATCATCCAGGCGGCACACAAGTTCAGAATGACGTCAGAGGCCTTACAGAGCGAGCTCTTCATCTCCTCAGGCAGGTCTGTGTCCTCCAGGCTCTTTGAAATCCTATAAGCCAGCAGGGCAACATTTTTGTTCGCTGCAGCAGCCTGAAAAGCACACTGGTGGGCTCGGTTGTAGAACGACGTCACCGTCTGGTCATGTTTCTCTGGAGGGACAGGTCATTGGTCCAACCTGGAAACTTTTGCCCCAAGTGCCTCCGCTAGGCTTGGTTCCGGGGGGGGACCGAGGGAAAACTCAGCTCAGTAAACCCCACCACTCTGGTGATGGGAGCGAAGGTGGTGATGGGCACCTTCAGCTTACCAGGTCTGGCTGCAGCCTCGTTCCAGTAGGACGTCACTGCTGGGAAACGAGGCCAGATGGGGTCAGGGCGGTGAGCTGGGGTGGAGCCAAACCTTCCCGCTAGGTCATCCGATCTGGGCAGGGGAAAGTCCCTTTGTGTCAGCCACCTCCTGGATTATGCTGGGCAGAGGGTACCGATGGCTGGGAGCGGTGTGTTCGTCGATGCAAAAAGGCCCGGGGGGGGGGGGGGGGGGGGCCCCCCCCCCCCGTTCTAGCACTACGCTCTCCAGGAGGGAATGAGCAGCGGGGCTGCTGCTGACACCGCCTTTCCTAGAGGAATAATCCGATTCACTCTGTGACTCAGCGTCAAAAAAGGCGATGGTGTCATCCAGCGAACAATCCCCTGCCACGGAAAAACACTCCTCGATGTTAGCCTTGAACAAGGCTGCTCGTCTCTGCTTCTCCTCAGGAGGGAAGAGGTCACAGAGACAGCAGGAGGAGGCGAGGTTGGTGTGGCGGGGACCCAGGCATCCTTCACAGATGTCGTGCCGGTCGAAGCTCATAATGGAACTGGTCTGGTAGGACAGGCACAGGCAGATGGTGCTGGTGCTGGACATCTTCTCTCTTCTCGAAAAAACAGTGCTGGTCGGCTGAAGAAAAAATGGGATCCGATTACCAGGTCTCACCATAATTTATATGGACCGGGGGTGAGGCCCACATAGCAGGTGGGCGTGGAATAAGTTTTTCAGTGCTGTGCGCAAACGGATAAACCCACTAGCGATAGTCTTAAAGGGTGAAGCCTATACGAAATAGAACGTTTTATCACGCTCAGTCAGGCTAACTGTCCTGGGTCTAACGAGAGGTCTTCCACAGTCATAATACTATTTCCATACCCACCTACTGTCTAATTAATCATTCCTCTGTCTCTTAAAACCTCAAAACTAAGATTTTTTTTCCCCACGTTGTGGAAAGAATAGGGATAACTGGAAATATCCTCCATTCGTCCAACCATCTGTGCATGTTCTGAGTGTGATAGCTTGAAAAATAAGTGATGTGCCGACTTCCATTTTGCTGTGTGTGGCTGCATCTAGATATAGAAAAGGTTCCTTTCAAAATTTGGGTTGCCATGTTAAAATCCAAGATGGTCACCACTATATGTTTATGTAAACCAGACACCCCTATCATTTGAGGAAACTTTACTTTCTAGTTTTTTTATTGCTTACAAGTATAGTTTCCTTAAATTATTAGTTTTGCTGGTGGGGTGGCTGAGTATTAATGAGCAAGGCCACCACTGGCCACCCCCTGGCTCCGCCATTGCATCTGATGTTGGATAAAGTTGTTCCCTCCACTGTCCAGGATCAGTCACTCTGCATTGCCTCAGTCAAGAGAGAGAGAGAAAAAAAGTTATTCTTATACACAGTATAAGTCTTACCCACTTGAATATCTTTCACCAGGTTTACTTGCATTCCCTGTTTAAACCCACTCCAGAAAAACACATCTCAAAAATTGCAAACATTCACTATTCAAATCCCTCGGCAACAGGGGGACATCGACATACCACTTGCCACTCATTGATACTCCTTAAACTTTGTCTGCCATCCAGGAGTTATTAAATCCTTAGGGTTTATTCTAGTGGCCATCACCGAGACAAGATGTCAAGAAGTTTGTTTATGCCTGTCCTGCGAGTGTCCATACTAAGATTTCTTGCTAATCTTTTGATACTCTTGTTTGTCTCTATACAATACCTTATCATGGTCTCAAATGTCCATGGATTTCATAACTAGGTTGCCATCATCAAATGTTTTTTCTGTCATTCTCATCGTTGAAGACGATGCTCTAAAATGACTTGCATGGTTTCTCAAGAAAATGCCTACTGCCAGTAATATCAGTGAGATCCAAGTTTTCCAACTTCATGGTTTCCCAGCCAACATAGTTTTCAACAAAGGCCCCAAGTTTATTTCTCGTTCTCAACTTTTGCAGTCAGGTGGGAACAAGATTAGGTTTATCCTCTGGTTTTCACCCACAGTTGGATGACCAGACAGAGCACTTCAACCAGAACGCTTGTGTTAGCATGTATACATAAAGTGTTTTAGGCACTCAAAATTATTCTTTGTTGTTGTTGTTGCTGCTGTTTGTTTGTTTGTTTTTTATAATGTTCAACAACACAGAAGCTAGAAAGGTAGTCCATCATGGTCTGCATTCCTTTAGTTGTAGTATAGATAGAAGCACCAAGTCCACTCATGCTGTGTACAATGCAGTGACTGTCCTAAAGCATGATCAGGGTCTAAAGATGCCACAGAACATGTGACAAGTCTGTAATGACTGACTGCTCCATTGTTACTTGTTTTACACTGGATTCCCTTAAAATAGTGAGAAAATGTTTTCTGAACACATTTTCCTAAGTTGGTTTTATGTTTTTACCAACAAAGTTAAAGGTTCAAAAGCCAAAATGGTCAAACTGTGGTTAATCATTGATGTTGAGTTGACCAACTGTGGATGTTTTTCAAATGTTTTCTGCAGAGACAGAGAATAGTTTTTTTTTCCTTTTCTTTTTTCTTATTTACATTTTTAACTAACAAAGTCTAATAAATATAGAAACACAAGAGTAAAACTTACAATTTTTTTCAAAAATGTGATATTTGTACAGCACATTATTTCATGAATATGACTGTAGTTCACTTAGTCTGAATAAAATAAAACTAAACATTTACAAGTATATTAAAAAACATCTACTATGAGGAAACAGTGAGTGTAATATTTCAGTTGTTATATGTATGAAATCCTGATATATACAATGTGATCATTTAAGAAATACTTGTACCTTTATGGTGAGACAGTGTAAGGGATTACTTCAGGGAGAGGGATTCCCCAAATCAATGTTCTTTATAAGGAAACACCCTAATATGGTTGTCAAACAACTGCTTATTTGCTTGCTCAGTCGTTAAATGTTTCATGGATTTATGTTTGTCTACAGTATATTTGTGTTCTATAATGTATTCATGTAAGTTATTTTGCCCTTGTCTGTGTGTGTTTTTGTAGCAAAATATCTGATGAACCATTTAAAGGATTTTAATTTATGTCATATATACGATCTTTTCAAAAAACAAGTCAACTTTGTAAGCATTTGTACTTGATTTTGTCTTTTTTGTAGTTCAGAAAATTCACACTTTTAGCTGTGACGGTTTGTGCTCAGAGGCCAAGCGAAAGCTACAGAAGAATGTTTGCTCTCAAAGTTCACACCACCTTTATATTTGACTATTTCCAGACAGACGTCTGAATCAAGACGTTGCTGTCCTCTGCATCAACGGCCAAATCAAACAAAGCAAATATATTTTCCCCACAGTCTCTCAAACCTTATATATTCATAGCTAAGCAGAAACAGAGTGAGAAAAGGCTTCAGAAATAGACTTCTAGCCTCTAGTTTTATTGCAATGCTAGAACAGACAACCTGGTGAAAAAGGACACGTTAAAGCCTCGTTGCTTCAAATACATGATGTCTTGTATGTCTTGATGTGAAACACACTGCAAACATGGATTAAGATCACAAGCGCTTCAATAGACCATTCCTATTTTAATTTTATTGTTGAAAATGCCTTTGGAATGTTTACAGTTATTTCTATTTCCTCTTGAAGAACCTGTCTGTTAGAGGCCAACAGCTTATACATGGGCACCTACACGGAGAGTAGGACAGAATGGACAGAATCCTGTTTAAAATACCTTAACTGTGCCAAGGCAGCACAACAGCTGGTGTAATAAGCTGAATAAACAAAGTGGTATGCCAATGTTCCCCATCACTGATTTGAGTAGTGAATGTTTTTAGTTTTTCTGGACTGGAACTGAACAGGGAAAACAATTAATTTTAATGTTTAGTGTGTATGAGTTACAGTGTGTTTGAGGATAGAGGTACTGTAGGTGTTTGTTTTCTTTTTTTGTTTGTTTTTCTTGTTCGTGTGGTACAGCAGAGTGACGGATGCTGGCAGGTGGAGGGAGCAATTTTTTCCAAAACAATGTGCAATGTTGGAGCACATTGGGTGGCTAATGATGGCCTTGGTCACAATAAATTAATTTTTGGCCATCCCAATTATTTGTTGATGCTATAAGGATTCAAGGATTCCAGGTTCTTTATTTGTCATTCACACCCCATGTGGTACATATGGTGGAATGAAATTATGTACACAGGATCCCAGTTACATCCAACAATAAAATGTAAATGAAAAACAGTAATAAGATCTAAGATATGAAGTACTTTGTAAGAAAAACATCAACTAAATATACACTAAGCACTAATAGCATAAAAACATTATGTCAAACAGCAGCACGAACATGAATCTGGGTGAGCAGATGAGTATGAATGAACACATCAACATGAAACAGATCAGCAGTAACATGAAACAGATCAGCAGCAGCATGATGTGATTTTTTCACAGTGATTATCCTGGTTAGATATTAATGAGTCTAACAGCATCAGGTTAGAACCTGTTCTATTTCGTATAGGCTTCACCCTTTAAGGCTATCGCTAGTGGGTCTATCCCTTCGCGCGCAGTGCAGCACTGAAAATTTTAGTCCACGCCCACCGGCTGTGTGGGCCCCACCCCCGGTCCGTATAAATTACGGTGAGACCAGGTAATCAGCTCCCATTTTTTCTTCAACCAGCTAGCTAGCACTGTCAGAAGAACAAAGAAGAAAAAGATGTCCAGCAACATCTGCGAAAGATGCTTGGTCCCCACCATGCCAACCTCATCACCTCCTGCCATCCCTGTGAGCTCCTTCCTCCTGAGGAGAAGCAGAGATGAGCAGCCTCGTTCAAGGTAAGTGTCGAGGAGTGTTTGTTCCGTGGCGGGCCGCTACACGCTGGATGATGCTATCGCCTTTTCTAATGCATTTCCGCGTGGTGAATCGAATGATTACTCCAAAAAAACGCGATGCTGGCAGCAGTCCCACTGCCCCCTCCCTCCTGGAGAGTGTAGTGACGGAAAATGGACGGCCGAGTGGATGCTAAGCCACCTTGGGTCTTCTTATGTCGGCGACCACTTCGCTCCCAGCCGTCGGCACCCTCCTCTTGGAACTGCACAGTATAATCCAGGAGCCTGCTGACACAAAGTTGACACTGATTGGTCTCATTGGAATGATTTTTGTTTGGTTGGCTTTGTGGAGATCTAGTGGAGTGCTGTATGGATGGGTGGTTGAGGACACGGATTGTGGTGTGGGGTGCTTTGAGTGTTTTGAAATGAGATGAAGAGGCACTGTATAAGTACAGTCCATTCCAAAGCGACTTTCCATTCCTCTCCTCCCTCCACCCCGATTGGATGATATGGCGGGAAGGTTTGGCTCTGCCCCGGCTCGTCGCCCTGCCCCCATCTGACCCTGCTTTTCAGCCATGACATCATACTGGAACGTGGCTGCAGCTGGGCCCGGCAAGCTGAAGGCGCCCGTCTCCACCTTGGCTCCATCACCAAAGTGGAGGGCTTTACCGAGCGGAGTTTTCCCTCGGATCCCCCTCAGGAGCCAATTTTTGCAAAGGCATTTCGGGGCAAAGGCTTCTAGGATGGACCAGCTACCTGTCCCTCCATGGAAGCACGACCAGACCATTACAAAGTTCTCCAACTGAACTCATCAGTGCTCATTCCAGGTGGCCGCAGCGAACAACAACGTTGACCTGCTGGCCTTCAGCATTTCGAAGAGGCTGGAGGAAGCAAACCTGCCATAGAAGACAAGAGCTCGCTGTGTAAAGCCACCGATATCATCCTCAACCTGTGCACCACCTCTGCGGTTTGTCTGTCCCGCATCGCTGTGTGGATGACCATGATCCAGAGGACCACCTGGCTCCACCTCTCGCCATCCATGTCCAAGAGGCTGCAGAGGGACCTGCTGGAGGGCCTCACCTCCCTAGAGGCACTGTTTGGTGCCAACTTCAGGACCATCCTTGAGAAATCACAGCGGACCAAGGAGGTCTCAGAGATGGTACACCATCTGGTGACGTCACAGTCATCCTCCCGCTCCTCCGGCCATTGAAAGGACCGCCGTGGCCAGCGACAGCAGCAGAGGTGCTCCACTGCTGTGGCAGCGACTTCACGCTCCGCTCCTCCACCGGCCCCCTCCACCAGGGAACAGCTCCTTGTGGGGAATGTATATGTTTTTGATAATGTATGTTTTGAAATAAAACAAAAACATCTCTCAGAGAGTAACGTTTCAGCTGATTCCAGCCTGACGGTCAGATCACCTGATCTCACAGCTGCCTCTCTTCACACATACCCCACACAGAATGAGCCGGTAACCTTTAAACAGTGTTTTAATAGGCACAGCAGCTCGGAAAATCTCACAAAACACTCGTCTGCCACGTCAGTTAAAAATTATGTTTTTCAGCAGACCGAGTTCGGGAAAATCCCTCGCTCTCAGCCAGAGCCCGTTTTATTTTTTGCTGTTTCTGCCCACTCACCGCGCAGCAGGAGTAAACATGTTTCTCCATGACAGCTGCAACCCCAACCGAAACTGTGTCTCACCCAAAAAAGCACTCACACCTCCTCTCGGTGCGTGCCGGCTCACCTCAGCTCTAATGTGAGACTGTAGCCTGGGGTCAGCACAGAGGCACACATACAGCCCTTTCTGTCAGAGCCCCCCTTGAGTCCCCACCAGAGAATCTCCGGAGCGGGTGACTGTGGTATGGGCTTTAGCCTGGCTGATGTCCATGAGAAACACGACACAACACAAAAATGCGTGCCCACTCCCCAAGCGTTACTCAGAGTGGCAATGATTGTGTTCCCCGGACAGATGGATGGACCATCTGATCAGCAGGGGTTGCACGCTGCAGTTCGCAGCTCACCCCCACCATTCACCAATCAGAGGGATTATAGAGATGGTTCTGTCATCTCCAGAACAGAGCTCGTCTCTCCAGTCAGAAGTTCAGGAACTCCTGATGAAAAACGTAATTTCCAGAGTTCCCAATGGAGAGGAAAACACAGGGTTTTACTTCCGCTACTTCCTGGTTCCGAAAAAAAACGTAGGGATGAGACCCATTCTCGACTTGTCCATGTTTAACAAATTGATCATGGAGAGACAATTCCACATGCTGACAATCAAACAGCTGATGGAGAACGTTCACCAGAATGACTGGTACACCTCCATAGATCTGAAGGATGCATATTTTCACATTCCCATCATTCTGAAACACAAGAAATTCCCACGTTTCTCCTTCCAGGAGATTCTGTATCAGTACAACAGGCTACTGTTCGGTTATTCCCTCGCCCCACGCACATTCTCAAAATGCATGGAGACAGCTCTGCAGCCATTACACATTGTAGGAATGATAATTATTTTTTTATCTCGTTGATCTGCTTTTATTAGCTCAGTCCAGGCAGTATGCAGTTGCGCAGACCAAAACGCTAGCATTACACCTGCTAAACCTGGGGTTTTCTATAAACTGGGATAAAAGTTCCGTTCTCCCGTCCCAGATGATTGTTTATCTGGGAGTGGAGCTAAACTCAACCACAATGAGAGCCCATTTATTACAGCAGAGAGTCGAAGCTCTGTCAGCTCAGCTCCACCGTGTCAAACCCTGCAGCGTAGTGACAGTTCTGCCTGTCATGCAACTCCTAGGGATGATGTCAGTGGCTCATGTCATGTTTCCGCTGGGCCTGCTTCACATGAGACACATTCAGAGATAGTTCGCCCATCTGCGCATAGATCCTGTGCGCCAGAAGTGGCGGATGATATCTGTGCCCCCCTCCGTGAGAACCGATCTGAATCACTGGGGAAACCCCCTCATTCTGTCAGAGGGAAATTCTAACAGCAGGCCTACGTCACACGTCTCATTTTTCACAGACGTGTCCCTGTCAGGCTGGGGAGGAACATGTCTGTCCTAGGCAATGGGAGTACAGTGGCCGGACCACATGTCTTTTCACATAAATGTGCTAGAACTTCTCACTGTCAGGAACGTGACTCAGCATTTTGCTCCCCTGATGCGGGATCAACATGTTCTGATCCACACAGACAACAAAGTGACAGCAGCTTACATAAATCGTCAGGGAGGTGTGCGCTCAGCGCAACTGTTATGCATCGTGAGACAGCTGCTGTGCTGGGCACACAAAAACCTGCTCTCCATCAGAGCAGTGTACATTCCTGGTGTCCTGAACAGGGAGCAGACATCATGTCGAGGGGCGGTCCTCGCCATGAGGACTGGAGCCTCCATCCTGAGCTGATCTCTCAGATCTGGAGCAGGTTCGGCCCAGCAGCAGTGGATCTGTTCGCCATACGGGAGAACGCCCAGTGTCAATTATGGTTCTCAATGAGCCCACGAGATCACCCACCGTTAGGTCTGGATGTCTTTGCTCACATCCCTTGGCCAAAAATGCTCCTTTATGCATTCCCTCCAGTCCTGCTGATATCATGGACCCTGGACCGGGTTTGGGAGGAAGAACTGTCAGTCATCCTCGTAGCTCCCCAGCGCATAAGCGCCTCGAGGTTCCCGAATCTGTAGCACCTGATATTGGGTCGGTCGTGGAAACTGCCGTGGAGGGGGGATGCTCTCCTCCTGGCAGGAGGAGCGATCAGGAGTTACCCAGAATTAGGTCAGCACCTTTGGGTCTGGCTGCTGAACGGATCCATTTAGAAAAAATGGGCCTTCCACTGGATGTGGTGTGTACGATCCAGGGCGCACTTGCCGCTTCCACCACAGCACTGTACACATCAAAGTGAATAGTTTTTCAGTGCTGGTGCACAGACAACGGCGTGGATGCCATCTCATGTCCACTAGGGGTCGTGCTGTCATTTCTGTAGCAACTGATGGACAGAACTTTAGCGTTCAGCACAATTGAAACTTATGCTGCAACTATTTCTTCCTCTCATGAGGTTTTTGGTAACAGAACAGTTTTTAACCACCCGCTGATGAAACATTTTCTGAAAGGTGTACAGAGACACAGACCTGTGTCACGTCCACTAGTTCCACAGTGGGACCTAACGATGGTCCTGCATGCTCTGATCAAAGCTCCTTTGAGCCTTTAGATCAGGTTTCACTTAAATTTCTGTCACTTAAAACAGCCATGCTGTTAGCTCTGACGTTGGCAAAGAGTGTGAGTGGTTTATGTGCTCTTTCTGTTGCTCCATCATGTCTCAGAATTCAAGTTGACGGTAGTTCAACTGTATTGCATCCTAATCCTGCTTTCACTCCGAAAAGCATCACAAGCTCATTCGGATCGAGAGTGATACCCTTGGATGGGTTTTATCCTTATCGGAAGGAACAAAAACATCTGCACCCCCCTGAACATGGGAGGATCTGCGGTGGAAGTACTTGGGTGTACACATGAACAACAACCTCAGCTGGGGCAACAACACCACCAGCCTGATCAAGAAAGCTCATCAGAGACTCTGCTTCCTCAGACGGCTGAGGCGAGCTGGTCTGGGGGGCTCGGTCCTCGCCTCCTTCTGCAGGTGTGCAGTGAAGGGCATCCTGTGCTCCAGCATCGGCGTGTGGCGTGGAGGCTGCACGGCTGCAGGGGGAGAGGCTTTGCGGAGGGTGGTGGGGGCTGCACAGAGGTCTGTTGGAATCGGCCTCCCCACCGTCACAGACGTCTGCACCTCCGGGTGCGGGAGGAGGGCAACCTGCATCATGGGGGACCCCACTCACCCAGCGCACACACTTTTTACCCCACTCCCCTCGGGAAGGGGGTTGAGGAGCATTGAGTGTAAAACCACTGGACTGAGGAACAGCTTCTATCCTGAGGCTGTTAGACTTATGAATCTCTGACTAGAATAGTCGCTGTGAAAGACCACATCATGTTGCTGCTGATCTGTTTCATGTTGCTGCGGATCTGTTTCAATGTTGATGTGTTCATGCGTGCACATCCGCTCACACAAACTCATGTTCATGTTTGTGCTGATGTTCAATGTTTTTGTGTTATGGGTGCTTGGTGTATATTTGGTTGATGTTTTTCTTAGTTCACATCTTGGATGTTATTGCTGTTTTTCTTATACATTTTATTGTGGGATGTAACTGGGACCCTGAGTACATAATTTCGCTCCACCACATGTACCACATGAGGTGCGAATGACAATAAAGAATCTCTGACTCTGACTCTCTGATCCTTCTCCTCATAAATCTGAGGAGGAAGCAACCTCACCCCCTCTGTCCTATGCGTACACTTTTGTGTTACGTGACTTGCACGGCCGCACTGCGCCGCTCTCAGCATCTGTTCGTGCATTACTGGGACAGTTCTACAGGATGCCTTCTATCCACCCAGCACCTCTCACACTGGTTGTGTGAGGCTATTTCTGAAGCTTACAGTTAATCTGGGCTGGATGCTCTGGAGAATCTCAGAGCGAATTCCACCAGAGGGATTTCATCCTCCACTGCTCTGCATGGAGGGATGACAGTGGAGGATATTTGTTCGGCGGCTGCCTGGTCATCACGGTGTTCATTTATTTGTTTTTATCTACGTGATGTTTTTACTTTTCCCATGACCCATTCTGTTCTCTGGGTTTTCACAGAATGATTATTATTTGTTTTATGGAGCCTCACTTTTGATCTCACACCTGCCTGCATGCAGTCGCAGTGTGAGATATTTATTATCAGTCACAAGTTCATGACTGCTGATTTTCTTGTTATTAATTGGTTCATCCTAAGGAGCTGTTGGCCTGCTCTGTTCATCATTACACTGTTACGGTTTGTAACCTCCGTTGTTCCTATTCACAGTAGCAGGTCTGTTATCTCATCCTTTTTCCTCACCAGAAATCATTTTCCTCCGGTGCGCTGCTGCGCATGTAGCATGTAATTACGCACACGGAAGGCTGAGTGATGAAATGTTTTTTGTGCGAGCAGATGCTTCATGTTTGTGTCTGAATGGACCCAGTGAGGCATAGACTACATCCTGCTTCGCCTTTGACCCACTAGCAATAGCCTTAAAGGTGAAGCCTATACGAAATAAAACGTTGGTTACGTACTGTAACCCCAGATTCTATGAGTATAGGTGCAGCCCTTTAAGCTCTGGGCCTCACTGGTTACTAAATGGCTGAAGAAAAAAGCTATTAGGGAGCCGATTACCCGGTCTCACTATAATTTATATGGACTGGGGGTGGGGCCCACACAGCCAGTGGGTGCGGACTAAAGCTTTCAGTGCTGTGCTGCACATGAAGGGATAAACCCACTAGCGATAGCCTTAAAGGGCTGCGCCTATACTCATAGAATCTGGGGTTACAGTACGTAACCAACGTTCCTCAGTTTAGTGGTTCTACACTTAATGCTTCTTAACCTCATTCCTGAGGGGAGCGGGGCAAAAAGTGTGTGTGCTGGGTGAGTGAGGTCCTTCATGATGCAGGACCTGATGCTCTTCCTGCATCTAGAGGTGTAGAAGTTTGTGATGGTGGGGAGGCTGACTCCAACAGTCTTCTGTGCAGCCTTCACCACTCTCTGCAAATCTTTTCTTTCTGCAGCTGTGCAGCCTCCATGCCACACGTTGATGCTGGAGCACTGGATGCTCTCCACTGCACACCTGTAGAAAGAGGTGAGGACTGAGCTTCCCAGAACAGCTCGTCTCAGCTTCCTGAGGAAGTCGAGTCTCTGATGAGCTTTCTTTATCAGGCTGGTGGTGTTGTTGCCCCAGCTGAGGTTGTCATTCAGGTGCACACCCAAGTACTTGTAGATGGAGACCACTTCCACCGCAGATCCTCTTATGTTCAGTTTTCATACTTTCAGCATACAAAAACTAATAAACATAGGCCCTGTTTACATGGCAACGATCCAATAAAAACAGAATTTTTTCCCATTCTATCAACGCATTTACATGAAAACGTTGTAATTACAATCTCTGTTTACACAGTAACGGTACTAGTGGAAAAGGTGTAATTCCTTTGCCACGCCAGTAGTTGGTGCTATGTTCTTTGAAACTTAAATTGGTAATCGGATTCCTTTTGGACCCAGGTTAAGAGAGATGGTATAACAGGTTTCTCTGATGATAACAGACACAGCAGCTCGTGACAAACTGAAAGCGGCTTTTTTTTTGGATTCTTCTCTCGTCACTTAAATAATAAACAGGCCACCTTGTTTAAGACATCAATCGGCAATCTCATAGTTGTCCATTTCCCCTTGATGTAGGTGTGAAGTTTCTCTCTCAAAGCGACAACAGATGGCTTTGACAAACTAAAGTTCTCCCTCCATTCTTTCTCATCGACTACATTGTTTACAAAGTTAACCCACCACTGGCTTGTCCTCCCAGGTCATGTCCAGTAGCGCCTCCTAGTTGTGTGTCTTCTTCGCATACATCCGTTAAGTAACAGAGTGGAGCTGTATGAGATCCGTCTTTGATGATTTAAGTAAAGGGATATAAAATGAGCACTGTGTTGGAGAGCCGTCGTTACATTTATATGAGTCAGAAGCACAAACATTACTCTGGTATCCACCATTGTCGGTAGTTTCTTCTTCTGTGGAATGTAGGAAACTGTTTTGTTTTGCATCATACTGCTGAGGCAAAAAAAATATATATAAAAAAACAGAAAATATCTATTTTTTCTGTTTACACAACAATGAACGAGCGAGTGTTTTTGGACCATTGCACTCTGGTGCCCGTTCTCAAATTGTACCATTGTCAGATTTGTTCTGTTATGTGGATGACACTTGGGTCAAAATCCAAGCTAAGGAAATAGAAGCGTTCACCAGACACATTAACTCGGTTGATAACAACATCAAGTTCACCAGAGAAGATGCAAACGACAACAAACTGCCTTTTTTGGACTGTTTGGTTCAGATGGAGAGAGAGGACAGCCTCAACGTTGAAGTTTACAGAAAACCAACCCACACAGACCAGTATCTTCTGTTTGACTCCCACCATCCACTGGAACACAAACTCTCTGTCAACAGAACTTTACAACATCGGGCCGAATGCGTCCCCACGAAGACAGAAGGGAAGGAAAAGGAACAGAAACACATTCAAGAAGCTCTTCAAACATGTGGATATCCTAACTGGGCTTTTGTCAAGTCAGCGAGGAAATCTACAAAACACACCAATAAACAGAAAAAGGAGAACAACAGACGTAAAAACATTGTCATCCCTTATGTTGCTGGAGTATCAGAGAAATTCAGAAGGATCTTCAACAAACACAAGATCCCAGTACATTTCAAACCCAGCAGGACTCTCAGACAGAGGCTGGTCCACCCTAAGGACAAAACACCCATACACAGAGTGGTGTAGTGTATGCGGTCCAGTGCAGCGAGGACTGTCCAGACCTCTACATTGGAGAAACTAAACAGCCTCTTCACAGACACATGGCTCAACACAGGAGAGCCACCTCCTCAGGACAAGACTCAGCTGTTCACCTCCACCTCACAGATAAGGGACACTCTTTTAAGGACCAAAATGTGCACATTTTGGACCGAGAACACAGATGGTTTGAGAGGGGGGTGAAGGAGGCAATTTATGTAAAAAGAGAAAAGCCGTCTCTTAACAGAGGAGGCCTCAGATTTCCACTTTCAAAAACCTATAATGCAACTTTAAAACAGATTCCCAGCCGGTTTTCACACCTGATGGGAACAGAGGGGCCTCGTCTGAGAATTAGAGGAACAAAAGACTCTTACTGTTAAGGTTGTTTAGGTGTGAATTGCCAATCTACAAATGTGTGTGTGTCTTATCTCACTCAGCCTTATAACCTGAATCTCTCACTCTCTGCTCTTTAAATTGAGAAAGCTCCTCGGATGAGGAGTGAAACGTCTTCTGTTACAAATAAAGTCCAGTTGTTTTTGTATTGAACACTTTTTGGGGCAGCTGGCTTGGGACCCAAAAGTCCCAGGTTCGATCCCCAGTCACTGCACATCACGTGGTGTCTTTGGGCAGCACACCTCATCCCCAAAAAGCCTCCCGGGCGCTTTCAATAGCTGCCCACTGCACCACCTGGTGGTGGATGGGTTAAATGCAGAGACTAATTTCGCCATTGTATGGAAACATACAGTGCTGACATTGTGATGACATTATTATTATTATTATTTTTGAATTCATCATGTCCTGGATGACTGAGAATCTTCACCAGCATATTGTCAGATTTGCTATTTTCGTGTAATGAACAGTACAAATGAAAGTTCTTCCATTTCCACCAGAAATCATTTTCATGTAAACAGGGCCATAGTCTCCTCAAATGATAGGTGTGATCAATTTGGATTCTGACATGGCAACCTGATTTTCAGAAGTGCCCTTTTTTACACCTAGAGGCAGCAACACACCAAATTAGAAGTCGGTCTATGTCTATGTTGTTGCTTTTGTTCTTTCACTTACTCTTTTCTTCAAGGTTGCTTCAAAGATTTAACTTTGCACAAAAGATTTAGCAATTGTTTTATGCCGAATGCCATTCCTGATGCATCCTGGGCCACCCAACAACCACAGCCCCCAACATCTGTCTAACTACTTTATACTGGAAGAGTCTGATGGTGGCTACTGTCTGCACCAAGACTTGGATGTTTTTCTATGAAATGAAGAAAATGTACAAAACCAAAATAGTGACTTCAGTAGTCAACTGTCGTGCCTTTTTCCTCTTCAGACAGTAATCTAATTACACAGGAAACAGTGGCACGTGGTCTGGAAGGTTAGAAAAGCAACTGTAATAATAAAATTAAAAGACTGTGGTTCTCATTCACTTGTCCAGATTAGAAAACTTTAATTTCTGTATAAACTTGACTTTCTACCCTCACTTGTATTTCCCCCGCTACCAAAAAAATTAGGTGCCCATAGTAATTATAAAATTATAAAAGAGGTTATTAATAAATATTTAAGTAACAATAATCTAAAAAGTTTGAGATTCTTTCAGTCTGTGAGTAGGACAACTAAAATTATTTTATTATTATTATTCATTTAGTTTACAAATATGTTACAAATAATTCCCAAGAATCAGCCTCTTTGATGCAATTTTTTTGTGATGCATTTTACCAACTAATATTGGTATTTGTTTATAGATTTAACTGCTGATATACTTTGTAGAACAAAATTGAAGAAATGCATTTCCCCCGCTACGTTTAATGCCAGAGTTTTCAACTAAGCTTGTATATTGTGAAATCAGAGTTGTAGCTGTTATTGTCAGACCTTGAAAATAAAATGCCCAACTGTGAGGTGTCAGACTCACATTATGCCTCTCAGCTACATCAAGTTTTAGCTTAATATTTCTTAAACTGACTGTCAGTTATAAGACTTTTTGTGTTGACCAATATCACTTAGCTGTGACAACAATATTGAATTGATTCTAAAAGTCAATCATTTGTAGATGTACGTCTAACACTTACTTTCTGAGAGTTTCATTAAGTCGGTCCAGTGGTTCAAGGATGGGTTTCCTGTAGGAGTTTAAGAATATCATCTGATGCCTTTCATGTGAGAATTTTAAACAAAGATCATTTTATATTGAGAAGGAACAGTTTTTTGGTCAAACTTTGTCAATGATGTTCTGCGTGATCACATGCAAAATCTTGTAAGGTTTATTTATTTCATAGTAATACATATAGTACATGTTGTGAATGACCACAACAAATGTATCTGTAGAACTGACTAAATTTGTCATTTTGGGGTTTTCTAGAATCCATTGCTGAGTTGGATTGGATCCAGATTTTATCAGTTGTAAAGATACATTTAATGATTATTTTCTCAAAGTTTTATTAAAACATGTTCACTCTTTGAGATATTTTGTTAACAGACAGTGCTGTCTCCAAATTGTTGAAAGCAAAACGGTAAACAAAGATCTTGCACAATCTGTTAGCACTCAGAATGTGTTAGGAATCTCTCTCAGCAACTACCAAATCAGATTTCAGGTCAAAATCGACTAAATTGTTGTTATTTTGCGTTTCTTAAGGTCAGGTGGCAGTCATTTGCAGAGAGTGGTGAAGGCTGCACAGAAGACTGTTGGAGTCAGCCTCACCACCATCACAGACATCTACACCTCCAGATGCAGGAAGAGGGCCACCTGCATCATGAAGGACCTCACTCACCCAGCACACACACTTTTTGCCCCGCTCCCCTCAGGAAGGAGGTTGAGGAGCATTAAATGTAGAACCACTCGACTGAGGAACAGCTTCTGCCCTGAGGCTGTTAGACTCATAAATCCCTAATAAGGATTATCCCTGTAATGCCACTTTAATTGGTGATATGTGACTTGTCTGTGCTGCTGATTATCCATGCTGCTGATCTCATGCTTTTATGCTGCTGTATTCATGTTCCGGCTGCTGATTTAATGATTTTAATAATTGCTAGTGTTTAGCATACATCTTATATGTTTAGCATTTGTTTAGCGTATATCTTAGTGTATCTCTTATATCCTTATATATACTGTTTCTTTTTCTACTTTATATTTTTGTTATTTTGGATGTAAGTGGGATCCTGTGTACACATTTCGTTCCAACTCATACCACTTTATGCGAATTACAATAAAGATAGTGTACTTGAACTTGAACTTAAATTTTGGTCAAATTGGTCATGTCATTAATTTTAATTTATTTTCTTTAGTCATTGATTTATTTTAAATCACCTTTTTCTTTTTTTTCACTTCTCTTATCGCGCGTCCTTATCTCTGCCCTTCAAAATAAAAGAAACTGTCACGTGACAGAAAGTGACGGGGCGGGCTCTAGGGATCCCTCAGCCAATCACGTCCACTGTTTGGCGCCTTCCCATTCGACAATAAACATCGCGACCTGACCCCGCAGCACTCTGAGAAGCAAAACAAGCCAACGTGAGGAGGTCAAGAAGTAGTCCCCAGCTCTCGTATTGCCTCAAGACTGGATTTAATCCCAAACTGCAGTTAGGCACACTGTGGTGAAACACTGTCCCGTTTCGAAAGGAGACAACATCGAGCTGGCACTCCAACATCTACCTTTAGCACCGGAAACCAGTTAGCTTTGGCAGCTAACGCGAGTTAGCTAAGTTAGCTGTTCCCTCGTTTCTCATACGCAGCTGACCTCTACCACAACAGACGCGCACTGAGGGGCATTTATTCGCTTTAAGGGGTCGTATTTCCCCTCTCTCTTCACCCCACGCCTCACCAGTTATTCTCGCTTGGTGCTCCGCGAACGGTTTCCGAATATGATCCACAATGAGTCAAAGAGACACCTTAGTTCATCTGTTTGCTGGAGGGTGAGTATATTCTCTGAAGCTAGCTAGCTGCTCGCTCGATGCTAACAGGCGTTAGCTGGTGAAGCGATTCATTTCAGGGATATTTGCAGTTTTGTGTCCGGGTAACTTGTCCGTGTCGCAATGATAACTGAACAATTAAGATGAAGCATGAATGTGTCGGACATTACATATGAATGAAAATGGTAGTTTAGTGATCGAGCATTCGGGTCGTTGTGGCAGTAACATTTTCCATCAGTCTCTGTGAGTTAAACTATCAAATATAAAATTAAAAAGCCAACGATGTGTCTGTGACATCGGTGTATTATAATGCATCATAATCCTGTGCATTTCCACGTTAAAGGCTAAATCAAACGTAGTGATCTTTTTTCTGCTGTTGCTGTGCATCACATCCCGCTGCCCTGTTCCACCAAGGCTGCAGAGTATTAAATACATTTTGCTCAAGTTGGAGACAAAACATTTCTCTGCAAACGTGGAAAGAAATAACTTTTGATAGACTTTTCACTCACAGCCTCAGGAAATGGGGCATGTCGACACAAACCACAAGAGTAAAATGAGATGATTCGACTCTGTTCGAGCAGGGACTTAAAACACTAAAAATATATAATTGTTGTTAACATCTTTGTTCTACTAGAGCAATTTACATCCATTGTAGAAATAAATTTAAAGAACAGTATGAAACTTTGATAAGCAACCTCGACAATACTTTGTACCGCTCTTCAATAAAGGTCCATTTATATTGAGTTTTATCAATACTTTATAAATATAATAACCACCAGTAAGACACTTTCCAAAGCATTAACAATCGCATATAAAATACTGTATATACATTGAAGCAGGCGCAGTGTGTGTATTTAAATAAACAGTGACTCACCATCAGCACCATTTGTAAATTCAGTTCTTTATCTAGATTAAAGAAAGGTTAGCATTAGCACTACATTTGATTGATGCGAGTGGAAAAAGGTGTAGTACTAGACTTGCTAAATATGGAGTGTCTATACCTGCATTTTTAAATGATTCCTAGAACATGTGAATACCCTATTTATGAAGCTGTTTTAAATCTGTTGTAAATAAACCATTATTTGTGGTAACCTCAGACATGTTAGGTCCTTAACATTTCATCTGGGTGTGTGTACACACGCATTCAAAATCACATTTTGAGGATGACTATGCTCAGAAAACTGAGTTAAAACTGAGCTTTCGTAATGGTTTAACATTGTACTTTTAATAAAAACGCACTGGTAATAAGAAAGGCAAACAAGTGATGTATAATTTTTCTAACTGCTTTTCTCATTGTTGTGTATGTGATGGAGCAAATTAAAACAAACGCATGTGGACACGCCGTGACTACTTTAGTGTCTGTATTCTCTTAGGCATGTACAGAAGCCACATGTCTTCTCTTAGCATGTTTCTGCCAAGGACTGCTTTGACACGACTTTCTCTCTTTGCTTTGGTTCAGGTTGAAAATTAACCTTAGAGGAGAGATAACTCCTCATCCTCCTAGTCTCGCCCTATCCAGGACGGGCCTCCTAGGATTAGCTTATTTATGTCAATATTGTTTTGGACTCATCAGTCTTATTTAAGTCGGAGACTTCTGTAAATTTACCCAGTTGCTTTTGCTTTGAAATGAATAATAATTGTTCTAGAAATAGACAAACAAATTTAAAGTTTGCTTCAAATTTGCAGAAACAACAACTGTTCTCTAAAAACCTTTTGCCATAACGAAGCTATAGATAAATTAGAGATGTAGACATGGAGGAGCTTTGCTTGTCGTGAGTGTTTATTATAGTGTGCCTTTGCTATAAAGCATTATAAAATTGTTCTTTTTTTAAAGTTTCACAAATAACCCGTGTTACCATGTCACAATGTTTATTTTTGTTCTGAATAAATATAAAATGTGGAACCATTTATTAGTTATTTGTTTGACTGCTTGGTTTGTTTGTGCTAAACATCAGATAACTTTTGAAACCATTTGAAAATAAAACTCTTTAAAGTCCTAAACCTGTCAGTCTTTGCTTGAGACATATTGTTGCTGTCTCATCTTCATCATGTCCATCTCTGTCTTTGTGCAAGATGTGGGGGTACGGTAGGAGCCATATTGACTTGTCCATTGGAAGTCGTGAAGACTCGTCTGCAGTCATCCTCCATCACGCTTTATGTGTCTGAGGTTCAGCTAAGTACTGTCAATGGGGCCAGTGTGGCCCGAATATCTCCACCAGGCCCCTTGCACTGTCTCAGGTGGGTACTTGACCTCAATTTGTCTGTTAGACTTATAAATGCAGACTAGTTTTTTTCTACATTGATACAACTGTGCCATTGTTTTGTGCGCCGGTCAAGATTGTTTAAAGTCAAAGTAAAACTGGGCTGAGCTATAGTCGGGCTTAGTTTTTGCCACCAGCACTCTCAAAAATGTCTGACTCCAGAGTTGTTGTTCAGTCTTTTGTTTGCATTGTGTTGTGTCGTATTGTTCAGTGTGACCAGTGTCTCTCTGACAAAACTAACCACCTCTTAAAACACAACTTCAAAACTCTACTGTTTAGGTAGACTTGAACACACATTAGTTCCTCTAATATCCGTTCATATAAATCGAGTTGGGTTCACTTTCCGTAGGCAGGGCGGGGCGCCCTGCTTGGATAATGGCAGGGGAAACTGCAGCTCATTGTGGGCCCACTGTACTGCAGAGAACAGCGTCAGACACGCAGTGTAGGAGCCACACATGCACTGGTCTTGCTGTCGGTTGGTCCAGCACCCAGGAAACAAGCTCTGACTCCACCTGCATTCTCTTGAACTTCTCACCAAGCAGCTGCAACCGGATGGTGCTGAATACAGCTGAGAAATCAAAGAGCATCATTCATTATTTTTCTAGTCAAACATTTTGGGAAACCAAGCTTGAACTGCTATGATGTCAGTTATGACAAGACGTTTGGTTTAAAGTTACTTAGGATGAGAATATTAAGCAAACACTGAAAAATTATGGATGGACTATTTATTAGTTATTTTATTTGATTGGACAGATGTAAATAAGGTGAATTTAAAAAAAAAAACACGTGACCATGTTGACTCACTCCGTTTTAAGTCGGTGTCATCTTTTTCTGAACTCAATCTGGATTTAAACCATTTTGCTATCAGCAGTAGTATTATAACATTTATAATTATGATCATTTTTAATCTGAAGGCTATAGTTTGAATTTAAACACAAGCATGAAAAATAAATTAAAAATGTATATTTAATTTAATAACTCATTAGTTAACATCAGAATCAACAGGCTGTTTTATTTATATTTATTTATCATGATAAAGTAATTCTGTCTATATCATTTCTCTGCTGTTCTGCTTTTGTAAAGTAATCAGCTAACTCCAATAATTTTCAGTCAGGTCATCTGGACAGGTTTTTTTTTTTTTTGTGCTGAAACGTTTCACCTTCCATCCAGAAGGCTTCATCAGTCAAGGAAACACACAACACAAAACTGATTCTTCCCCCAAACAGCTTACTCCAAAGTGGAACAAACCAGTTATGCTGGTGCTAAGATGACCTGACTGAAAATTGTTGGATTGTATACCTGGATTATTGAACATGGACTTTGTTAGTCAGCTAACTATTAACATAATTATTGTCACTAATGATTAGCTTCCATCGTGAACCTGCAGTAGTGGCTGTATATATTTTGTGGGCTAACATGCTAACTCTTGTAGCCTGTTGCAAACATCTGTTTAAAAACAACATTAACCTAAAAGAGAGAGCACCTGCTTCACTGGTGAACAAGCCATAATTAACAGTGTGATCTGTTGATTAAATGTTCAGCCAACTTGTGATTTAAGGTTGTTTAAATGTGTGTTTTTGTTTTCCCAGGCTGATATTGGAGAAAGAGGGACCTCGTTCTCTTTTCAGGGGCTTGGGGCCAAATTTAGTGGGTGTGGCACCTTCCAGGTAATTTCCTTCCTCTCTCATATTTAACACATTATTCTTAGTAAAGTATGAAATGAAAAACTGAAACGCTCCATTACAGTGCAGTTTAACGTGATACGGTCTACATGTTTAATTTTTACTTAACTCTTTATCCACAAGTGTTTTTGATAAATATGATTACAAAATATCACATTATGAAGCTTGGCTCAAAAATGTTTTTATTGCACACCCGTAGAAAGACGGATATATTAAAATATGCCACATGCGATTCTGTTGATAAAGGATAATTTATTTTTATCTCTGACTGTTACTTCTTAGTAATCAAACAAAATAATTTTCTTGAAATTGTCCCAACTTTGATGAAAATCATCAAATTAGGGACCATACTTACAGCACTTTGCCACTGTTTCTACACTCATTGGTTCTACACCGCACCAGTTGAGGTCCTGCCCACTGCCGGTACCCACGCCCACTCAGCCAGGTGTGGTTCCAAGCGAACTGCTCCAAGGGGCCAATTTTGATGCAGCCGTTGATTGGCCAATGGAGCTATGTCACAGGATGACTTGCTCAGTTAGTATTTTCAAGTTTCGAGTTCAGCATGGATACTCCATGAATAGTGCTGTGGACCAGTGATGAGGTCCAGACCGTCCTGTCTTTATTGGCAGATCAGAGAGTTCAACGCGGGTGGGACAGCACTACAAGAAACAAACAAATTTACCGTAAGATATCAAACGTGATGGTCCTGCATGGCTACACCTGGACCTTTTGGGGAGTGGTGGCACAGAGGTTAGAGAAGATGGGCCTGTGATCGGAAAGTCGCAGGTTCAGCTCCCGGTACTGTCAACATCAAAATGTGGGTGAAAAAGATGAAACACCCACACCTGCCTCCACCCTCATTCACCCCACTCTGGGCCCTTGAGCAAGGCCCTTAACCCCCACCATCTGCTTCCAAAAACAAGTCTTATGAAAATGAGTTCTCGTGACTCATTGAGACTACCTGTGTAAATAAAGGGTAAAAGAAAATCAGCTACACCTGAGAAGGACAGATGAGACGATTATCGACTCGAGTCGTACTTATCAATGACAAAGTGGCTTTATTGTCTCTTATTTTTACATTGACATAATAAATTTTTTTGACCACTCAGTTGACATTTACATTTTTTAAGTACCCACAAAGGGGTTTCCACAGGATTTCTATTTTGAGTCCCATTTTATGGAACTCCAAAATGCTCAAAATTAAATAAATAAAACATTATGAAATAAGAACAATTTTAATTTTTATTATTTTATTTCATAATCATGTTTTTCTTGATGGCTTTTTTTATTTCATAATGCCACTTTTCAGCAGAATGACTTGAGCTGTCAGTCAACGTCAGTGGGTTGGACCTGCACGCTCACTGGCTGATCCTTCACATCCATTAGTTTTCCTGAATCCCTGCTCACTGGTACAGCTAGTGTTAACCTTGTTAAATTCAAAGAACTAAAACAGCGAGTCCTCCTGTGCGCGCTTCCGCGGCGACAATAGATTTTTGGCAGCCCATCACTTTTTTGTCACACCAGTATCTTCTGAGAACGTAATCCTCTGTTTGATCTGCTAAAGTTACCTGAGCTGAACGAAGTTCATGCAACTTTACCACTGTTGACATAACAAGTCACTGCTAGCTGCTATGCTAGCTGTACCAGTTAGCAGGAAAACTAATGAATGTGAAGGATCAGCCAGTGAGCGTGCAGGTCCAACCCAATGACGCTGATTGACAGCTGAAGTCATTCTGCTAAAAAGTGGCATTATGAAATAAGCTATCATGGAAAACACAATTATGAAATTAATAAAAATGAAAAAATGTCATAATAATGAGCTTAGATACTTATTTCATAACACTTTAAAATAATTTTGAGCATTTTGGTGTTCCATACCCTCCTGTTCACAAGAAGTTACAAAATTATCAGGTATTTTTAACAAGATGTAATACTCATAGTTATGTGGACAACACAGGTTTAAATTGCTTTGTCAACACTGCACAATTTCCCTCCTTATGAAATCACAAAACACAATATAAAATTATTTTGACCAAGAAAAATGCTAAATGAATGCATTTCTCTCGAGCCACATATTTTGTATTAAGATCCATCCATTATCTTTACCTGCTTGTTCCTCTCTGAGTCATGGGGGTTACTGGTTTGTGGTCAAAGTTACTTTTGACACAACTGCATGTGTAGCTGTAACAATTACAAGGTCCCTTTCAGTGTTACTTGGTAACAAAGAACCGTTAAACTCCACAATCACTAAGTTGCCATTCATGCTCATGGCGCTCTCCCCAGTTTCAACATTGTTTTTTTGGGGGGGAACATGACAACAGCAGGAGCATAATTTGGAAGCACCAACAGCTTTTACAGTGTTTCTCTCAGTCATGATGAGATGAGGAACGCTGGGTCTAATGGGCTGTTGCTAATGCTCAGGCAAGCACGTGCCACTGCTCAGTGTACGTGAAGTGTTTAGGGAACATCCTGTGTAAATGAACGCTGTTTCCACTGTGTATACAGCAAAGAGGCCTCCTCAGCTGTTATGCAGATTCAAATTTAAATGTGTTATGTAGCTTTTCTAACATGATGGACGAGCATCATTAACAGTGAGACTTGGCAGACAAACGGTTGTATAAATGAGCCAAGCTGGATGCTGCACTGCATCACTGTCAGGGAGGATACAAAAAGCCTCACAAACATTTATATTAAGCCATAAGTATTATTGGGACAATTTTTGGTGAAATCAAGTACATATAATTACTCTGAATGAAATATGTGCTACCTCTCAATTGGTGTATTTGTATGAGAAAAATGTTTGTTGTGAAAACTTCTGCATTCCTCCGTCTCTATTCCACATAATTATTTTTAATGCTAATTAGACTGAATGTAATCTTAAAGTCAAATTAATGTTCTGATGTGCAAAGTGGATTTTAAATGCACAGATTCCGGTTTTGTGGGCCGATACCAATATCTGCTTTTTGACTAGCTCTAACAGGCCAATAACGATTTTCCCATATCGGTTTTCTTTTAGTGGACTAAACCATACAAACTCATTTGCATGATTTTTATTTATTTATTGTCATTATTATTCATCAGTCAACTTCAACAAATATTTACCATAAACATCTTTGGCCAGTGTTTCCCCTACCATTATCCAAGGAGGGAGCCCCACCCTGTCAACAGAACTGAACGCCCTGCCTACCAAATCCCCCAACTCTGCTCCACCACTTCCTGACGGGGAGCGGAGATTAGCAGAGCAGCTCAGACTGCAAACCTCAAAGTTACAAATGCTGCCTCTAAAGTAGCGCTACACATTTCTCCCCATCAACAACTGCCGACACTAACATAGCATTAAGCTAGCGCAATGCAGGCGTAGCGCTACAATTCTCTCAGCGCGCCCCCCCCGGAAGAGATCAGCACCCAAGGCAAGTGACCTAGGGGAAACACTTTATCAAAAAGTACAAATCATTTAAACACATTTAAACTAGGAATGTGCGATATGGCATAAAATTCATATCACGATATGTATTGTCAAGGGTGGCGATAACGATGTATATCGCAATATGTTTTTGGTATAAAACTTAATAGGAATTTTTAAAAAGCATAGGATGTCCTTTTGCCATCATATATTTTGAATTTAAAAAAATTCCACTACTAGGTCCAGAGAGTTTTTAAATAATAAACAAATCAAGTATTGGGCTTCTTTCTTGTAGTGCAAAATATATCAAATGTAGTTTTAGCCATATGTTTTAAACAAAAGAATGTGTTGTTAACTCTTTAACAGTTTCCAGTCTTTTTACTTAAGAAATGAACAGCAACAGAGCAGCATTTTACTTTGAAACACTTCACTCTCCAACCCTCTAGTGGGCGACCCCTGCTTTAAGGAGAGCTGACACAAAATGAGTCTGTGGCTTTGACCAGAGGGTCTCGCAGTAAAATCACACAACACAGCGTTCTTTTCACAGATCAGAGAGCAGGTTTCTCTAAAGCTGACCAACGCCTACTTTAACTTTCGATGGAAAAATAAAAAAAACAACTTTTGACGTAACTCAGCGTTTTGCGCATGCGTCCGAATACGGCAACACTACGGCAAGCCGTCCGTAGTTAGCTTGTAGATTTGCTACTTAGCTCTCAAAGAAATGACTTTAACGTCACTTACGCACAGTTTTCAACTAAAAAAAGTAACGATTAAACTGAAAACTCTGATTTTACATCATACACAGCATTACTGCGGTTAGCTGGTAGAAGACAGATCTCTATCGTAAGCTAAATTTCTATCGTTTCTACGGTGTACCGTATATATCGCGCATTCCTAATTTAAACTACACATTGGTTTTTAAATCGTGTTGACAGGCCAAGTAAAACCAGAGTTGTAAATAATTCACGCCACATCTTTTTCTGAAAATCATTGTAATATCTTAAGTGCATTTGAGCAAGAGGCTGCAGCAATGACGGGCGGTCTCAGGGACAAAACACCCATGTGGTTTCATTTTTTTCATCAGAATATCCTGGCCCTTCAACAGTAGTGTGTATACTTAGGGCCAGTGCTGAGACTAATTAGTCGTTGTACACAGAAATCCAAAAATGAGGCATATGACTTGTGTCTCATTAGGGTTGTAACACTTGTAAACTATTTGTTTTATTTTCAACAGAGCAATCTACTTTGCTGCTTACTCCACTGCCAAAGAGAAGCTGAATGGCGTGTTGGAACCAGACTCCACACAAGTACACATGGCTTCGGCAGGAATGGCAGGTTAGTATAATCAGACTTCACAGACTGGCATGCCCCTCTGTTCACTTGAGTTTGTCAAAATCTATAATCAGGTTATTGGGCATGAACTTTGATATAATCAGGTTAGATTTTTTTTTTTTGGCAATTAGACCTAGTCTTGTTCATTGTTGGAAAACTGTTACATGATGCAGCATTACAAGATCAGGCAAGTTGGTGTTCTGTAGTTAACAAAAAAGTAGTAAAAGTAGTTCATTGTACAGGATTTGTAAGATTAATATACAGCAAAGTTTTACAACCTACAAAGCTGTGAAGAAAAAGGAAAGTCCACCCTCTTTCCATTCTAGGGTTTCCTCAAGTCTACAAAACAGTCAACAGATTCCACCTTGACTGTATTTATTTATTTATATTGCTTATTGAGCCAAAATGGAAAAGTTATGTGTGGGGATGGAAAACTAGGTCCACCCTTGCTTCTTCCATGTGATTTTAGAGGGCAAGTATAAAAGCCATGTGTTGTTAATCAAATGCACTCAATTTACTGATGATCATCATTGTGACTGACCATCTCTATAAGAAACAAAATGTTGACATTTTTCTGCTCTGGAGCATACAGGCGTGGGTTAACAAAATGCCAAGGAAGAACATCAGCAGCAATGACCTTAGAAAAGCTACTGCTGCTGCCCATCATTCTGGGAGTAGAGTTGCATTCGGGCCCAAAAAGTCCGACCCAGCCCGTTGCCATCATTTCTGAACCCCACCCGACCTGACACATTAATAGTAATTACAGGTCCGAACCTGAAAAAAACAGACATTTTTATTACTGGTAAGCTTTGACTGCTTATATAGTTATTTACGGTCAGTGGACGCATGCAGCTGAATGAAAGGGGCAGAAGATCGGCGCTGAGGGGGTGTTTGTCCTTACATGACCATCAAAGAGCATTAAATTCCTGCTTCTGCCTGCATTGTGCATTATTCAGACACAGACCCTGCTCTGACATGTCTGCTTTGGGATCTCACCTGTTTGGGTCGTCGGCCGCGTGCATCCGCTGAATGCAGTGGCTGAACGTTCTTTCGGGCAATGGATCGTTTCCTGGCAGTATAGTCCCATCTGAAGAGGAAATGAACTTTTTTTTTTAACCTCTTTCAAGGCCGGTCAACGCATTGTCAATGGCTGCGTGTGGCTGGTGAAGATATGGCGAGCCATGTTGCCATATAATTGGATCGTCAGCCGCGCGCATCCGCTGACGCAATCAAAAGCCCGACACACACCCGGCCCACACATCCAGCACTTTACTATGGCCCAGGTCGGGCCGGGCTTCGGGCCCAGGTTAAAAATGACAGCTCTATCTGGGATCCATTAAAACAATCCAAACTATTCTAAGTGATCATTTTAAAAACATGCATGTTAGGCTGCCTTCAGGATCAGGCCTCCCTTGCAAGAGATATTTGTGATGTCAATGGGGTTATGAAAAAAATCCACAGTGAGTAAGTTTAATCACAGATAAAAAAAAAACAACAAACGTTTAAAACCGTAGCCAAGAGCAACTGTTCCAGCAAATTCAGTCCAAGTTCTGACCCTGCAACGCTCAGAGAACTTACAAAAAACCCAAGAGCACAATCTCAGACTGTACAGGCCTCAGTTAGTAAGTTAACTGTTAAAGTTAATAAAAAAGAACTTATATGGCTTATATGTTGTTTTCTGTTCCTTTGTGTGAAAAACACAAGTTATTGCTGGGTTTTGTAATTATTTTGTACACAGACAGTAAAAAATAAATTGTCACTTTTTTTTTAAACAAACTTTTGGGTTTTGTTATTTATGTTGCATCCACAGCGAGCTGGGACGTATTCATTCATTCAAGCTTTATTTATCCAGGTTAGTCTCACTGAGTCACAAGGACTCATTTACAAGAAGGTCTTGTTTTAGACAAACGACATATAAAGTACAGACAACAAACTACAGTAAAATGTAATTAAAATAAAAGTAGTATTATAAAACAATAGATCAAGGTGCCATATAAAACATGGTAAAATACTAAAAACAAGAACGTAAAACATAAAAAGCATACTTAATGTGTTTTTAAATAAGTATGTTTTGTATTTTGATGGTAGGTTGATTACTTGTACTTGTTCATTTTAAAAGTAGCTCGCATGCTGAAAAAGTGTGGGCACCGCTGCTGCAGCAGGACCTTCAGAGCACTCTGCAGGAATCAGTGCAAACAAACTCCTTAAACTGAAGTCATGCTGTAAAGAAGAGTGGGCCAAAAATCTTCCACAACAATATGAGATGCTGATGCAAACGAGTACCATCATTGTTGCTAAAAGGGGCTCTAGAAGCTGTTGAGGTGGTCTTAGTTTTTCCACATAACTTTTTCCATGTTGGTTTTGTTGATTGAATAATGACATGTCTGTTTTTGCTCGCTTGAAGTTAAATTTAAATAGAGGCCAGATTATTTTAATATGTCCATAAAACCTTAAAATTGAAAGTGGGTAGACTTTTTTTTTTTTCTTGGCTGTACTTTATACTTTATATTCCTAAATAACCCGTTAACTTTAAATACATGCAGCTGTATTTGTGTGTAGCTGTGTGTGAACTAAAGTTTGTGGCCATGTTGCTTTAACCACACTACCACTTTGACCTTTCAACAGCTCAGTCAAGGTCATCATTTGTCAGGACGTTTTCCTCATTTACAACCTCAGTAGTATTTAGTGTTCCCACTGCCAGAGCTGAACTAACGGGGTGTCGAGGTGGCAGCAGTGCTGCCTAGCACAACACTGTCCTGTTGTGGCTGCAAGTAAAACTGTTAGCTTCACAGTTAACATGTTATTCAGACTGATTCTACGTACATATTAGCTTGATCAGTGCTAAAAGTTGTACAATGTCTTTTCACGTGACTCTCATCAAATCAGTGTGTAAGTCATATTTGGTCGAACTACATCAAGCACATTTTCAGAGTCCTGTCGTTTGAATCTGCATTTTTATACCAAGACCATCCTGGTGTCACGAGCAGTTTCAGAGGTAGGATTTGATTAGTTCATTCTCTTTCTTGGCACAAAGTCGAACTTGTTCTTGGTGTGCGTTGGACTCCACCAGGGCTGTCCCTGGTCCCTGATCCTGTTTGTGGTGTTTATGAACACAAGGCATAGTCGTGGAGAGGAGGGTGACTGCCTCAGGTGGAAGAGTTCAAGCATCTGGGCGACTTGTTCTGTGGTGACGGTAGGATGGATCTGGAGATGGATCGACGTATTGGAGCCTCGTCCTCAGTAATGAGGGTGTTGCTTCAGTTGGCTGTGGTGGACAAAGAGTTGAGTTGTAAGCCAAACGTTCGTCTACGCCCTCACGAGTGAGATCCTGGATATAAGCGGCCCAAAATGAGCTTCCTTAACAAGAGCGCCTCACTTTTCCTTAAGGTGAGGAGCTCCTTCATCTGGGGGAAGCTCTGAGTAGAACCGCTGCTCCTTCGCATCAAAAGGAGTCCATTGAAGCGGTACGAGCATCTGATTAGGATGCTCCAAGGACATATTTCTTTAGAAGTTTTCCTGGCATGTCCTGCTGGTAGGAGACCCCAGGCAAGACCCAGAACTCGATGGAGGGATTGAGTGTTTTCTCTTGCCTGGGAACTCCTCGTGGTTTCCTAGGAAGAGCTGAAAAGTGCCGATGGGGAGAGGAATTTCTCTCCTGGACCTGTCACCTCTGTGACCCGACTACAGATAAATAAAGTGCTATGTGTTGTCATCATTGTATGCTCCCATACAAAGACAAAATTGGCTCTCTGCATTTAATCCATCACACCTGAGATACACCCAGGTGGCACAGTGTGCAGCTATGTAAGTGCCCAGGGAGCAATTCGGGATTAGGTGTCCTGCTCAGAGACACCACAACATGTGCAATGACCTGGGATCGAACCCAGGACCTTCAGGTCTCGAGTCGGCTGCCCCTACACCATCTCGGCCCCATAAAGCAGTAGAAGATGGAGATGTTTCATTGTGACCAAATATGACTCCTTCCCTGATACGATGTGATGAGTCACTTATCATAACTAGTTAATAGCATTTTCATAAATATTAGAAATGTTCATCCTAGATGAGAACAACATGGTTGGAAACAAATACGTAAAATTACTGAATTTTTAACTATTAGTGTCAAAATGTATAAAAAGCATTTTTTCTCTTCCATGAAATGGAAGCTCTTTAAATTTGTAAGTATTGTACAAGTTCAGTAACCTGTACTTCCATATTTTGTTAGTGATCACTTTTTAGGGGGAAGGGAAGCTACATAGGTTAACTGTCAGGATGTCAGCTGCTCTGCCCCACATGCTGTTGTCTGCTGTGTTGGGTGATCATTGGGGTTGTGACAAACTAAATCCTGTGGGATATTGTGGAGAATGAGAAGTTAAATGGTTGCATGCTGGTCATTTTGCTACACACAAGCCTGTGTTTGTTTTAGGCTTTTACTCTACCGTAACTCTCTTCTCGCAAGGGCATGAGACCCCCGCACCACCAGGGGTCTCTAGCTGCATGTGTGAGGAGTTACTTGGGTCTGCGTGAGTACTCACCACAGATCTGTGCTTCTTTATGTCTGGTTCTTCCTATCCTTCATGAGAATTTCTTTCCTCTAATCTCTTACCCTGTTTCCTGGATAAGATCTTTTAACAGCTGTTAGTAATAATAAGTACAGTTATCTGTTGCTCATCTCTCATAATCCATCAAGGGTTTAGAATTTCTTCTCCAAGTTGCTTTTAAAATGTTAGTTTTTTTTTTTTTTTTTTTAAGTTTAAACCAAGTAACATATTGCAGATGTTGAAGCTTCTAAAAGAACATTTACATATTGCCTAGATACTAGATTGTAGTCTATTGTCATCAAATTGACCCTAGTGTCATGGCCCTTTCTGGAAGCGTAATCCTGCTTTATATTTCCCTTCTTAGGTTTTACAGCCATCACAGCAACAAATCCAATATGGCTCATAAAAACACGTCTACAGTTGGACGCAAGGTGAGTACAAGAACTATTCAACCCCCTCGGTGATCTTCCTATCCTGTTACCTTAGAAACTGTACTTTAGTTAGGTTTCTAATTGGATTTTAAGTAATAACATTTAAAAAACTTACTAACGAATAATAAAGTGATTTATTAATTAATTTATTTTTTAGTTCCAAACGATATAGAACTGA
>NC_056503.1:7887479-7896016 GCF_014905685.2 Nematolebias whitei
AACAGCTTACTCCAAAGTGGAACAAACCAGTTTTGTTTGTGATAAGATGGTCTCTTTGGTACGCCCCCTTCTCTGTTGCCGGCCCTCTTCCTTGTTGACAGTCGTGTCAAACGGGTTGAAAACGAGTTGTTCCACTTTGGAGGAAGCTGTTGGGGGAAGAATCAGTTTTGTTGTGTGTTTCCTTGACTGATGAAGCCTTCCGGATCGAAGGTGAAACGTTTCAGCACAAAAAAAAGAAACTGATCAGTCAGTCAGATGAGCTGACTGAAAAATGTTTGAATGTCGTGTTGTGTTTCTATAAGCCATGGTTGTCTTTGTGCCACTCTTCATTAAACTCAGTTCGGTGCAACGTATAGTGGTTTTGTGGACACGTCCTCCCAAACTGCATAAGAGCTGTCCAATACGACAAGGTTATTTTTGACCTCTTAGTTGTTCCTCTGAATAATGTCCTCCTTGTTCAGTTGGTGAGTTGTGGTAGACAATGTTCTCTTGGCAGGTTTGTGCTGGTGATATAATCATTCCATTTTCTAATAATATATTTATTGGAGTTCTCTGAGACATTTTTTATATTCCAGTCTTGAGATTTGCTTCTCCACAACTTTATCTCTGACCTGTGTGGAGAGCTCATTTGTCTTCATGCTGTTTTGGTAGCTTTTACTACTAAACAGAGGCTGGTCCAGCCTAAGGACAGAACCCCCAATCACAAACTGCAGTGTGGTGTCTGCAGTTGTGGGGGCTGATAAGAGCGTCTGGCCAGCTGCTTCCACGCCGGTGACACTAAGGCATAATAACAACGTACCATTCAGATCACAATGACAGTAAAGTACAGGAAAAGGTTACAATAGTGATATTAATCTATTATTGATATAGTAAAATAATGGAGCATGGTGCATGCATATATACACACACACCCTACACAGTTTAGTGCTGTGGGGACTGTTCAGACCTCTCCTTTGGAGAAACTAAACAACCAAACCACACATGGCTCAACACAGGAGAGCAGCTCTTCAGAACAAGACTCAGATGTCCACCTACACCTCAAGGATAAACGAGACTCATTTGAGGACCAAAATGTTCATATTTAGGACTGAGGAGACAAATGGTCTGGGGCGGGGGAGAAGCCATTTTACATCAAACAAGAAAAAAATCGACTTTAAATATAGGATGGTTCAGATTTCAGTTGTTTTTAACCTGCAATGAAACATTCAGCCTGATACCTGGTCAGTTTCACTCTTCCTGCAGTGTTTCCCCTACCGTTATACAAGCAGGGCGCCCCGCCCTGTCTAGTGAACCGAACGCCCTGCCTACCGAACTGCCCAGTCGACAACTGATGTAGCACTAAGCTAGTGGCGGGCAATACAAAAGCACCAGCTAAAAATTACAGAGGTAGCACTCCATTTCCCTCATGCTGAGCCGGGACTCGCTAGAAAACTGTCGGTACAAACTGCATGCAACACAGACATGTCTGTCTCCCCCCAACCCCACCCCATTCATTTGCGTCATAAAATGATTTACTGTACTTTCCGCCGTACACGTCGCACTGCTGCATAAGTTGCATCAGTCCAAATATGTCTAATAAAGTGGAAAAAAACATAAATATGTCGCTTCGCCATCTAAGTCGCATCTATTATGTGTCACCGCTGATGTGTCGTATTTGTTACGCGTCACCGCTGACAACCCGGAAATGTGGGGCTGTTGCGCCAACAAAAAATCGACTGGCTGCCAAATGGTGGGAGCATTCACGGGAGGACTTTAACAAGAATTTAACAAGCTTTACACTTAAAAACAATTATTTGTTTGCTCGAAATTATATTAAAGGTGTGTCTCAGTTGAACTTTTCCTTAATAAATGCACTTTTACGGTCATATCAGCTGTATTTCAAAAGCCAATAGGCGGAAGTAAGAGTACGCAGAGGGACAACTCGCTGTGCATTTTTTTTTTTTTTAATTTAACAAGATAACTGCCTAAAAACAATTGTTTGCTCGACATGGCAAAGGTGTGTCTCAGTCTCACTTTTCCTTAATAAATGCACTTTAATGGTCAGATTTGATGTTTGCTCCAGGAGTTGCGAAACGAGACAAAGGTGTCTTGATATGGCAAGCCAAGTGTCTCATTAATAGCCACTTTTACCTTTTAATGAGTCATTTGATTTGCTATATTAGTCAAGGGCCCTCCAGTGGCTGAAAATGCTAGTATTCAATATTTTCCGTGTCAGAATGAATGAAATCGTCAGATCTCAGACAAAAATTTGTTATAAATATGGGGAAAAACATAAATACATTGCTTCAGTGTATAAGTCGCAGGCATGCTAATTTATGCAAAAACTGCGACTTATACGCCGGAAAATACGGTATTTAAGACAGAAGACAACTAATGGTGTGTGATGTTTCTGTTTTTCCTGATGTCTTTGATTGTAATCAAGGATTCTGTTTTTGATATTTACAGAATAATCCATTCATAGAAGGTCTTGCATTGTTTTAGTGAACTAAAATCTAGGCTGTTGTTCATTTTTCTTTAGTCTAATAATTACGTTTGTGGGGTTATGTACATGTTTTACTCCAACTGAAGGTCAGGGAACATTGGGGATTTAAAATGTAACACTTATGTTTTAATCCTTTTTCAGGAACAGAGGAGAGCGGAGGATGAGCGCGTTTGAGTGCGTGCATCGAGTATATAAAGCAGACGGCCTGCGGGGCTTCTACAGGGGAATGTCGGCGTCCTACGCCGGCATCTCAGAGACTGTGATCCACTTTGTTATCTATGAAAACATTAAGAGGCGCCTCTTGGAAGCAAAGGCACCGCAGAACATGGACGATGAAGAGGATGCGTCAAAAGATGCTTCAGACTTTGTTGGAATGATGCTTGCTGCCGCAACGTCCAAGACCTGCGCAACAACTATTGCTTATCCTCATGGTGAGAACTTTCTCAGTTTGAGTCGTCCAAAAAGTTTCTTGGAGAGAATTTCTCATTCGTTTCTTATTCTTTAATTTGCAGAGGTAATTCGCACCAGGCTACGAGAAGAAGGCACCAAATACCGCTCTTTTTTCCAGACTCTGACAACAGTGCCCAAAGAAGAGGGCTACCGCGCCCTGTACCGGGGTCTCACCACACATCTGGTCCGCCAGATCCCCAACACTGCTATCATGATGTGCACCTACGAGCTGGTGGTCTACCTCTTGAACGGTTAAAGTCTTCCTACAACTTGGGCAGTTAGGATAACCCTGCCCACGTTGAGAGATCAAGAAAAGAAAACTGGATCTCCTGTACACCAGCTAGCACAGCTAACAATCTGTGTTTGTCAGAAAAGAACAGGGACAGCACCAAAACCTTACATTGGGGACAAAAGTGGTTGTTAAAAAATTTAAACCTTTGAGCTTTGTTTATTAACCAAAACATGGAAACGTTGGTATCTGAGTTCAGCTTTGGCAAAGCAGCAGTCCCCTTGTTTAATCTGTTTTATCCATTTTCCCCGTATGGTTATGTCACATTCAGAGAACCTGGCCTGCAGAACATTCTGACATAACTCGAATTAAAAGTGAATAAAACTTATCAGTACCTGTGACCCACACAGTTCGTAGCATTTTAGTTCGGAGTACCAGTTTACGAGCAGCACTAATCCCTGCGTCCTTCAAGAAAACCAGACGGTCAGAAGCTGCAGAGCAACACAAATGTTGTGACGTCAGCAAAAACTGGGAGACCTGAGGGTTGAAGAGGCAGGATGGACAGAAACGTGGGTTAGATTAGGAGGAGGAGGCTAACAGCTAATGTGCCTTGTGTGAAAATGTAATAGACCAAGAGGCAGAGCAACCAGGAGCTGCAGGGTTCTGTCCCACCTTCCAGTAGGAGTGGCGTAAATGACGAGACGCACAAGTTTTTATCAACCAGGTGCACTCTGCGAAAGGTTTTCAACATCTCGTTGAATACAAGAGTGTGTTTCTACAAAGTATTTATATATATATATATGATTTAAATCTGCTTGCTTCTGATAACTGAGGTGTGTTATGACTTCGACCTCTGAATTGGTGTGTTTGTGTTAACCATATGTGGGAAAGAAAATGTCAAACTAAAGCCCATTAACTTCTAAAATGTACATAATCGGAGAGAGAAACCTTTGTGACAGAAAGAGTATAACGTGAAGTAGAAGTTAATATAAATAACTAATTTTAATAAATTGTAATTAAAATATAGATATGTACTTATATGCATATAATCTACAAATTGTGAATGTGTTGCTGTTAATAACTTGATTTTTGGAAGAAAAAAAAATTTGAGTGCATTTTCTCCACAGGAGAGCAGACTTATGTCAAAATGTTCACGTTCCAGTAGCTCTTTTCACCTGAACCGTCATCTCATCTTGGTGTCCTCTCCTCCTTGTAGCGAAGCCAGGCTGGTCTTCCAGGCGAGGACAATCCCTCTTGAGTTTACGCCTCAAAACTTGTAGTTTAGTGAGCGTGTTGGGGTAAAGTGGCCATGAACATGCTCGTTATAAACGCACAGTCAATAAACGCACACGGGTGTGTTGTTTTTGTGATCAGTCGAACGCTGAGCATTTCATGAGCTTAAATCAACCCGGCTGTTAATTGCATTTTATTAAAGGTTGAAGTCCGGTGTTTTCTGTACACGAATGTGTTTTGAATGAATGAACTTCTTGCCCCCGCTCCTTAAAATATTTGTTTATTTTAATTCTTTCTAAGAGCACACATAGCCGAAGCTGTTAATGTGACTTAATTTAAAGCCCCAGATTTCCCAGGGTACCACACGACAAATTGTACGTTTCCCTCCCGATGTGCAGTGTTTTAGTGTACTTAGTACAGTATAATGTTAGTGTACTTAGTACAATATAATGTTAGTGTACTTAGTACAGTATAATGCTGTGCCCTGCAGGGAAGGGCTGTTTTTTCTTTACCGAAACCCTTTCCTTGTTTACAGCCTGTGGCTCCTGCGATCATTAGTTTTACCAATCAAAGGATGCGTTGGATCATCCACCTTGGTAAAGTACACATTATACGTATCTGAAACTCGGTGCTGGCCACAACCAAGGTTTTCAGAACTAAACCGATGGTTAAAACATCGGTTTAATCGAGTCAACTTGAATTGCAACAAACTGGTGCTGTGTTAAATTCACCTGTATCAGTGTGTTTGATTCCTTCTCACACTCAGTCCTGTTGTTTCACCCACACTGACCCTGTGTGACAGCGTGTACGCCTGTAAGTGTTTTCTTGTGAGGTTACATAACAGTTGTATCTCGTTCGATTGTTTTATGTGTAGGAGACCATAGGAATATGTTTGGCCTCGACTAAATACCGGCAAACAGTGTTCGATCTTTTTTTTTTTAGCATATTGTTGCCTTCTCCTTGTGTCCTCCATGTTCTCGTGTCAGAGCCGACGGTTGGTTTGGCTCGCTCTATGCATTCTTGTACCGTTGTTTTTGTAAAAGAAAATGTCTATTAAATGGAAGGAGGGTACGTTGACTCCTTTTGTCTTTTGTACTTTATGATCCAGTTTAAATGCAACTTGTTTCATCAAGTGTTACTTTATTTGATTTTGTGGAATTTCTCTTATCACAGTCAAAAATTCAGTTTATTTCTATAGCACCATGCCACAACAGAAGTCATCTCAAGGCACCGAACAGAAACATTCATATACATAAAAAGTAAGTTAACACTATCGGAGAACAATGCTTTGAATCTGCCTTCATCACAGACCCATCTTGAACAAGAATGAAGGCGACAGTGGAAAGGAAAAATCTCCCTCACGAGAAAGAAACCTTTAGCAGGATCAGGACAAGCGGTCATCTGCTTCGACCGGCTGGGTTTGTTAGGAACAGATACACAATGGCAGGTCAAGAATCACATGTTGAGATAGAAATCGTATCACATGAAAACTATTCATTTGATGAAATGAGGTCACTTTGTTCTTCAGTAGTCTAAGCCTATAGCAACATGACAAGCCAACCCTAACTATAGGATTTATCAAAAAGGAAAGTCTTAAACCCAGTCTTAAAACTGGTCAGTCTCACGGACAGAAACTGGAAGTTGGTTCAACAAGAGAGGAGCCTGATAAATGAAAGATCTTCCTCCCATTCTGCTTTTGGAAACTAGGAACCACAAATAAACCTTCAGTCTGAGAGTGAAGTGCTCTTTTAGGAAAATATGGAACAATAAGTTAAGCTGCTGCTTATCTTACCCATCTACTCACTACAGACTCATGTTCAGACTGCTGTTTAATATTCCGTATTATTTTACATTATTAGTGTTTAGTGTGTATCTTAGATACTTGTTTACAGTTTCTTTTTATACTTTATATTTTTACTATTTTGGGGTGTAACAGGGACCTTGAGTACACAATTTCATGCCACCTCATGCTCCACATTTGATGCAAATGACGATAATGAACCTTGAACTTCATCTTGTAATATAAGATGGCGCTTGGTTGTTGAGATGTTTGTGCATCTGATTATAGGATGCCACCTGAACCCCTTTCTTTGGAGGTTTTCTGGGCACATTTCTGAACAAGAGGACCCGGGGCAGAGCCAGAACTCACTGGAGGGATTTTGTGTGTCTTTGGCCTGGGAACACCTCACGTCCCCCAGAAGGAGCTGTGAAGATTTCTGCTTTTTTTTCCTCCTGGCTCTGTGGCCTCCACAACCTGACTATTGATATGTGGTAGATGGAGAGATGGTGTTTGTCATCTTATCACAGTCAAAAAAAAATTAAAGATTAAATAGAAGGACGGTGAACGGAGGTCTAGTGTTTATGACAATAATTTCTTGTAGAAAAACACGGGAGGATGATCCCTTTTTATCAGCCACCAACAAAAGCAGACAATGTATTTCCTCTAGACTGTGTTGATTACCAAAATATCCAACTGATACATTTTGGGGGTCAACCCTATTCAAGATGGCTGCCTCTGCCGACAGACCTTAAAAAATGTCTCAGTCAATTCTACAAATATTGACCTAAAATTTGCTGTGGCAGCTGATACTGATCTCCAACCGTTATGAACCAGTAAACCGATTTAAAGGAAAACTTTCAGGAAATAATTATGGAACGTACCTCTACAACCGTTTGACATTTGGAGCCAGGCCAATTCAAGATGGCCGCCTAAACCAATGGACTTTAAAACAACAATTAAAAAAAGGCCATCGTTTAGTCAAATTCACAGATATTGTGGTTATAGATGAGGGTCATTCACAACACGCTCCATCTGCTTGAAATATTAGTATGAACTGTTGGAGTCAACCCTGTTTGTCTGTTAGCAAAATATCTTATGAATTACTGAATGAATTTAAATGAATCACGTTCTTGTGGCTGTACATTAAGAGTCAATTTTAATCTGTTTGCTACAGCTATTTAGCATTAACCAACACGAAGATGGCTAAACCTCAGTCTATTAACAGATGTTGTGATTAAATCTAGTGAGGTGGTAGCTGAGAGTGATCCACGTTCTCTGAATGATGGTCCAGAAGGGCCACAGCTCCATCACTGCATCACAAAATAATTTCAGTCTAAAACCTGCACAAAAAGGAGGTATATGCAAGAAATGCTGAAACTTTAATGTTTGAGTTAATAAAATTTGTGTCTGAAACCTCGTTAACGTTTTAACTCTGGAAAATAAAAATGTCTGAGAATAATATTGTGAGTAAACTATTTTTATGTGATGGGAAAGTCTTTCACCCTCCAGCTTAGAGTTTGTCCAGCATGTATTCAAGCAGCTTTGGAGTTTAACTATGGTACTTGTTTAAATCATGTAGTGCTTTGGTTGGATGAAACTAAATTCACTTGACTGAGGTTTGAACCATCCATCCATCCATCCATCCAACCATCCATCCAACCATCCATCCATCCATCCATCCATCCAACCATCATCATCAGCTTGTTCTGAAGTCGCGTTGCGGGGGCAGCAGCTTGAGCAGGGAGGCTTAGACATCTCTTTCCACAGCCTCCTCTTCCAGCTCTTCTGGGAGGACTCCAAGGCGTTCCAAGGCCAACCAAGAGACATAGTCTCTCCAGCGTGTCCTGGGTCTTCCCCGGGATCTACTCCCAGTTGAACATAACCGAAGCACCTCCCTAGGGAGGTGCTCAGGCAGCATTCATATCAAATGCCCGAACCACTTCAACTGGCTCCTCTCGAGGAGGAGCAGTGGTTCTACTCCGAGTCTCTCCCAGATAACTAAACTTCTCACCCTGTCTGTAAGGGAGAGTCCAGCTACCCTGCAGAGGAAACTCATTTCAACCACCTGTATCCGCAATCTCATTCTTTTGGTCAGAGTTTGTGACCATAGGTGAGGGTAGGAACGTAGACCAACTGGTAAACAGAGAGCTTTGCCTTACAGCTCAGCTCCCTCTTCACCACAACAGACCGGCACAGAGTCCACTATACTGCAGACACTGCACCAATCCATCTGTCAATCTCGCGCTCCATTCGTCCCTCACTTGTGACCAAAACCCCAAGATATTTGAAGTCCTCCACTTGAGGCAGAACCTCACTCTCCACCTGAAGAGAGCAATCCACCCGTTTCTTTTTTTTTTTTTTTT
>NC_056503.1:7896116-7898902 GCF_014905685.2 Nematolebias whitei
CCTCTATCCGGAGGGCTTCATCAGTCTGAGGAGCCCCAAGTAAACTGTTTCCCCACTAAGCAGTACACTCCTTTAGTGGACCAACCAGTTTGCTGGTGATAAGATGATTTCTGGAGGCTGTCCTGTCCCCTGTCGACTCCTCCCAGGCAGACCAAAGTGGTTCAATTCTAGACTCACCCCTGGGTCCAAT
The DNA here is from genome assembly GCF_014905685.2 of Nematolebias whitei. Taxonomy (NCBI): domain Eukaryota; kingdom Metazoa; phylum Chordata; class Actinopteri; order Cyprinodontiformes; family Rivulidae; genus Nematolebias; species Nematolebias whitei. Next base: position 7,896,307 of record NC_056503.1, read on the forward strand.
TATCAGTAACTTAGCAGGTAAAAACTTTGTTCGGTTGATTGGTGTAAGCAGATTTTCAACCTACAGATGGCAGTATGGTCCTGCTCAAAATTCCTTCTGCTGCCTCCATTATTTTCTACACTGCACAATCACTGTTTCAATCCTGACTCCCATTCTACAAGGTGGCACCCTGGTGCTGTCTTATTCTGTCATCCACAAGAAAAAAGGATCTAATTAGCCATGAGAACAGCCATGAACTAGCTTAAGATCACAAATGAATCCCATAAAGTCAGGTAAAAAGCACACTTACGATGTTCACAGCTTATTTGGGGCGGCTGTGGCTGAGTGGTTAGAGCAGTCATCCTCCAGTGCAAGAGTTGGGAGTTCAATTCTCCAGCAGTCACAGGCTAAAGTGTCCCTGGGCAAGACACTGAACCCCTCATTGCCTCGATGTACTTTGTATGAATGTGATTTAAAAGCACTGATTAGTCCTTGTAGAGGTCTAGTAGAGTGCTGTATGAATGGGTAAATGAGAGCACATATTAATGTAAAGCACCTTTTGTCTCTTGATAAGATAGAAAGGTGCTGGATAAGTACAGTCCATTTACCATTTATTTTCTGGTCTGAACATCAGCGCCTCATCTTCAGCTCTCATCTGACTCATGCACCACATGTATTTATTTTGTGTTCGGCTGAAAGGGAGGAGTGTGTTCACAAAACTATCTGTCAACACGACCGGTGTTTTAGGAAAAGTTCAGAGTGCCTCAGGGACCTAGTTGAGCTTCACTGGTAAATAAAGTGGAGGACACACTGCAATGACAACAAGAGGGAATTAAAAATGTCTGAGCCAATAGAGTGTTGAGGGCAGAGAGAAAGAAGGACACTGCACTTTCTCTGGCAGGCTTTAGACTCTTCTGTTTCCTGACTTAAGTGTAGCTAAAACTAGAACATTTCTGAATAAAATTTACAGTTTGAATACAGCTACAGCCTGAATTTAAAACATTCCTGAAGTTCTGTCTCTAAAGACCTGTAAGAGTTTGGGATTTACTTTTGTAATGATCTAACCTGACAAAATGTAGACATTTAGATGTATTATTAACTGAATATAAAATGTAAAGAGAATCAAGATAAAAGCAAGCAGTATACAATGTCCCCCATCACTGAGGGATTTGAATAATGAATGTTTGTTGTTTTTGAGATGTATGTTTCTTGATTGAAACTTAACAGGAAATGCAAGTAAACCTTAATGTTTTTGGTGCAATATTGTAGTGGGTAGGAGTTATACTTTTGCTTGTCTGAAGCAAAGAACCAGATCTTGGTGGGCAAAGAAGGCAACTTTTTTATCTACCATGAGGCATAGTGGCAAAGCCAGGGGGTGGCCATTGGTGGCCTTGGCCACCATAGAATCATCTTAGCCCATCCCAAGAGCCACCCCAATCATTTTGAGGAAGCTATAATTTTAAGCAACATAAAAAAATAGAAAGCATATTTTCCTTAAATGACCGGGGTGCCTGGTTTATATACAGGTGCTGGTCATAAAATTAGAACATCGTGAAAAAGTTGATTTATTTCAGTAATTGATACATTGAAGACTGATACAGTATATTTCAAATGTTTATTTATTTTAATGTTGATGATTCTAACTGACAACTAATGAAAATTCCAAATTCAGTATCTCAGAAAATTAGAATATTGTGAAAAGGGTCAATATTGAAGACACCTGGTGCCACACTAATCAGCTAATTAACTCAAAACACCTGCAAAGGCCTTTAAATGGTCTCTCAGTCTAGTTCTGTAGGCTACACAATCATGGGAAAGACTGCTGACTTGACAGTTGTCCAAAAGACGACCATTGACACCTTGCATAAGGAGGGCAAGACGCAAAAGTTCATTGCTAAAGAGGCTGGCTGTTCACAGAGCTCTGTGTCCAAGCATATTTATAGAGAGGTGAAGGGAAGGAAACAATGCAGTAGAAAAATGTATACAAGCAAGAGGGCTAACTGCACCCTGGAGAGGATTGTGAAACAAAATCCATTCCAAAATGTGGGGGAGAGTCACAAAGAGTGGACTGCAGCTGGAGTCAGTGCTTCAAGAACCATCACACACAGACATATGCAAGACATGGGTTTCAGCTGTCGCATTCCTTGTGTCAAGCCACTCTTGAACAAGAGACAGCGTCAGAAGCATCTTGCCTGGGCTAAAGACAAAAGGACTGGAATGCTGCTGAGTGGTCCAAAGTTGTGTTCTCTGATTAAAGTAAATTTTGAATTTCCTTTGGAAATCAAGGTCCCAGAGTTTGGAGGAAGAGAGGAGAGACAGAATCCACGTTGCTTGAGGTCAAGTGCCAAGTTTCCACAGTCAGTGATGATTTGGGGTGCCATGTCAAGGATTCAAGGTTCTTTATTTGTCATTTGCACCCCATGTGGTACATGTGGTGGAACAAAATTGTGTACACAGGGTCCCAGTTACATCCAACATTAAAATGTAAAAGAAAAACAGTAATAAGATCTAAGATATGAACTAAGAAAAACATAAACTAAATATACAATAAGCACTAGTAGCATAAAATCATTGTCGAACAGCAGCATGAACATGAGTCTGAATGAGCAGATGAGCA
>NC_056503.1:7899002-7900407 GCF_014905685.2 Nematolebias whitei
GGGGGATCATGGTGTTGAAGGCAGACGTGAAGTCCACAAAGAGCATATGGACGTAAGAGTTTTTCTGCTCCAGTGTGGACCACAGAGGAGATAGCATCCTCTGTTGATTGGTTCTCGCGGTATGCATACTGATGAGGGTCCTCGTTGATGTTGATGGTTGTTTTGATGTGGGTCATGACCAGTTTTTTTTAAACATTTAACGACTATCGGGGTGAGGGCTACTGGCCGATAGTCATTCAGACCAGTCACTGTAGAGCTCTTTGGGACTGGGATGATGGTGGCAGTCTTCAGGCAGGTGGGAACTGTCTCAAGGGTAAGTGAGGTGTTAAAGATGTCTGCCAGCACCTCGCAGAGCTGATCAGCACATTCTTTCAGCACCTTCCCGGGGATGTTGTCTGGGCCGGTTGCCTTGTGAGGGTTAGTCATCCTGTAAGTACTCCTTACTTCGGCTGAGGTCATGCTGAGAAGCTCTTCATCCAGAGGTGAGGTGAGTCTGGTGCTGGGTGGTCTGTTGGGTCTTCAAAGTGTGCATAGAACCTGTTGAGGGCATCAGGCAGTGCTGGGTCTTTGGGGCATTGTTCGCTCCTTCTTTTATAATCTGTTAGACACAATTAATGCCCCTCCACATTCTCCGTCATTGCTGGTGTTGGTCCACTGTGTTTTCTGAGGTCAAAGGTCAATGCAGCCATCTACCAGGAAGTTTTAGAGCACTTCATGCTTCTGCTGCTGACCAACTTTATGGAGATCCAGATTTCTTTTTCCACCAGGACTTGGCATCTGCACACAGTGCCAAAGCTGCCAGTACCTGGTTTAAGGACCATGGTATCCCGGTTCTTAACTGGCCAGCAAACTCGCCTGACCTTAACCCCATAGAAAATCTATGGAGTATTGTGAAGAGGAAGATGTGATACGTCAGACCCAACAATTCAGAAGAGCAAAAGGCCACTGTCAGATCAACCTTGGCTCTCATAACACCTGAAGAGTGCCACAGACTGATCGACTCCATGACACACCTCATTACTGCAGTGATCCAGGCAAAATGAGCCCCAACTAAGTATTTAGTGATGCACATGCTCATACTTTTCAGTTGACCAACATTTCTAAAAAATGTTTTTGTTTTTTTATTGGTCTTAAGTAATATTTTAATTTTTTGAGATACTTGGATTTGGAGTTTTCATTAGTTGTCAGTTATAATCATCAACATTAAAAGAAATTAACATTTGAAATATATCAGTCTATGTGTACAAGTTTCACTTTTAGAATGACATTACCAAAATAAATCAACTTTTTCATGATATTCTAATTTTATGACCAGCACCTGTATATATATAAAATATACAACCTTTTGTTTGGGGAATATGAGTTTTGTTTGGTGTTTCCTCAGACTGATGAAGCCTTCTGGATG
>NC_056503.1:7900507-7901814 GCF_014905685.2 Nematolebias whitei
CCCCCCGTGACCCAAAATGGAATAAGCGGGTAAAGCTAATGGATGGATGGATGTTTTCATTCAACCTTCATTTATACAGGTTAATCCCATTGAGCCTCAGGGACTCATTTACAAGAGAGACCTGATATTAACAAAGAGTGATGACAACAGTGGATAACAAAGACAACAATAGACAATAATAAAAGATGCATACACATTTAATTTTTTTTTAATAAAGTGAAAATAAAATGGTAATTAAAAGGATAATAAAAAGGAAAAGTAGTGGGAAAAAAACAGCTACATTATAAAGCAATATAAAATAATAAAAACAGGAACATGTCTGCATTGGTTTTTGTCAGGAACTTAACAGTTGTTTGAAGTCACTTAGAGAGGTCAAGGTCGAGAGCTTCAGGTCTTTTTGTAAGATATTCCAGGAAACAGGAGTGGAGTAGGAGAAGGTCCTTTTGTCTAGTTCAGTCTCCACTGAGGGAACACTGCAGGTAATAATGTCCTGAGAGCGCACGCTGCAGCTGCACTCATGCAGAGACATGTAGGAGGAGATGTATGAAGACAACAGACCAAGAAGTGATTTAAAGATGGAAATGTAACACTGTGAGAGAGTCAGTGTGAAGTTAATGATGACCAGTTAACCAGTGAATACAGGGTGCAGTGGTGGGTATGATAGTTACAGCCAGTTATGAATCTTAGTGCACCATGATAGACAGCATCCAACATCTGCGGGGTTCTTTTAGGAGCGTTTATGGAACTAATGTCACCGTAATCAATTGAGGGAAGGAAATTCACAGTTACAAGGCGTTTCCTAGCATTCAGAGTTAGACAGGATCTGTTTCTGAAATAGAAACCCAATTTAACTTTCAGTTAAAATAAAGTTAAAAATAAATAAAGTTAAAATAAATAAATAAAATAAATAAATAAATAAACATATTATCTTACCTTTATTTTAAGATGAATTAGTTTGGAACAATTATTGTGAGTTTAGAAAAATCATTTAGTTTTTAGATGATCTTCTATTTTGTCTAAACAAATGTAAACAAGTGTACCAACCTGCTCCCTGTGTAACAGAACGCACAGTGACTGCACCTGCTTCTTTGTCTCTATGGGGCAGCACTGCCCTATCGTTGCGGCAAGTTATATTCTGCCTCACCTCTGTGAATTTTCAGCGTGCATTATGATCGATTAGAAAGAAGAAATTTGTCACACACATCCATTCAATATATTAGACAGACTGTAGAACATCAGCATGTGCAGCACATGTGTAATCAAACATGTATATTGGCAATATAAAGAGAAACAGCAATGGGCATGCT
>NC_056503.1:7901914-7903542 GCF_014905685.2 Nematolebias whitei
AATGGATGGATGGATGTTTTCATTCAACCTTCATTTATACAGGTTAATCCCATTGAGCCTCAGGGACTCATTTACAAGAGAGACCTGATATTAACAAAGAGTGATGACAACAGTGGATAACAAAGACAACAATAGACAATAATAAAAGATGCATACACATTTAATTTTTTTTTTTAATAAAGTGAAAATAAAATGGTAATTAAAAGGATAATTAAAAGGAAAAGTAGTGGGAAAAAAAACAGCTACATTATAAAGCAATATAAAATAATAAAAACAGGAACATGTCTGCATTGGTTTTTGTCAGGAACTTAACAATTGTTTGAAGTCACTTAGAGAGGTCAAGGTCGAGAGCTTCAGGTCTTTTTGTAAGATATTCCAGGAAACAGGAGCGGAGTAGGAGAAGGTCCTTTTGTCTAGTTCAGTCTCCACTGAGGGAACACTGCAGGTAATAATGTCCTGAGAGAGCACGGTGTAGCTGCACTCATGCAGAGACATGTAGGAGGAGATTTATGAAGACAACAGACCAAGAAGTGATTTAAAGATGGAAATGTAACACTGTGAGAGAGTCAGTGTGAAGTTAATGATGACCAGTTAACCAGTGAATACAGGGTGCAGTGGTGGGTATGATAGTTACAGCCAGTTATGAATCTTAGTGCACCATGATAGACAGCATCCAACATCTGCAGGGTGCTTGTAGGAGCGTTTATGGAACTAATGTCACCATAGTCAATGGAGGGAAGGAAATTCACAGTTACAAGGCGTTTCCTAGCATTCAGAGTTAGACAGGATCTGTTTCTGAAATAGAAACCCAATTTAACTTTCAGTTAAAATAAAGTTAAAAATAAATAAAGTTAAAATAAATAAATAAAATAAATAAATAAACATATTATCTTACCTTTATTTTAAGATGAATTAGTTTGGAACAATTATTGTGAGTTTAGAAAAATCATTTAGTTTTTAGATGATCTTCTATTTTGTCTAAACAAATGTAAACAAGTGTACCAACCTGCTCCCTGTGTAACAGAGCGCACAGTGACTGCACCTGCTTCTTTGTCTCTATGGGGCAGCACTGCCCTATTGGTGTGGCAAGTTATATTCTGCCTCACCTCTGTGAATTTTCAGCGTGCATTATGATCGATTAGAAAGAAGAAATTTGTCACACACATCCATTCAATATATTAGACAGACTGTAGAACATCAGCATGTGCAGCACATGTGTAATCAAACATGTATATTGGCAATATAAAGAGAAACAGCAATGGGCATGCTCCAGCCACCTACTTCATATATTGTATATGACACAGCGCCCCCAGAGGTGAACCAGCGCACTACACCGCCTCACCCAGAGCATTTCTTCCATATTTGAACAGGCAACGTGTTAAATGCTGCGATTTTGACCATTAAAGTGTTGAAATAATTCATAAAACAGTTTTATAGAACAGTAAAGTGGTTAAATGTATTTTCTTTATCATTGTTAGTGTTTTACTTGTCATAATGACAAGTGAGGCTATGCCTCACCTGCCTCCCCTGACTGCATGTCAATTTGTTCAGTGAGGTGGGGTCACCTCCCTTCAGCAAAGGTAGAACAAAGGCTGTTTTCCAAGCATCTGGAATGGAGTTTTGGCTTA
>NC_056503.1:7903642-7905714 GCF_014905685.2 Nematolebias whitei
CACCTCCCTTCAGCAAAGGTAGAACAAAGGCTGTTTTCCAAGCATCTGGAATGGAGTTTTGGCTTATGGACAGGTTTAAGATGTGGGTCACTGGTACTGGGATGATATGAGTGGCCAGCCTTAAATAAATAAGGTGGAAGTTCATCTGGACCTGCAGATTGTTTAGAGTCTAGACCTTTTAACAGTTTATTAACCTCAGTGTGATTTACTGAAGATTGACTTGTAGGAGAGATTTGATTTGTAGAAGTTTGACTTTTAGGGGAAGCGGCTGATTTTCCATTAGTATCTGTGTCAAATAAAGAACTAGAGTCAACAAAATGTTTGTTGAAACAGTTCAGGATCTCGTGCTTATTTGGCACAGGAGCAGAGTTAACAAGAAGTTGTGATGGGAGGTCAGATGATTGGGAGCTGCCAGAGAGAGAGATTTGATGGTTTTCCAGAATCTTTTAAGATCATTTAGATTTTCGGAGGTCTGAGATAAGAAATAATTACATTTTACAGTTTTGATGGCAGTTGTGCATTTATTGCTCATCTGCCAAAAACTCAACCAATCAGTGCCTGAGTCAGATTTTCTGGCTGCAGCCCAAAGATGATCTCTCCTGTGCAGGAGGTCAGTAGATCAGGAGTAAACCAGGGCTGTCTCATCCTTTTATTATGAACTGACGAAAAGGAGCCATATATGCTTTTTGCAATCTAACTGCTTCTGCAGGCTTTGCACTATTTTATCCATTTAGATATAAAACATTCAACTCATTTAGGAGGTGCATGCTTCCAACAGTTGATTTTTGTATTTTTACACTTATCAAAATATAGCCTATAACCTTTGTTAAACAGTTTATTACTTTTTTAAGATCTCTAAAATTTCTACCAAAACATTGTTCTTATTGAAAGTTTCTTAAGCACACTTGCTCCATTTTTGTGTCCCCCCCCCCCCCATCCTCCGGTGAAACCAGACATGTCTCCCTGGTCTTCCCCACCCCCCTCCCACTTCCCTGCTTGCACTCTTTTGTCTTGTGAACCCTTAAAAAGCCTCTTTTTGTCCTGCATACCTCTTAATTCGAAGGATCAGCTGGTCTCTCAACAAAATTGATCAACTTCTCCCGATAGGAGTCAGGGTAAGGAGGACCCTGTTACCTCGACAGAAACAAATTGGATTATGATGACAACTGTTTTTTTTTTTGTTTTTTTTTGCTGTTTGGCTGGTGAATTCTGGATTGTCTCTAAATTTGTGTGGATGTGTCGAAACTCGACAGCACTCAGACTGAATTTGTGGAGCTGCAGCAGGGAGCTGGAGCAGCTGTTATCAGGACTGTGGCAGCACTCATGAATGGTGTGAATAATCTTGGAGAAGCTGTGAGCTTGACTTTTGGCATAAAGGATCTATTTGGCTGTTTTTGGAGTTTCCATCAGAGGAATATATACCAGCGAGACTTTAAAAAAGGCAGAAACAGTAATTCATGAGTTCTTCCTGACCCAAACTGTGGCCTTGACGCCGGACTTATCTCAACTCCTCCTGGCATGTATCGGAAAAAAAAACAAAAAACAAAGATGCTTTGTCTGTCTCCTCACCCCTCCCTTCCCCAAGGCTGTGGACATGTGACAGAACTTCAGCTGAGCTGATGATGAATGACACCTCTTGTCTGGACAATGGCTGAGAGGGGGGGCTCTGGACTATGCTACGACTTTCCCTTAAAAATTCAATGTCTTCACCGGCCTATATGTAAATGTATAACATCTATTTATGTTGCTTTGCTGTGGTAGGTTTTTTTGATGCCTCAAATCATGCCCTGTCTAGGACACGGCGTGAGAGATCTTTTTCTATACCGTCTCTCCTCATGTTTTCTTCTCTTTTCTCATCTAAGCAAAATATTATTCTGAATAAGAATAAGAAGGCCGCACTTTTTATAGCCACAGCTTCGTGCACTCCGCCCATCTTTCGGACGACTATATGTACATGTTCGCGTTGTATCTCGGTGCAATGCCAATAAAGTTTATTCTGATTCTGATACTAATTTTAGTATTAGCTGTTGTAGTGAACTAAGCCTCAGGTCAAAAGCCTTCCTGGGACAGGA
>NC_056503.1:7905814-7906885 GCF_014905685.2 Nematolebias whitei
TATTTTATTTTATTTTATCTTCTTTTGGCTGCTCTCTTCTTCAGGGGTTGCCACAACGAACAAAGTCGCACAAAGACTTGATAATTATTTTTACGCTGGATGCCCTTTCTGACGCAACGACAGACCACCGAGCTACCACAACCCTCTGTGTGGAGCAGAGAGCTGCAGATGGTGGGGGGTTATGAACCTTGCTCAAGGGCCCAGAGTGGGGCAAATGAGGGTGGAGGCAGGTGTGGGTGCTTCACCTATCCCACTCACATTTTGATGTTGTCAGTACCGGGAGTTGAATCAACGATCTTCCGATCACAAGCCCACCTTCTCTAACCTCTGCGCTACCACTCCTTCAGGAAACTATGCTTTCTAATTTTTATATTGCTTAAAATGAAAGTTTCCTCAAATGATTGGGGTGGCAGAAGATTAATATATGGTGGGCAAGGCCACCACTGACCACCCGCTCATGGATAAAATTGCTTCCTCCTTGACATCTGTTTACTCTGCACTACCTCAGACAAGCAAAAATAAATAAATAAACAAATAAATTCAAAAACCATTTACTATTGAAGTCCTTCAGCAACGAGGGACATCAGAGTACAGTACTACTTGTTTATTATTTCTGCTGTGACAAAAAATCTCACTTCTGCGGTCAAGTGGTTCATACATTGTATCTTTCTGCCAAGTAAAGCAAGGGAAGTTCTTCTGCTACAAACTTTTTCAGATAATTTTGAATCTTTAGGATTGCTTCATTTCAGCTGTCGCTGAGTGGTTAGAGAAGTCGTCCTCCAATGTGAGAGTTGGGGGTTCGATTCCACCAGCAGTCACATGCTGAAGTGTCCCTGGGCAAGACACTGAACACCTCAAAGCCTCTGATGTGTGTCCCATCAGTGTATGAATGTGATAAAGCTCTGATTATTCTTTGTAGAGATCTAGTAGAGTGCTGTATGAATGGGTAAATGAGGCACAGATTGTAGTGCAAAGAGCGTTGAGTATCTTGATAAGATAGAAAGTGCTATATAAGTATTTCACATTTTACCGTTTACCATTTGTTTTTTTTTCTACATCAGACATATTTAC
>NC_056503.1:7906985-7908146 GCF_014905685.2 Nematolebias whitei
TTTTACCGTTTACCATTTGTTTTTTTTTCTACATCAGACATATTTACAGAAAAACTTAAAGCTTAACTGAACTGAGACTTTCAGTGTGTAGCATGTGGATGCAGTGTCTTTTTGTTGGCAGGTATACCCCACCAAAAAAAAAAAAAAAAAAAGCCTTGTGATAAGTTCTGAGTGCCTTCTGAGGAGCAGAAACTATTCAACCAAAATATAATGATTTATTTCCCTTTATTGTTTCATTTTTCATTTGGCCCACATACTGTCTTTGTCCCCTCTCTCTAGGCAAACAGAACCTTGAAAAACAGTGAATCAAAAGTAGTTGTCATTTTTTTATGCTTGCCCTTGAATACAGAGACATATATTTAGTTACTGGGTGTATAATAATCATAACCCAAACAAAGATGCTTTTGAAATGATGTAAACTTGAATTCAGCTTCATTGAGTGGTAGCTAACTGCTGGATATTGGCACCAGTAACCACCGCGACCTGAAAAGGAATCAGAGGGTAAAGATAATGGATGGATGGATAGATGGATGTGTAGCTAAGACCTTGCCTTTAGGGCAAAACGACTCACCAGGGATCATAACGGTGGATATAAACTGTGTGTCCTTTGTCCCACGGCTGTGGGACAGTCTCATCAACGTTCACATCTGCTTGTGGCAGAAACCTGACTGGAAATACAGACGCCATTTGACATTTTTGTGGACCTTCCTCCTCCTCCTGTTCCTCCAGACTTTCACCTGCTGCCAAAGTAATGCTGCAGAGCAAGCAGCATCATGCATGAATCACCTTCAGGGTAAACAGAACTCTCAGGGACCGGTTTGTTCTTCCATAGTTATTCTGAAAATGTACATCTACTGTTTGACAGTAACCAGAGAAACTGCACATTCTGTGAAAACGCAGTGGGACTGCTGACGGCTGCAAGAATGCTGAAATTTGCTGAACGAACTGAAACTGAATTGAAGGAGAACACTAATAAAAAACTAAATGGAGCAAAGCTGTAGCCAAATATGCTAAAAAAAAAAAAAAAAAAAAGAAGATAAATAATACAAAAGTTAGTTAAAAACTAAATGTAGGGAAAAAAGTTAGCTAAAAGATAACAAAAGGCTAACTAAAAATGAACAAGTCTAACTTCAAAGCAAACAGTGGGACGCTAGAGGCAAA
>NC_056503.1:7908246-7909586 GCF_014905685.2 Nematolebias whitei
GCTGATTGTCATATGGTGACAACAGCATGCAACCCTCTGAGCAAATCCTAGACTAAACCTTACTAAGAATTTTGTGACTGACGTTTGAATTTACCTGTGGCCTTGCAGTTTCCTTGTGAGCGCCTTGAACCACTGGTTTTTGGTACCTCATCAGACCAGCTCCAGTGACATCATCACTTATCCAACCTAGAAGATATAATTTCTAACATCAAGAACAACTCACCTCTCTGAACCTGACTTTCCAATATTCATTTCTGACCAGTAATACCTTCAAGCTTATCTAAGTACGTATTCTCACCTCTTGCTGTCTTCTTGCAGATCCCTTTTCCTTGAGGCTCGACTGTCAACAAGGAAGAGGGCCGGCAATGGAGGAGGGGGTGTGCCAGAAAAGACCATCTTAGCACCAACATATAACTGGTTTGTTCCACTTTGGAGTAAGCTGTTGAGGGAAGAATCAGTTTTGTTGTGTGTTTCCTTGACTGATGAAGCCTTCCGGATCGAAGGCGAAACGTTTCAGCACAAAAAAAGAAACTGTCCAGAAGACCTGACTGAAAAATGTTGGATTGTATACCTGGATTATTGAGCATGGACTTTGCTGTTTTATGAACAACATTTCCACTCTGAAGATCAAACTGGAATTATTAAGCTGATAGTGAAACTTGGCCTTATGTATGATGAGTTGTGCTTTACACGTCAACCATTTTCTATTTGCTCACTCAGCACAACTTATCCAGCTGGACTCTTCCCATAAGGAAGTAGGGGATATTCATGCTGCAACATCTTTGTTGCTATTAAGAAACCATATTGCCAGCCTGCGGCAAAAAGACATGCTATCCTTACACACACACACGCACACACACACCCACACACAGGCTAATTCAGCACTCACGCTATAGTTTCTTTTTTATATTTTCATATGTTTTCATTCAGGGCAGCACGGTGGCTCAACTGGTAGAGCTGCTGCCTCTCAGCGAGCAGGTCCTTGGTTCAAACCCCGGTCCAGGGGCCTTTCTGAGTGGAGTTTGCATGTTTTCTCCATGCATGCGTGGGTTTTCTCCGGGTACTCCGGTTTCCTCCCACAGACCAAAAACATGCATGTTAGGCTGATTGGTAACTCTAAATTGTCCCTAGGTGTGAGTGAGAGAGTGAATGATTGTTTGTCTCGTTTGTCTCTATGTGTCCCTGTGATGGACTTGCGACCCGTCCAGGGTGTACCCCGCCCCTCGCACAGTGATTGCTGGACATGGGCACCAGCGACCCCCGTGACCCAAAATGGAATAAGCGGGTAAAGCTAATGGATGGATGGATGTTTTCATTCAACCTTCATTTATACAGGTTAA
>NC_056503.1:7909686-7916629 GCF_014905685.2 Nematolebias whitei
ACATACACGCCAGGCGACACGTGTCAGAGCCTCATTCACAGACAACAGATGTGCACGAGGCCTGCCCTGACACAACACAGCAAACTCACTGCATGCACACAGCATGTATGAGTCATGTTCAGCTCAAGCTGTCTCTCTGAGATCAGCTCTTCAACTTGGTAACAACTCTTGTACTGCTTACAGTGACCGCGGCGCTCATAGAAGGATACATCCCCCCGTCCACCTTTCCTTTCTTAAGTCAACCATCTCCTGGCTGCAGCTTCACGTTTAATGGACAGGAATAAGTGCTATTGATCTTCTCAAGTAACTCTCTGTAAGAAAGAAAGGGGTGTTCATCAAAAATGTTGAACTATTCTTAAAGTGACTCATTGGAGTATGAAGAGGAGGACCACTGTTCCATATTAAACCGACAGGCATGCGATGCCTGCTGTGGGTCTCCTTGAATTGATTTGAGACTGGCTGAACTGGGAAATATCTAAGTTTCATTGTGAGCCTACTTTCATCCAGACCTTTGACTCCTGATGGAACCCTGTTGCTTAGCTCTGTATCTGACACTCCTACAAACGGGCAGGGGTGGAAGTAATGAATTACTGGTACAAATACTCACATTGCTGTAATTAAGTACTTTGTAGATTTTTTTGGGTACTTGTACTTTTATGAATATTTCTTTTAAGTGTGTAATTTTACTCATACTTAAGTACAATTTAGACCATGTAATCTACTTCACCACTTTTAAAATCAGTTGCTACTGAGTACGGCCACAATTTGAATTAATATTCAAACTGTTTATCTGCATCTTTGTAGCCAATAAGACTCTCAGATCGTGAATGCTCCAATTACCTATGACATAAACAAAGGACAACTCCGTAGAGTAGAGAGTTATTTATGGACCGAAGACTTGGAGAAAAAGCCAAAATGGAGACAGAGGACAACACTGTCTACAGAGACAATGAAGAGGTAAAGGCTGAGGACGAGTGCATGTGGTCGTACCTGGAGGAAGTTTTCATGTACAGAGGGCGAAAAGGAGACAGAGTTGTCTAAATGTACCTCATATTGTGGTATTTGAGGTTTTACAGCTACCTGTATGATATTACTGTTTTATTGTTTGTATGTGTGCGTTATTAGTTTGGCTAAGTATGAAAAGATTTTAGATATTGTCACTGCCATCGGTTTGCCTGGTACTAAAACAAGACGGAGCTTCTGAGTGTCTGAGAAATGAACCTTGAATGTAGCTGTTATATACAGTAAATTAAACTGAACACCTTCTATTGACAACACAATGAAACATCAATTGGTTAAAAAGTAATTCATATTCTGAATAGTTTTTAAGGAGTACTTTGTACTCTTACTTAGTATTTTCATAACACCAGTAACTTTACTTGTAATTGAGTACAATTTAAGCAGTGTAACAGTACTTGTACTTGAGTACACATTTTCAGTACTCTTTCCACCTCTGCAAATGGGGTACAGAATTTTGCATTTGAACTGAAGTACAAACATTGAGGTGAAGGAGGTATAGGAGTTATTTGTAAGAATGTCTTTTAATTTTGTCTGCCGTGTTAGCAAGACATTTTTTGAACCAGTGGACAGATTTTGATGAAACTACAAGAAAGTACTCATTGAATGTACGTCAATAACTGATTAACTTTTAGAGTCAGCCCCACTCAAGATGACCGCCACAGCTAAGCAACCTTAGCAAACACAAAATGGCTATAACTCAGCTCATCTCTATAACCCCTCATGATAACTGGGGGGCACAGTAGCCCCCCAGTTATCACGTGATGTTCCAGATACCCACGCCATTGGTGAAGAGCCACAAAGTACTAATGCTATATACTTTGTATTTATTTTAGTATTTATATATACTCTAAGGCTTCCAACACAGAAAGCAGCGTCTGGAAGCACCATTGGCTTCTGGGTAGTGTAGTTATTTTGACTTGTGTTACAGTATAGGCTTAATGAAAGAAAACTACAAAATGGCGGCACCTGTCTGAAGTATTTTTTCCCTTTAAGTTTTTATCCCATACCGTCCCAATCATGTGAGTAATATTAAAGTTGACATTTGTGTGTCGTGTACAATCTTATGTTGAAAAACGGTGAAAGAGTGAGTCCGTGGAAGTCGAACTGTGAAGTAGCGTGGGGCTACTTATTGTGCTGAAGTTTTGTGTGGTAGTGGTTGAGTATATATTATCGCCACCATATACTTTGAGCACCACACATTGTGCAGTATGCTTCCTTCTCCATAACCGTTGGATATATATTTAATGAAACTCACATAAAGTAATCATTTGGTGTACCTGTCTAACTCGCTATCATTTAAGGTTAATTTAAAATAGGCACCACAGCTAACCAACCTTAGAAAATCCCCAAATGGCTCGATCTAATCTCTTTTTTTTCTTTTACAGATATTGAACTACGATTTGGTACGATTGTATCTTAAAGTAATCCTCAACACAGTGAATGATTGCTATCACATCGTTTTAGACATCACAACATCGCACAAGATCCTGCATAAGATAATTTACAAGGTTTGTTCTGTCCCTTCCCTTCATAAGATTATTTTAGCTTTAATCTCTGGCATGAAGGGTGATATTCATTCCTATGAGAAACGTTGGGTCTTTTATTGTTTAAATGTTAGAAAAGCCTCTGTGTTTACCTTATTTGTTTACCTTGTATTGTGGGTGTGGTCATGGTAGTTAAGAGTACAGTACTGCAGGTAGCAGAGAACTGAAGCAAACCCTGCTTGTCTTAATAAAAAGTCAGATGTTTTAGTTGCTCTGACATTAGTGGGATAGCTGCTACAAATAAAATCACTGTCCCAGGTATAAGACACAAACCAACTGCTCACACTCTCGTTTAAGGTGACTTTCCCAGTCAGGACTGTGCATGTGATAAACCAGAACAAGTCACTCCTTTAGTGAATCTGTATGAATTTTCAAAGTATCAGGCAGGTAGTGATTACTCTCAGAATCAAAGTATGTTAGGCATGAACACCTCCACCCTGCTCCAGTCTGAAGAAAGCACAGTAAAATTTAACAGGAAACACATTATTAGTACATACAAAATAAAAGCATAACAATTATCACTGACTGATTTACACTTTAGACAACAAGAGCCAAAACATCCATTCATATTGCATATAATACATAGTAATTCTGCCTGTGAATGTATTTATTTGTCTGTATTGTTGATAAAATATCTCATGAACAAGTGGATGAAAAAAAAATCTCAATTTGTACGCATCCTTTATGATTGTCTATTGTCTTTGTTGTTGCACTGTTGTCATCACTCTGGTAAAATCAGGTCTCTCTTGTAAATGAGTCCCCGAGGCTCAATGGGATTACTCTGTATAAATAAAGGTTGAACGAAACTCTCAGAAATCATTGGATAAACTACAGCTTATTAACTTTTGGAGTCAGTCACATTCAAGATGGCCGTGACCCGGTGACCTCAACCCACACAAAAATCACTATGATTCGGATAATTTTACAAACACACTGAGCTTAAATTTGGTATGGTAGTAGTAAAGACTCATCCCCAACACATAGGCCTACTCGTTGTATAATGTCTGTGCCTCAAACTTTAGTTTTAACCCTTGGGTAACACAAGTATTACCTTATCTCAACGAGTGGTTTTAATTGAATTTTGGAAATAAATCAGTGAATCTACAAACGACTGACATTTTGAGTCAACCTAATTCAAGATGGCTGCCACAGCTGTACCCTTGCCAAGACAAAATAGTTATAATTAACTCTAAATTGCTGAGAATGAGGGAATGTTGATGTGCTACTAGTTAAAGCTGAGAGTCATCCTCAACACATACGGGCATGAACACAATTGGCTGTGGCGGCCATCTTTAATTAAAATTCCACCATTGAAAGTTGGCTGTAGATATTCCCTCGAGGAACTCCAGACCATTTAATAGGAATTTTACAGTATATGTAAATGATAAATGGACTGTACTTATATAGCACCTTTCTATCTTATCAAGATAGTCAAAGCACTTTACACTACAATCTGTGCCATTATTAGGCCTGTCACGATAGCAAATTTTGCTGGGCGATTAATTGTCTCAGAAATTATTGGGATAAATGATAATGTTTGAAATTTAACAATAATTAATTGTCAAATTTTAGAAGAAACGTTGATTTGTTTGGAGTGCAGTAACTTTTTTTGTCCACCTGATGGCAGTATAAGACAGTTTGAACCAAAGGATGGATAGTTGAGCAGCATTTCTCTTTAAGAAAAATGGGAGGGAGGCTCCTTGACTGGACATGGGCTGCCATGGTGACATGGCGGTGGCTCATGGCTCAGTGGTTTGAACTCTTTAGCATAGCATTTTTCACACAAAGCTTTTAATAAAAAAAAAATCAGTAAACAAATTCTCAACTTCTTTTTGCAGAGAAAAACAACTTTTTACACGAAGTCACGGGTTTCAACCGTGAATTTTGAAGCTTCGACAAAATGGAGGTTTATTCTCGAGGTCGGCCTGTTAGCTTAATTAGCTTCTCAGCTTAGCTGCTATTAACGATCCAAAAATGTGATTTTGGACGGTTAAAACGAATTTTAAAGAGAAAGGGCAGGGTCAGTGAAGAGCACCGGAGTTTTTGTCATCCAGTGTCTTCAACAGAAAGAGACGGACACGAAGACACGATAAAGCTGGTAAATGAAAATGAGGTAGATCATTTTAATTTAACATGTGATTAATTGATTATTGTGACAGGCCTAGCCATTATTTACCCATTCATACAGCACACTACTATAGCTATACAAAGACTAATCAGTGCTTTAGATCACATTCATGCACCCATGGGACACGCATCAGAGGCAATGAGGGGTTCAGTGTCTTGTCCAGGGACACTTTGGCATGTGACTGCTGGTGGAGTCGAACCCCCAACTCTCCCATTGGAGGTGGACTGCTCTAACCACTCAGCCACAGCCGCCCACATGTCTAAATGACTTCATATTATATACTTGCGCTTTTATCTATAAACCCATGTTAGTAAATGTTATTTTCGGGGCATGCTTTGACCGGAAGACGCGCCGGTACTCTGGCTAACTTGACGCCATCACCTTTTCTTGATCCCGGCCGCGCAGCCAATCAGCGGCTGTCAGGGACACTTGAACGGTGAGAGCAGGCTGCGTTCAGGGGAACAAAGGAGGAACGTAGACCGTTCCGTCCTCGGTGTCTTTTTCACGGTTTCACTCTCCTCACAAACAAACACTAGCCTCGTTTTTTAGATTTTCTTAACCATTATTGATTTATTCGAAGTGTCACTCGTCTCTGCATGTTTGTTTCGAGCGGTTGGTTTACCCGAAGAGATGCGAACCAAATCGTGAGAGGTTTTTGTCAGGTCGCTTGGCTTTTCTGGAAACCTTTCCTGGATGTATTCGCTTGAGGGCTGCGTATGGTAAGTTTATGTTTCATACCAGTTAAGACAGTAGTTGCGTAATTAAAATAAACAGCATTAAATGCGGCTTTAATTGTAGTGACTTGTCGCTTTACTTTACGGAAGGTAGAAAACTTTTTAAACTGAACTTTTTTCCCCGAGGGACCATGAACGCACCGATACATTCTTTTTGTCGTCCAACAGTAAAACTGCAGGATCTGTGCATTTAAGGACACCAATGTGTCTTTGTCAAGTTTTTATCCGTATTTTATTTTATTTTTATATTCTGACAGCTTATTTAAAACCCGCTGAACAGCAAATACAGGCGAAACTGAACTTTTTATGTGTCACTTGTGTAGCTTTAGTTTTTTGTTTGTTTTGTTGATGCAAAACAATCAAAGGACATAAACACGTGAATGTCATCAAAGCCTGGTAAGTTATGCAACGTTTACAGATCATGTCGGTACCAAACTCCTTTAATGTAATTGCTGTTTGTTTCCTTTCATGAAGAATATAAGCTCCCAACATTAGGGAATGTCTACCTCTTCTGTTAAAACACGGACCTATATTCCACATCTAGGTGATAATTACTGACTGTTCACTGTTTTAAGAGCAATTACAAATCTGTTTAAAGTTGATGAATCAGTGTGGAAGAATCTTCAGTTCATGACGATTCATCATAATATGATGCTGATGAACACAGGTCAAGTTGGTTGTTTGGACATTATTGTGAAAGTGGTTATTTTAAAGTGATAGTTGGTTTCAGACACAAACTGTGCTGAAGAGCTGCAGACAGTTGTGGAAAAAGCTAAAAATGTGAGTTGTTAAAAAACAAAAAACAAATCATCATCTAGAGCATATGTGTCAAACTCTCAATGCCCGTGGGCCAAATGTGGCCCTCGTTGGCATCTTATCTGGCCCCCAAGATGATATGTGAAACTTAAAATACTTTTTATCACTTGAATGTTTTTCAGTAATCTTTGATTATGATGTCGAAAGCACAACAGAGAACATCAGATGAGACCAATCAAACTCTTGTTGAGGAACCTGCAACCAAGAAAATATCCTGGATATCTGATTTGAGTTAATGTAATTTCTGAAAATGGCCCTTAGTTTGAAAAAGGTTTTGATTTTGGCCCCCTTTTGTGAGTTTGACACCCTTGATCTAGAAGCTAAAGGAGCAAAACACTAGCTATAGGGTGCAAAACACTAGCTATAGGGAACAAAACGCTAGCTAAAGGGTGCAAAACACTAGCTATAGGGAGCACAACGGTATAGGGAGAAAAGCACTAGCTATAGGGAGCACAACGGTATAGGGAGAAAAGCACTAGCTATAGGGAGCACAACACTAGATATAGGAAGCAAAACACTAGATATAGAAAAAACACTAGATATAGGAAGCAAAACACTAGCTATAAGGAACAAAACACTAGCTATAGGGAGCAAAACACTAGATATAGGAAGCAAAACACTAGCTATAGGGAGCAAAACACAAGCTGTAAGGAGCAAAACACTAGCTATAAGAAACAAAACACTAGCTATAGGGAGCAAAA
>NC_056503.1:7916729-7926485 GCF_014905685.2 Nematolebias whitei
AAAAAATACGGTAGTTGAATAGCCCTGCTGTAGACTTGCCTTTTTCTCACGGATGTTTCACATGCAAAAAAAAACCAACAGCATGGGGACAAATTCTGATAAGGTAATGAGACAACAGGTCTCTCTTGTAAATGAGTCATCGTGACTCAATTAGACTAAACTGTATAAATAAATATTGAATGGAAGTAAGGCCCCATTTACACAGACACGGCAGGGGGAAACAAGTTTTTTCAGATGTTGATTCGAGGAAAAAAATCTGCGTTGCCATGAGTACAGGTCCTTCTAAAAAAAATAGCATATTGTGATAAAGGTCATTATTTTCCATAATGTAATGATAAAAATGAAACTTTCATATATTTCAGATTCATTGCACACCAACTGAAATATTTCAGGTCTTTAATTGTTTTAATACTGATGATTATGGCATACAGCTCATGAAAACCCAACATGCCTGTCCCAAAAAATTAGCATATCATGAAAAGGTTCTCTAAACAAGCTATTAACCTAACCATCTGAATCAACGACGTAACTCTAAACACCTGCAAAAGATTCCTGAGGCTTTTAAAAACTCCCAGCCTTGTTCATTTCTCAAAACCGCAATCATGGGTAAGACTGCCGAC
This sequence comes from Nematolebias whitei, assembly GCF_014905685.2. NCBI lineage: Eukaryota > Metazoa > Chordata > Actinopteri > Cyprinodontiformes > Rivulidae > Nematolebias > Nematolebias whitei. The sequence goes on from NC_056503.1 coordinate 7,917,350, forward strand.
CTGACTGCTGTCCAGAAGGCCATCATTGACACCCTCAAGCAAGAGGGTAAGACACAGAAAGAAACTGCTGAACGAATAGGCTGTTCCCAGAGTACTGTATCAAGGCACCTCAGTGGGAAGTCTGTGGGAAGGGAAAAGTGTGGCAGAAAACGCTGCACAACGAGAAGAGGTGACAGGACCCTGAGGAGGATTGTGGAGAAGGGCCGATTCCAGACCTTGGGGGACCTGCGGAAGCAGTGGATTGAGTCTGGAGTAGAAACATCCAGAGCCACCGTGCACAGGCATGTGCAGGAAATGGGCTACAGGTGCCGCATTCCCCAGGTCAAGCCACTTTTGAACCAGAAGCAGCGGCAGAAGCGCCTGACCTGAGCTACAGAGAAGCAACACTGGACTGTTGCTCAGTGGTCCAAAGTACTTTTTTCGGATGAAAGCAAATTTTGCATGTCATTCGGAAATCAAGCTGCCAGAGTCTGGAGGAAGACTGGGGAGAAGGAAATGCCAAAATGCCAGAAGTCCAGTGTGAAACACCCACAGTCAGTGATGGTCTGGGGTGCCATGTCAGCTGCTGGTGTTGGTCCACTGTGTTTTATCAAGGGCAGGGTCAATGCAGCTAGTTATCAGGAGATTTTGGAGCACTTCATGCTTCCATCTGCTGAAAAGCTTTATGGAGATGAAGATTTCATTTTTCAGCACGACCTGGCACCTGCTCACAGTGCCAAAACCACTGGTAAATGGTTTACTGACCATGGTATTACTGTGCTCAATTGGCCTGCCAACTCTCCTGACCTGAACCCCATAGAGAACCTGTGGGATATTGTGAAGAGAAAGTTGAGAGACACAGGACCCAACACTCTCGATGAGCTTAAGGCCGCTATCGAAGCATCCTGGGCCTCCATAACACCTCAGCAGTGCCACAGGCTGATTGCCTCCATGCCACGCCGCATTGAAGCAGTCATTCATGCAAAAGGATTCCTGACCAAGTATTGAGTGCATAACTGAACATGATTATTTGAAGGTTGGCATTTTTTACATTAAAAACACTTCTTTCATTGGTGGGATGAAATATGCTAATTTTTTGGGACAGGCATTTTGGGTTTTCATGAGCTGTATGCCATAATCATCAGTATTAAAACAATTAAAGACCTGAAATATTTCAGTTGGTGTGCAATGAATCTGAAATATATGAAAGTTTCATTTTTATCATTACATTATGGAAAATAATGACCTTTATCACAATATGTTAATTTTTTGAGAAGGACCTGTAAACATAAAAACAGCAATAGAGATGTAGAATCAGAGCTTGGGCAGTTTTCAGCATGAGGGACTGCAGCCATCGTGCCTTACGCTGACTCAGCAGAATGCTAATGTTGTGAAATCCCATTAAGAGCAATCCGGTGCTGAGCAGGGCCGGCCCGCCTGGGTTTTGCAGGCCGGTTTAAAAGGTCCTCTGTGCCTTTGTGTTCATGATGTCTGAAAGAATCAAATCACTTCAGCGCCTCTCACTTAATCGAGCTGCTCTTAAATAACTTCCTCTTGCTCATCAAAGCCGTTTACAGTCTTTTGTGCTAGTGTCGCTGATGGGAAGTAATTTTTCTAAGGGACTTTGGTACACTGAGTAAAATGTGTACGTATTTTCTGATTTATTTCCCTCAGTATTTTGTGTAATGGGTAAAACGGTCAAACATTTTAATTTCTCGGTTCTCGGGGTTAATGGAAGAGCAGCATTTCCCTCTGTGTTCACCTGCGACACTAACAGATGGGCCATCCTGACAGCTTTACAGGATCATAAGTCTTGTGGGCTCATTTATGGCTGCATGTAGTTATGTTTGCCTCTTTTCTTTCTCCAAGGAGTGAAGGATTGTGGCTGATCTAAAAGAAACACCTGCTGGAACTGATGGCAGTTTTCCAAAAGCTGACAGAGTTTTGCTTGTGTAGGTGACAACACAAGTTGATGGCTGATTTAAAAGTCAACTTCATTTAATGAGTATAGACCATAGCAGATTATACGGAGTAAAGAACAGTGGTAAAAACCTGATATTTAAATGTTTTTAGGATTTAGTTTCAGTTTGTCACAAAGTAGAGCTTAGGGCTGGGTACCATTCTAAAACATTTGATGTCGGTACCGATGTCTGTACCTTCACTTTGGTGTCAGTTCCTGGACGGTTCTTTTTTCGGTACCAATTTTATAATTAATATCAATTCTAACAAGAAGAAAATTACATTACACATTACAGTATAAATCGTGAGTTTTATTTTTTTTAACTTGGGTATTTTTCCATTCCAATCAGTTTTCTTACATAAAAAAATAAACAAATAATTTCAAGTCAAAAGAACAGTTGCAAACAACAAGTGACACGTCAGTGTCTAATGCTCACTGCTACACACTGAGGACCTTTTCACTTAACAGTTTTTCTTCAGAAACATCAACATCTCTGCTTTCTCTGGACACGAACAAGCCCGCTCCTGGCTCCTTGGCGTCTCCAGCAGTAGGAAATGTTCGCTCTGAGGGTGTGGATGATACTTGTTGCACACACAGATACCTGGTTGTCAGGTTTGATAGCACTGACATTGTGTCCCTCACATTCTACCAGCAGGTCACTGGATTCACTGAGGTTATGGTTGATGGCAGACTTCTGCACCTTAACCCCCATGTGCTCCCTAAACAGGTCTCTCTTGAAAATGAGTTCTCGTGGCTCAATGAGACTACCTGTATAAATAAAGGGTAAATGAAATGAAAAATAACACAGTTGCGTTATTATTGCTCATAAACCATTATCTAGGCTGAGTGATAAAGGTTTAACTGGTCAACAACATCCTTTAAAGCTTACTTACCTCCACCATGCAGCCTCCACTGTAGAGAAAGGCAGTGCCCCCCCATGCATTTCTTTTGTCTGTCTCTGTCCTCACATCAGGGTCAGAGGCTCCTGTGAGGAGAACATAAACAAACTGTGAACATTAGGTGAACTGTCTAACCAGCTGATCCGATGGATGAGCACATTTTTACAAGCTTTATCTGTTAGTGTCAATCCTTAGTTAGCTTTTTACTTTAGCTACATAACCATTAAATAAAGCTCCACACTAATATCTTAAAGTTAGCGTTACATGGATCCTAGTTTAAGTCACCGCAATGTACGTATTGGTCTAGAGAGTGATGTTAAAAATGCCAAGTCGATGTGTACATTTAAGAAAAAGATCAAAGCTGAATTGTTAAAAATATATATATGAAGTAGCTTAGTGTGTGTTTTGTATTAGTTAGAAAAATTATAAAGTTATTCGTTTTCTGTTACTTGAAGATTATTATGATTGAACTAATTGTTTGAAAAAAGGGGCAGATATAATAAGATTTTTTCTTCTTTCTGCTGCCTTTCATTTTAAATCTCTTGTATTTTTTTTATATAGTTATGAAACTGTTTTGTAATTTTTAAAATGAATAAACTTTATACCATACCATATTAAGCTGCAGTAACGTTAACAAACGTAAACTTACCAGCTGAAATCCCACACGCAGCTCCGTCCTCGGAGTTCTTTGATGAAGAGGAGTCCGGTCGTGGAGATGTTGAATCAGGCCGTTCAACACTCACATGCTGACTTTAACGTTGAGAGGAGGGGGAGAGGCTGCGGCCCCCCTTGAAGACAAACACGGAGCAACTTTTTGCTCGTAAATTGAAGCCATTCGACGCCACATGCGCTGCACACGTGAACTCCGTCTGTGGGCATAACCAGCACCATAGACATGTAGCTGTAGGGCAACTCTATACAGCTCTGGGTGTAAACACGTAGTCTGTTTGTCATATGTCTGGTGTTTTGCCTGCCTGCGTGCTGACACCACGTGACACGTTACAGCCAATACCGAAACTTGACACCGAAAGAAGAGTGACGTTTCAATCCGTCGGTCGGTGCCATAAAATAACCTCGGTTCGGTATACAGCTCTAGTAGAGCTTAACATTGTGACCTAAAACTAACATGGACATAAATTTGGGCTGTATTATATCCCTCCATGATTTAGCTGATGTTTTTGTGATTGCTCTATCTGGGCCAAAATGTAGATTTTTTATTTATTTTTTCCAGAATGTTGCAATCAAATTTGTGGTGTGGAAGTTTTTTTTTTTCTTGAACATGGTAAAAACAAATGTAACCTTTTCTAAGGAAATGTAAAGAATTTCTTCAATGCCATTTTGAAACGCAAACAATAAATATTCAGTTTGGCTTCTTAACATAATTCTAATATATACAACACTTAAAAAAAATATAAACAAACATTAAGGTTGGCACTAATCAAATACACAACTGGTGAAGTTACACAGAATTGTTTCTGTGTGAGTTTTCTCATCTTCATCAATGAGACCTAAAGGCCTGGTTATAAGATGTAGGATCTTGCTGACGTTATTTGTAGAGCAGGGCTATTCAACTGGCAACCTGGGGGTCAAATCAGGTCCATGGGTGTGCTCAGTTCGGCCCACCAATGGGTTCATTTTTAAATAAAACTAGATTTTAAATGGTAAAAAATGCTTATTTAATGAGATTAACTGCTGGATGTGCAGCTCTTGGCTTTCACTGCCCCCCCCCCCCAAATTTTTTTTTTTATCATATTTTCCGCCGTACACGTCATTCCGCCCTATAAGTTGCATCAGTCCAAATATGTCTAAAAAAGTGAAAAAAAATAAATATGTTGCGTCGCCGTATACATCGCATCTAATATGTGTCACTGCTGACGCGTCGCATTTGTTACGCGTCACCGCTGACAACCCGAAAACATTGGCCGTTGTTGTGCCAAAAATCGATGGGCTGCCAAATGGCGGCTGTGGGAGCATGCACGGGATGACTTTAACAAGAATTTAATAAGAATTTAACAAGATTGACACTTAAAAACAATTGTTTGTTTGCTCGAAATTATAGTAAAAGTGTGTCTGTCTAACGTTTGCTTAATAAATGCACTTTGACGGTCAAATCAGCTGCATTTCAAAACCCGATTTGCGGAAGCGATGGTCACACGCAGGACGAGCCTCCACATTTCTTTGAAATTTAATAAGATAAACACCTAAAAACAATTATTTGTTTGCTCGAAATTATAGCGAAGTTGTGTCTCAGTTGAATTTTTACTTAAGAAATGCACTTTAATGGTCTAATTACCTGCATTTCACCGGGGCGGTGCAGCAAAATGAAGCTGAACTATAAGCAGCGAGCAGAACAAAACTGGGAGAATGTGGCAAGCCAATTGTGTCATTATTAGCTGGTGAAGATTCTCAGTCATCCAGGACATGGTAAATTCAAAAAAGTTCAAGACAATAACAAAGTATAAAGTATATTAGTCCAGTTGTTTTTGCCTTGAACTTTTTTGAATTTGTCATTTTAGCCACGTTTACCTATTACATGAAACAACGGCATGCCTTACTGCTACTACTACTCTGCTGCCATCTAGTGGCTGAAAATGGTACTGCTTTTTCCCCCCAATCAGAATGAATGAGAACGGCCATATAAATATGGGAAAAAAATCCACAAATACCTCGCTTCAGCCTATAAGTTGCAGGGCATGTAAATTATGCAAAAAAGTGACCTTTTTTCCATTAAACCTTTATTTAGACAGGTTAATCCCATTGAGCCTCGGGGACTCATTTACAAGAGAGACTTGATTTCTTTAACAAAGAGTGATGACAACAATGGACAACAACAACAACAACAACAACAATAGACACTCACAAAAGCGGCATACAAATTTAACGTGTTAAATCGTGTTCTGTTAGGACAAGGTGGGAAGAGATTTTTTTTTGTAATGCCACTACCTCTTTCTTCATGGCTTTGTCCCTTTTTCTATCTAAAAATATTCTGAATAAGAATAAGAGGGCCACACTTTAAAGCAGCAGCTTCATGCACTCCGTCCATCTTTCGGATAACTGTACGTACATTTTCTCATTGTATCGCAGTGCAATGATAATAAAGCTTATTCTGATTCTTCTGATTTATGAAGGCAGCAGACCAAGAAGTGATTTAAAGATGAAAATGTACCAGTGGGAGAATCTGCATGAAGTTAATGATGTCCAGTTAACCATTGAAAACAGGGATGCAGTGGTGGTTACGGTAATTACAGCCAGTTATGAATCTTAGTGCATCATGATAGGCAACATCCAGCAACTGCAGAGTGCTTGTAGGAGTGTTCATATAAATAATATCACTGTAGTCAATGGAGGGACGGAAAGTCATAGTTACAAGGTGTTTCCTAGCATTCAGAGTTGGACAGGATCTGTTTCTGAAAAAGAAACCCAGTTTAACTTTCAGTTTCCTTACTAGGTTTTCCCCGTGAAGCTTAAAAGAGAGACCAAGATACCCAAATATTTATAGGAATTGACAAATGCAATAGGGACACCATTTGAGTATAAAATCAGAGGAAAAACTGCTGGGACTGACTTCCTGTTTGAAAAAAGCATCCCTTTGGTTTTATCGGTATTTAGGACCCGTTTGTCCCATTGAAGTGCTTCCTGGAGGATCACGCCATCTTAGAGCTTTTCCAATCTGGCTTTAAACCTCTTCACAGCACTGAAACTGCCCTGCTGAAGGTCTTTAATGACATCTTCAGATTCACAGATACCGGTGATTCTGTGCTGCTTGTCCTGTTGGACCTCACAGCTGCCTTTGACACCATCGACCATGAGATCCTCATTGCTAGGTTAGAGAAGTGGGTGGGCGTCACAGGATCAGCCCTCAATTGGTTCAGATCTTACCTCGCTGACAGATCCTTTTGTCTCCATCAAGGATTTTAGTTCCGCAGAGGCAGAGCTTGAATGGGGGTTCCGCAGGGGTCCATCCTGGGTCCCCTCCTATTCTCTTTATACCTGCTGCCGGTTGGTGCTATTTTCCGGAAACGCAACATGCCATTCCACTTCTATGCCGATGACTGTCAAATTTACTTCCCCCTAAAACACAATGATACATGCTCTATTCAACCGCTGCTCAACTGCCTGGCTGACATCAGGGACTGGATGGCTTTAAATTTCTTGCGTTTCAATGAATAGAATTCTGAAGTCATGTTGTTCCCTCCCAACAACACGATCACAAACCACTGTATCGACCTCTCCACTCTAACCCTGTCAGAAAAACAGAGTCACTAATCTGGGCATGATAATGGACCCTTCCCTGAAGCTTAACAATCATGTTTACATGATTGTTAAATCATGCTTCTTCCAACTGAGGCGGCTGTCTAAACTGAGGCCCATATTGTCCAAAAATAACCTGGAGATGGAGACAGTAATACATGCATTCATTACATCTAGGCTTGATTACTGTAATTCACTCCTGTTTGGTATCAGTCAGACCTCCATTGCACGACTACAACTGGTCCAGAATGCAGCAGCCCGATTTTTAACCAGTACAGGCAAAAGAGAGCACATTACACCAGTTTTGGCCTCACTGCACTGGTTACCGTTTCACTTTCGAATCCAGTTCAAAATACTCATGTATGTCTACAAATCACTGAACAGTCCCCCCCCCCATCTCTCTGATCTGCTACAACGGTATGTCCCACCACGCTCCCTGAGGTCAGCGGACCAGTTGCTCCTCACAGTTCCAGGAACTCGTCTTAAGCGCATAGGTCCTTCTTTGTAGCAGGACCAAGATTTTGAAACGAGTTACCTCTGTTTGTCAGACAGGCCCCCCCTCCCTCTCAGTTTTCATGTCCCGTTTAAAAACTCACTACTATTCAGTAGCTTTCAACACCAGATGATCTGTGTTTTGATCCTGTATGCTCCATACTGGTTTGTCGTCATTATCTGCATCGTTTTATGTCTATATTTATGATTTACTTCATTTTGTATTTTGCTTTGTGTGTTACCTGTTGTTTTGTCTGTACATCACTTTGGTTGGCCTTGTAGCTGTTTTAAGTGCTTTATAAATAAAGTGGTATGGTATGATTTGAGACGGAGCAAGTCTGTCTGAATTATGTCAAAGACGGGATTGCAAAAGCTGGAAAACCTTAGCCACTGTTTTAGACATATAGGCCAAAAAAATACGGTAGTTGAATAGCCCTGCTGTAGACTTGCCTTTTTCTCACGGATGTTTCACATGCAAAAAAAAACCAACAGCATGGGGACAAATTCTGATAAGGTAATGAGACAACAGGTCTCTCTTGTAAATGAGTCATCGTGACTCAATTAGACTAAACTGTATAAATAAATATTGAATGGAAGTAAGGCCCCATTTACACAGACACGGCAGGGGGAAACAAGTTTTTTCAGATGTTGATTCGAGGAAAAAAATCTGCGTTGCCATGAGTACAGGTCCTTCTAAAAAAAATAGCATATTGTGATAAAGGTCATTATTTTCCATAATGTAATGATAAAAATGAAACTTTCATATATTTCAGATTCATTGCACACCAACTGAAATATTTCAGGTCTTTAATTGTTTTAATACTGATGATTATGGCATACAGCTCATGAAAACCCAACATGCCTGTCCCAAAAAATTAGCATATCATGAAAAGGTTCTCTAAACAAGCTATTAACCTAACCATCTGAATCAACGACGTAACTCTAAACACCTGCAAAAGATTCCTGAGGCTTTTAAAAACTCCCAGCCTTGTTCATTTCTCAAAACCGCAATCATGGGTAAGACTGCCGACCTGACTGCTGTCCAGAAGGCCATCATTGACACCCTCAAGCAAGAGGGTAAGACACAGAAAGAAACTGCTGAACGAATAGGCTGTTCCCAGAGTACTGTATCAAGGCACCTCAGTGGGAAGTCTGTGGGAAGGGAAAAGTGTGGCAGAAAACGCTGCACAACGAGAAGAGGTGACAGGACCCTGAGGAGGATTGTGGAGAAGGGCCGATTCCAGACCTTGGGGGACCTGCGGAAGCAGTGGATTGAGTCTGGAGTAGAAACATCCAGAGCCACCGTGCACAGGCATGTGCAGGAAATGGGCTACAGGTGCCGCATTCCCCAGGTCAAGCCACTTTTGAACCAGAAGCAGCGGCAGAAGCGCCTGACCTGAGCTACAGAGAAGCAACACTGGACTGTTGCTCAGTGGTCCAAAGTACTTTTTTCGGATGAAAGCAAATTTTGCATGTCATTCGGAAATCAAGCTGCCAGAGTCTGGAGGAAGACTGGGGAGAAGGAAATGCCAAAATGCCAGAAGTCCAGTGTGAA
>NC_056503.1:7926585-7928069 GCF_014905685.2 Nematolebias whitei
GCCGTGACGTCAGAAACACTGTCGGTCACTGATTGGTCGGGGGGAGGAGTCTGTGGAGTCTTTCCAAACAACCCGATCCGCCATTTTTCCTCTCCCGCTTGCTATTAGCGATAACTCGAGGAGCGTATCTTTTAGTATTTTGAAGCTATACAAAAACAATAATATCAAAGCCGTGGTCAAATGCAGAAGTGCAGGTGTTGTTGTGCTTGGTGGCCGAAGAAAAAAAGTCAAAGCGAGCTAGATGGAGCGATTGGAGGGTGGTTTGGACACGGTTACTGCTCTACTTGAATCATTTATAGAAGATGGTGAGTGTTTTCTAACTTTAAACATATTTTAAGTTACTCATCCCATCAGTTCTGAACATATTTTTAACTAACAAAAGAGGCTGACGCCATAATAGGACAACATCGGTGCTACAATGCTAAGATAATTTGCATAAATGCTAACTGTCCTCCGGTCCCGTTTCTCACTGTATTTTATCCAGAACATATTTCAGCGCGTGACGGTTCATCTCTAAACTCCACATTAAACCCTCCAAGCCTCCCGGCTCCTGCTCCATCAGAGGAGTCTGCACTTGACAGGTCTCCATCACAGGCTCGCAGCCCACCTGCACCTGACAGAGCAGCACAACGCAGCAGCCTGTGCTCGGTAAGAACAGATGCAACGTGTTCCACATCACTTTATTTTTGCCGATAAGGACTCGCTTTTATTTTATTTTTAAAGTAAAAAAACTCAAATGTTGAATAAATACTGAATTGGGATGAAATTATGTACACAGGGTCCCCGTTACATACAACAAAATGTAAAAGAAAAACAGTAATAAGATCTAAGATATGAACTAAGAAAAATATAAACTAAAAAACATCTACTAATAATACACGAAGCACTAATACCAGTAAACAATCAAAACAATACGTCAAACGGCAACATGAACTTGAGTTTGTGCAGCCTTATGAATATCTAACCAGGATAATCACATCATGTTGCTGCTGATCCGTTTCATGTTGCTGCTGAACTGTTTCATGTTGCTGCTGATCTGTTTCATGTTGCTGCTGATCTGTTTTATGTTGCTGTGTTCATTCGTGCTCATCTGTTCACACAGACTCATGTCCGTGCTGCTGTTCAGTGTATTGTGTTTATTGTTTTTATGCAATTAGTGCATAGCATATTTTTAGTTGATGTTCTTCTTAGTTCATATCTTAGATCTTATTACTGTTTTTCTTTTATATTTTATTGTTGGATGTAACTGGGACACTGTACATAATTTTGATCCACCACATGTTCCACATGTGGTGCGAATGACAAAGAATATCTGTATCTGTATAATACTTTCTGATTCATATATTCATTGTTATCATTATATTATTTTCATTATTTTTAAATAAATTTATTTTTCATTTTCTTATTTTATCAATTTATTATTATTAATATAGGTATTATAGCTGTTAGCTGCACCTTTCTTTGTTTAATGCATTTATTCAAAA
>NC_056503.1:7928169-7929320 GCF_014905685.2 Nematolebias whitei
TGGTGTCGCATACAAAACAGTCCGTCGCTGGGCAGTTTATTGTGCGACACCGCGTATGCAGTCGTAAAAATTTGAGCTTTGCACGGACATGCCCTGGGGGGTACGCTCGTACCTCCACGTACGTACGTGCGTACCTCTGCGTATGGACGTGCGTACATCTGCGTATGGACGTACGTGGCAGTATACTGGGGACTTAAGTCTAGTTCCACAACTCTCTCCCAGATCTTCATCGTGTGGCTCATCAACTTAATTTCCCTGTAATTGCTACAACTCTGTACATCACCCTTGTCCTTAAAATGGGCACCAGCACACTTCTCCTCCATTTGTCAGGCACATTTTCTCACCTTCTAATATGCCATTGAATATTTGAGTCAAAAACCTAACTCATCTCTCTAAGACATTTCCAAACCTCCACTGGGATGTCAACAGGTCCTACTGCCTTCATTTTCTTCATTCTGTTCAGAGCTTTCCGAAATTCACCCTCACTAATCTCTCCCACTTCTTGATCCATAGCCTCTATGACCTTTAATTTTCTTTCCCTTTTATTCTCTTTATTAGCTCCTCTAAATGGCCTCTGATATTTCAAGTTTTATGTGCAAAACTGTATTGAGACTGGGTGTCAGGGGTCTGGGTCTCTCATCACTTGTTAGAACATTACAATTCCTATCTTTCACAAGCCTAACCTGTTGCACATCCTTTCCAGCCTGATCCCTCTGTCTCGCCAATTAGTACAAGTCCTTCTCACCTTCTTTAGTGTCCAGCCTCCCATACAACTCATCTAGGCCTTCTGCTTTGCCTTAGCTACCTCCCTCTTTGCTTTACATTGCATCTCCTTATATTCCTGTTTTCTCTCTTCAGTCCTTTCACTATATTTCTTTTTAACTAACCTCTTTCTTTTAATAGCTTACTGCAATTCACTATTCCCCCACCAGATTTCCTTATATTTTCTCTGTTCAGATGACAAACTTATGCCCCTTTTCCACTGTCACGGCGCGGGTCGGATATTTCCGGCTTGAAGCGCGTTTGAGGTCTTTCCACTGTTCCTGTGACCGGCTCGCATCCCTAAATTCTGGCCCGGCTTCTCAAGGGTTCCGAGCGAGCCGCGCCGTGACGTCAGAAACACTGTCGGTCACTGATTGGTCGGGGGGAGG
>NC_056503.1:7929420-7933315 GCF_014905685.2 Nematolebias whitei
GGCTTGGCCCGTGTTTGAGGTCTTTTCCACGGTTCCTGGGACCGGCTTGCCTCCCTAAATTCTGGCCTGGCTTCTCAAGGGGTCCAAGCGAGCCGAGCCGTGACGTCAGAAACACTGTCGGTCACTGAATGGTCGGGGGGAGGAGTCTGTGGAGTCTTTCCAAACAACCCGATCCGCCATTTTTTTCTCTCCCGCTTGCTATTAGCGATAACTCGAGGAGCGTATCTTTTAGTGTTTTGAAGCTATACAAAAACAATAATATCAAAGCCGTGGTCAAATGCAGAAGTGCAGGTGATGTTGTGCTTGGTGGCCGAAGAAAAAAGTCAAAGTGAGCTAGATGGAGCGATTGGAGGGTGGTTTGGACACGGTTACTGCTCTACTTGAATAATTTATAGAAGATGGTGAGTGTTTTCTAACTTTAAACATATTTTAAGTTACTCATCCCATCAGTTCTGAACATATTTTTAACTAACAAAAGAGGCTGACACCATAATAAGACAACATCGGTGCTACGATGCTAAGCTGATTTGCATAAACGCTAACTGTCCTCCGGTCCCGTTTCTCACTGTATTTTATCCAGAACGTATTTCAGCGCGTGACGGTTCATCTCTAAACTCCACATTAAACCCTCCAAGCCTCCCAGCTTCTGCCCCTGCTCCATCAGCGGAGTCTGCACCTGACAGGTCTCCATCACAGGCTCGCAGCCCACCTGCACCTGACAGAGCAGCACAACGCAGCAGCCTGTGCTCGGTAAGAACAGATGTAACATGTTCCACATCACTTTATTTTTGCCGATAAGGACTCGCTTTTATTTCATTTTTAAAGTAAAAAACTAAAATGTTGAATAAATACTGAATTGGGATGAAATTATGTACACAGGGTCCCAGTTACATACAACAAAATGTAAAAGAAAAACTAATAAGATCTAAGGTATGAACTAAGAAAAATATAAACTAAAAAACATCTAATAATACACGAAGCACTAATAGCAGTAAACAATCAAAACAATATGTCAAACGGCAACATGAACTTGAGTTTGTGCAGCCATATGAATATCTAACCAGGATAATCACATCATGTTGCTGCTGATCTGTTTCATGTTGCTGCTGATCTGTTTCATGTTGCTGCTGATCTGTTTCATGTTGCTGTGTTCATTCGTGCTCGTCTGTTCACACAGACTCGTGTCCGTGCTGCTGTTCAGCGTATTGTGTTTATTATTTTTATGCTATTAGTGCTTAGCATATTTTTAGTTGATGTTCTTCTTAGTTCATATCTTAGATCTTATTACTGTTTTTCTTTTATATTTTGTTGTTGGATGTAACTGGGACCCTGTGAACATAATTTTGATCCACCACATGTTCCACATGTGGTGCGAATGACAAAGAATATCTGTATCTGTATAATACTTTCTGATTCATATATTCATTGTTATCATTATATTATTTTCATTATTTTTAAATCAATTTATTTTTCATTTTCTTATTTTATCAATTTATTATTATTAATATAGCTGTTAGCTGCACCTTTCTTTGTTTAATGCATTTATTCAAAAACAGTATGTAGCTTAAATTAACCACCTTTTTCTTCTTTCTAGTCAAGTAGCTGAGTAGTAATGTGCATGTGAACAAATTCATGCTCAGTCATCCAGGTACCAAATCCAATAATTCTCAGCCGGGTCATCTGGACAATAACTTTTTGATAGATGTGCATGTGGATCCTGCCCTCCCACTGACCCAGTGGTTTTGGTACAATGTTTTTATGACTGGGTATTACAACAGGAACAGAAGAATTTGACTATCTATGCGTAGAGAGTTTATAGTTCTTTGTTTTAATGAACAACTTTTTGATCAGAACACGAGAAATAGTAAGTAATGACTCGCAACGGGAGCTCTGTGTCACTGCCTTCAAAGCAGGAAATTACACTTTTATGCAAATTTACATGGAGTACCGACGGGAGTTCAGAAATAAATAAAGGTAATTGTCAGGAGTAAATTTCTTTCATAGTTTGTAGCTCAGAGCAGCAGAGCTTCAGCGTACTAGTTCAAAAACGTGGGTGGAAGCTTCTTCCAGGAGGAGCACTTTTACGCCCCATCCTTCTCAGCTTGAGAAGATAAAACGAACCCTATACCTATGTCTGTTCAGCATTTCCCTGGGAGAAACATTCATCATCTGCCAAAGAGTTTAATGAGAATCTAGTTCACAACAATGATAGGCATCAAAGGTTGATTAGCCCATTTTGTTTCATACACATCAGGGGAATCTGATGAGTAGAACTGACTTTGAATGGCTTGGTGTAAAAATGCCAGGTAAAATGTAAACAAATACAATTCAGCGATATACAAACTGTCATTTAAGCTACTCCCACATCAGATCAGCCTCTGTGAAACTGACTGAATTATAGCCATTTGCGAACTCATTCACTGATTTGCTGTGATGGCTATCTTAAATTGGACTGACTCTGAAGTTTAGTTGTAGATATACATCCAAGTTTCATTCAAATCTGTCCACGACATATTTTGCTAACAAACTAACAATCAGTATCAATGTTTTAGATAATACCGATATGTTACTGATTGAAATATCAATTGGGGATACAACTGCAGCTATCTCATCAAATTCCAGCTTAGTACCAGTAAAATAGACTCAGGCTTGTTTTTTTTAGGGTCTGTTTTTTTGTGGTGGCCATCTAAAATTGGACTGGCTCAAAAAAGTTATTGGTAAATGTGTTTAGTGACTACTTTCTAAAGGTTTCATTAAAATCTGTTCAGTGGTTTATGAGATATTTTGCAAACATGCTCACTTACACAGAAATACAAATAACATCCCCCATCTTTCACTGTTCTTACAGCAGGTGACAGGTAAGTCTGATTTATGGTAAGTGAGAAGTCCCATTCTTGTGTCTTTCTAACGTATGTGACAAAAATTGCAGTTTTCTACTCTTGCCACCAGCAGACACCACATCTAGTGCCAGTCAGAACTAGTTCTTACAGCACTAAGCGGCAAATGTTGTGTGATTGGTCAGAACTTCACAAGTGTTCTTGTTTATGTAACATATGCTGCAGTCAGCTGATCTCTGAGAACATCTGCTGAGGAGTTGCTGGCCGAAGCTGTGGGAAAATACAGCCAACATTACAACTGTTCCAGTAAAAATTATCAAAAAAGTCTAATTAAACTTCTATGAGAGTGCACCTCCCCTGAGCAGCCATGTGGGTGACGATCAAGAGGGATTGCTCCTCGGCCAGCCACCTTGGGGATACGTTCTCGCAGTATGTTAAAAAATAGTGGCAGTTTCTTTGTTACAAATTTACAAAATGGCGCTTCTTCTCAGTTAACAGGAATACCAGATCTTCCTCCTCCAACTCCACCATCCTCAACTGAAAATAAACGTCCATTCTGAAAAACATGCTGTGTTGTGAAGTGTGCTGCAGTGGGAGGACTTAGGAACCATTTACAGGTTGCACATTTTGAGTGAAACTACACTTTTCTCTCTGTGGTTTAGCTGCTCATTTAAACACCAGTCACCCCCCCCCCCCCCACCCCCCCACCCGGTTACCCAATGGTTTTCAACCCCGGTCTCCGATTGGAGGTTTTCGGGTAACCGCCTGCTGAGGTGTAAAAGCACATGCACACTACATGCATATATTTGATGCATGCACGGACCAACAGCATATTTCTACCAACAACAATGGTAGTAGAGTAATAACATACTGCTTTCTGTGCTACGATAGATGAAATATATTTTGGGTCTCGTAGCTAATCTACAGGTCCTTCTCAAATAATTAGCTTATTGTGATAAAGGTCATTATTTTCCATAATGTAATGATAAAAATGAAACTTTCATATATTTCAGATTCATTGCACACCAACTGAAATATTTCAGGTCTTTAATTGTTTT
>NC_056503.1:7933415-7938881 GCF_014905685.2 Nematolebias whitei
AGCCACACGATGAAGATCTGGGAGAGAGTTGTGGAACTAGACTTAAGCCCCCAGTATACTGCCACGTACGTCCATACGCAGAGGTACGCACGTACGTACGCGGAGGTACGAGCGTACCCCCCAGGGCATGTCCGTGCAAAGCTCAAATTTTTACGACTGCATACGCGGTGTCGCACAATAAACTGCCCAGCGACGGACTGTTTTGTATGCGACACCAATGTATTCAATTCCCCTTCTTCATCCCTGATCTGGCCTTTTCTTTTGTTTTTTTGCCAAAAGGCAAGTGATCTCTTCCTCCTCCATTGACTTCATGACTGAAATGGTGTGAAATGAAGGAATTTGTCACGAGTAAATCAAACTCAGATCCAGCATGGCTGCGGGAGGGTCTGGAGATTTCCTGGTGGGCTGGTCTGATGTGTGGGCTATAGAGCCAGTGCTCTCTGTTTTTTATTATTATTTTTTTTAGATCTTTTTATTAACAACATGTAAACACAGAACACCGCTGTGGCTGAGGCTGCCAGCGCTCGCTTTTTTTTTTTTTTTTCCGACCTGTCAATCAATCCAGTAGGCCTGTCAGCAAATGACCAATCGGCGACCTCAATTTGTCCCGAAGGTAAACGCCCCTTGTCTGTGAAGCTGCTCTGCAGCTGCGCGGGGTGTACGCTGGAGTACAAAGTCTGAACCCTCTGCGTACAGTACACGCGTACGTCCGTTCACGCGTATGTACGCGGCAGTATACTGGAGCCTTTAAACGAGAGGTGATTATTTATGAGCAGCAGTATAGTTTCATGCTGAGGAAGAACACCACTGAAGCCATTTTTGCTTTGAGGATGCTGATGGAGAAGTACAGAGGGGGTCAGAAAGAACTCCATTGTGTCTTTGTGGATTTAGAAAAAGCATATGACAGGTGCTCAGGGAGGATCTGTGCTACTGCTTGAGGAAATAAATAGATAAATAAATGTGTATGTGTTGTCATTATTATATGTTCCCATGCAATGGTGAAATTGGCTCTCTGCATTTAACCCATCCACCCCCCAGGGTGTCCTGCTCAGAGACACCACAAAATGTGCAAAGACTGGGGATTGAACCTGGGACTTTAGGGTCCCGAGTTGGCTGCCCTGCCTCTACCTCATCTCTGCCCCCATCTGGAGTTGTAGAGAAATATGTTAGACTTGTACATGACATGTATGAGGACAGCAGGACAGTAGTGAGATGTTCTGTAGGAGTGACGGATAGCTTCAAGGTGGAGGTGGGAGTGCATCAAGGATCAGCTCTGAGCCCCTTCTTGTTTGCTCTGGTGATGGACTAACAGCTGAGGTTAGGCAGGAATCTCCATGACCTATGATGTTTGCAGGCAACATTGTGATCTGTGGTGAGAAGGGAACAAGTGGAAGAGAACTTGGAGAGAATGGGGAATGTGGTAAAGAGGTAAAAAAAGAGACGATAGCAGCTAGCTTTTAATCGTAACTATATGTCTTGATACCTGGAGATCTTTGATTGAAGATAATATTTCTGGTTTGTTTTTAAAGTCTCGGAACAATGAGTCAGTTGCTTCAATAAATGCCTCTTTTACCATCTCTGCATTGTGAAAGGACTTCTTCTGCTTAAAAAATGAATTGTTAAGACTTAATAACTCATCCAGAATGATTCTTCGGTAGCTGCCTTCGCTTTTGTGGTCAGCTGTAAGAAAAATGATTGCCGTCCGGATAATTGGGAATTTAATTATTTCACCTTTTTCTTTCTCAGCTTGCTTTTCGGGAGGAAGTCAGTGTGATAGTTTTTATGAATATAGTCTGAAAATGCCACTCCAGTACACTTGCAGATGAGGCAAACACACTTTGAATATGACATAGTGGGAGAATAAAAAAAAAGTCATCCTCCCATTCCTTATGGAAATTGTAGGGTTTTTTTGGGGTTTTTTTTGCTGCTTGGTTCTTCTCCCCCACTCATTTTATACACTTTTTTGAGTTTAGATTAGAAGAAATAAACCGAAAACTATTAAAAGGTAACACGTTTGTTTTTAGCGCAGTTGTATGCGCATGCATGTTGACCTGTGTTAGAAAAGGTCCGGTCTCAGATTGGCTAACCTGTTTGTCAATCAAGTGACAAATTCCATAGTGAGGATGGATTGATAGATTGACGTCCATTTAAAAACTAAACATTGAAATAAAATAAAAAAGTGCGTATTTCACCGTGCAATCTCCTCAAATTGCCTTTGCAATCGACCGGTAGAACGCTATCAACGTATTAGGCATTTCTGTGGTAGGGGAAGCTCTGATCACAAAAGGGAGGGTCATGGTATCTTTGTGGTCAGTGCCACAGTCTCGTAACTGCAGGTTCAATCCCAGGTTGTATCATGAAGAGCATCCAGTGTAAAATAATTGCCAAATCTACCGTGTGAGTGGTGACCCTTACAGAAGGGAGCAGATAGAAAATAACTAAAACACAAAATAAGTGATTATATGTGATAGGCCTGCATTATTACACAGATGCTGATCTCAAGCTCATCAAGATTGCTGACAGTTTAACTAATCTACTGGTCCAAGCGTCATTTCACAGTGTGGGTGTGTTGTGTTTAAATGAAGAAATCAAGACACCGTTCATCAGTCATTTCATTGATAGACTTGTCCTTTTTGAAAGTATTTTATTTCTTTCTACATGTCTGGTGATACTTGAACCTGTCTGCAACATGCTACAGGTTACAAAAAAGCTCTGGATACATCTGAAAACATTAATTCCTAATAAAAAAAAGAAAAAAGTTTGGGGTGGGGATGGGGGGAGTATTCAGACACCAGGCAATGTTCTTCCTGTTATTTGCTGTAATGCAAACTATTCAGAACTCTTTCCTGTAGTTTCAATGATGCCATCAGCTGAGCCATTGTTTATCCATGCCACGCCGACATGAATAATTGAGTTTTCTCATGCGCTCATAGATGCAGCACTGGGATCTTGTTGCACCAGTGACGTTCAGCATCTTCCTTTCCTGCTGATTTCTGGGCAAGTTGTTGACCCAGTCTCAATACAGTTTTGCACAAAAAAAACTTGAAATATCAGAGGCCATTTAGTGTATTCTGCTTGGAGATCGCAAAAAAGCAAATATTAGGAATTTTTAAATTTATTTAGGTTTGTAGTCATTTTCATATTCAGTAGATTTTATGTGGATTACCGCTTTGCTGACGTGGACTCAGACTCACAGAACTAGTTGAGTTTTGTAAATTACTTTTTTGCAGCTCTGGGACAGAAATAAAGGGAAGAAAGCAACACTAAAACAGACATTTTTAAACCACAGTCTTTAACCTTCTCCTTTCAAAGATTTGTTTTTGATTTTAATTAGAACTTGAGTCCATGAGCAGAGCGGTTTGCTAATTATAGTAAATACGCCCCTTGTTTGACCATAGCTAATGATTTATTTTCTTTGGGACTAATGAAAGACACAACCTCTCTTGTGGCAAATTGTACTAATTTAGCTGATGGCACTTAACCTGCAGCTCAGTTAAGCTCTTTTTTTCTACATGAAGAATGTTTCAAGTTGTTTCTGAGCATGAACACTGTTTTACCACTTCTTAAGTACAATTCTCCAATATATTAAGACACTTGTCTGCTTTTTGCTCTGCAGAAACTAGGTTCATGTGGCGACATATCTATGTTTTCCCCCCTTTTCGTTCCAGCTGATGCACTTCTTATCAGGACGCAGAGATAACGCACTCACACACACGTCTTGCCATAATGAGAGCAAACACATCAGATTAACATTTTTTTTTCTCCTTGTTGATATTGAAGTTATAGTTGTGATTAATGAATTTTATTATCAAAGCAAATACTCCCTCTGGGTATAAATTAATTTTGTTCAAATTTCTGGTCAAAATATGAAACTGTTTTTAAAAGTATTTTGAAACCCAAGCTGATAATTCTTGAACCAGAGTAGTTCCATCTTTTTAAATTGAAGTTTCCCTAATGGTGCGCATACATGGATAGATTTATTTTTAGTGGTAAATTTTATACCCAGCGATGCAAGGGTGTCAAGGGATCCTATTGTTCCTGACATTATTTATATTCACTTTAAATGAACATCCTGTATTCCTATTTATTGCAATATTGAATGGCTGCTCTTTCAGCCTAACTCCATACAGAAGTGAGTCATACCACAGGCACAGTCGGTCACTTGAGACTGTTTGGATGGAAATACATGAGGTTGGAAATGACAGTCTGCTGTTTTTTTCCTCCTGTGTTTTTCTTCTTGATAAATGATTTGCTCCAGCTTCTCTCTAGCCTTCATTAAAAATGCCACATTATTAAAAGCTTCAGTTATCTTTATTTACCACCCTCTTGACTAATGGGGAAACCTCTTCTGGCCTGTCCCCTGGGAGCATGTTAAATTGCAACGCAAAATGTTTTCTAGATTTATGCCTCAGTTAATGCAAACTAATTGCCATGTTAACTAGGAGTGGTTAATAAAATGGTAGAGAACTGTACTGGTTAAAGAACAGATGACTGTGCAGTAAGTCAGCCACTTTGTTGATTAATCTATCAACAATTTTTTGAATAATTATTTAGACAAACATGTTTAAAACATTGACACATTAATGGTTTAAAACAGAATCACTTTTTAAACCCGGCCTGTTCTGAAATTGCTGCGACAAACTCTGCTTGGTCCACCATGACAGTTTAAAAATGTGCTTCAGACGAAGCCAACAAGAACTCAACAGATGTGTGCAGCACATACAAGTGGTGTGGAGAAACTGTTTCCGGTTGAAATGTTCAACAAATTAAAGATTGTCATACTATATTGATCGTTAGACATTATTGATCGAGCCAACTTCACGGCAGCCCTACAGTGCAAGTGATAAAAAGGTTAATAAAATATGGTATGGTGTTCTTCTCTTGTGGATACATTTATATGCTGATGAATGTTTGCTGTTCAGATTATGTTGACTTTAGTTTCCTTCTTGTAAATTACTGGCTTGGTGACAGAGCTGTTGGTGTTGAGTGGAGAGAAGCCAGCCTGCTGTCTGCTCTCCTAATACATACCAAATGATTATTTGTTCTCTATTTTCCATGTTGCCAAATTACATTCTTGCAGCCTCAGCACCTTTCGTGCCCCTGTCCTTGCACCACTTGGATCACATCGTAATGCTTCTTGTACAACATAGTTTGCACACCTCTACTACCACAGGTTACATGTCTGCGCTTGGTTGTTCCTATGACAGTCATAGCCTAAGATGAGGCTATCATGACTAATCTTGCTTTAAATTGTGTTCAAGTTCTTGAGATACATGCACTGACTTGGACAAAATGATTGCTACCTTTAGCCCTTTGACAACTGGTGGTAATTATTACTATAAATATTAGGGATGGGGCCGATCTGATCCGGTATCGGCCTCCGATACCAGCACAATTTACGTATCGGATTTTTCCGATCCAACCTGCCGATATTTTCGATCCATGATGCACGTTGGCTTCAAACTA
>NC_056503.1:7938981-7940176 GCF_014905685.2 Nematolebias whitei
ATTGTCATACTATATTGATCGTTAGACATTATTGATCGAGCCAACTTTACGGCAGCCCTACAGTGCAAGTGATAAAAAGGTTAATAAAATATGGTATGGTGTTCTTCTCTTGTGGATACATTTATATGCTGATGAATGTTTGCTGTTCAGATTATGTTGACTTTAGTTTCCTTCTTGTAAATTACTGGCTTGGTGACAGAGCTGTTGGTGTTGAGTGGAGAGAAGCCAGCCTGCTCTCTGCTCTCCTAATACATACCAAATGATTATTTGTTCTCTATTTTCCATGTTGCCAAATTACATTTTTGCAGCCTCAGCACCTTTCGTGCCCCTGTCCTTGCACCACTTGGATCACATCGTAATGCTTCTTGTACAACATAGTTTGCACACCTACTACCACAGGTTACATGTCTGCGCTTGGTTGTTCCTATGACAGTCATAGCCTAAGATGAGGCTATCATGACTAATCTTGCTTTAAATTGTGTTCAAGTTCTTGAGATACATGCACTGACTTGGACAAAATGATTGCTACCTTTAGCCCTTTGACAACTGGTGGTAATTATTACTATAAATATTAGGGATGGGGCCGATCTGATCCGGTATCGGCCTCCGATACCAGCACAATTTACGTATCGGATTTTTCCGATCCAACCTGCCGATATTTCCGATCCATGATGCACGTTGGCTTCAAACTATGGAATGGATTTCCTGAACGGAGGCGTGTTTCATGAACCCAGAGTAATGAGACCCACCTCACATTCAGGAAATCCAGTTCATAGTTTGCAGCCAGCTACAACATGAGGACTGAGTTAGCAGCACTGTGGCTAACAGCTAACAAACTTTTCATTTAAACATGTCCGCTATGTGGAAGTATTTTACACTAGAAACACCACAAAACAAGACGGCATCGTGCAATGTCTGCAGAGCCATAGCACCACTTTAAACCGCGGTAAAATTAGTTTTACGTTGGACATTCGAGCTCCGTGGCTTCAGCGGGGCGCTGCTCTTTGCTCAACCTGAAACGGCCAACTCGACCCCGGCCAGCAACGTCCAATCTGCCCGTCTCTGAGGAGGGGTAGACTGAGCGCGGCTGACCGAAATTAGGCTGCCTGCTGCGGATTGAACAAGAAAAAGACATCGCTGAAGCGCCGGAGTTCAAATGTTTACAGAGAAGTTGCTAAACTTCATCATAATTAAT
>NC_056503.1:7940276-7941625 GCF_014905685.2 Nematolebias whitei
GTACTTGAGAGGAGATTATTACAGCCTCATATAAAACCAATGATGATCATGATATCAGAACTGGATCGGTATCGGCCGATATTCAGATTTAGGTATCGGGATCGGATCGGAAGTTAAAAACAGTGGATCGGTGCATCCCTAATAAATATAACAACTGTTCAAACCTGATCAGACTGGTTTGAGTTTACCTGTATGGTCAGTAAACTTAAGCCAAAGTTCCTGCTTAATTTTTCAACAGGTCCTAAGGTAAAAGCAACTGATATTCACTACAGGCTAAGAGTTTTGGCTTCAGTTTCATCCTGCAGAAACTTATATCATTAACCTACTTGTTGTGGCCCACTTCAGCAGAACACAGAGGTGACTTACAAAGTTACAACTGCCTTCTCTTGCAACCAACAGATTGCACTCGACCTTTGATGCAATCTCTCCATCATAAGTAAGCACAGGACAGTGGGTGGCATGTCTATAAAACCTGAAATCTCCAGTAGAACAAGGCTAAGGATGGATGATTGTCCTCAGCTGGCTGGGGGTTGAGTGGACCGACAAGTTAGTGTAAAAAAAAATATTGAGTTAAATGTTGTTTTGACCCAAGCTAAAATAAGTTATTGCAGGTAACTGAAGGCTCCCACAGACTCGGACGGTCCTCGGTCCACGTGGAAACTGCATGCACTACCCGCAGATGGTTGAGACTTGGTATTCAAGTGTCCACTCTGAGTGGCTGCAGTCAGCTCCGCAAGCAAGTGGCATTTACGTTCAGGACAAATTAAGTTTGCCGATTGGTCATTTGCTGACACGCCTACTGGATTGATTGACAGGTCGCAAAAAAATAAATAAATAAAAGAGCTGGCAACAAGCGGAAGCGATGTTCAGTGTTTATATGTTGTTAATAAAAAGTTCTAAATAAACAAAACAGGGAGCACTGGCCCTGCAGCCCACACATCAGACCAGACCACCAGGAAATCTGCAGACACTCCCACAGCCACACTGGACCCGATTTTAATTTGCTTGTGACAAATTCCTTCATTTCTTACAATTTCAGTCATGACGTCAACGGAGGAGGAGGAAGAGGTCGCTTGCCTCTTGTGGGGGGAAAAAAAAAACACAAGATAAGGCCATTAAACCAGACGAGGGATGAAGAAGGGGAATTTAATTCAATGGTGTCGCATACAAAGTAGGGATGTTGTAAAACTATTATTTTAATAATTGAGTTATCTATAGATTATTCTGGTGATTAATCAAGTAATCTAAAACAAAATTTGTCAGGTTCTGCAGTAGCTACTAGGGCTGGGCGATATGAGGAAAATCTAATATCCCAATATTATTTTGCTATATCACGATACACAATATAT
>NC_056503.1:7941725-7943057 GCF_014905685.2 Nematolebias whitei
GAGGCAGATACATTTGCCTCGAGGATTTTTTGTAATCGAGGTCCTCAAATTTTTCGAGGAGTCATTTCAGCCCTAATACAAAACAGTCCATCGCCGGGCACTTTATTGTTCGACACTGAGTACGTGTACTCGGTCGTAAAAATTGACCTTTGTGCAGACATGCCCTGCGGGCATCTGCTCGAGTCTAATCGAGTACGCACGGACCTCCGCAGACTGAAGTACACTCGAGTATACTGGAGCCTTGATACTGGTGAGAAACGAATGAGAAGTCAACTGTTACTTTGATCTATGTGACATCTTGTGTGTTTAACTCGTGATGTTTCTAAAGCCAATATTTATGGCCAAAAGGACTTGTAACTGCCACACAAGCATTAAATTTACAATTAAAATGTCACTAAGGGTTTAATTATTTAACCAAATTACTCTGTTCAGTCCTTCCAGTATATTTAGAAATAAAACAGGGAAAAGAACTAATCTTTCAAACAAATTGGTTAAATCAGTTTAAACCTTATACACATTAGTTTACTTTAAATGTGTTAGACTGATGATTTATTCATCTAATAAACTCACATCCTTTTACAAAGATGACATAGCTGCCACTTCAGAAAATATACCAGTATACTGCATACAGTCCTTCATATTTCATTTGAAAAAAAAAATTACTGTTCACTTTGTTTTGCTTTTCTCATCAATTGTAATATAATGGGGCAGCATGGTGGCGCAGTTGGTAGAGTTGTTGCCTCTCAGCAAGAAGGTCGCCAGTTCAAATCCCAGCCCGGGACCCCTTTGGGTGGAGTTGCATGTTCTCTCTGTGCTGTGTGGGGTTTCCTCCCACAGATCGAAAACGCTAAATTGTCCCTAGGTGAGAGTGAATGGTTGTTTGTCTCATCTGTCTCTGTGTCCCTGTGATGGACTGGAGACCTGTCCAGGGTGTCCCCCGCCTCTCACACAGTGACAGCTGGACATGGGCACCAGTGACCCCCGCAACCTGAAAAGGAAGAAGCGGGTAAAGATGATGGATGGATGGATGGATGGGTGATAAAACATCATTTGCCACAAACTTTTTAAATTAATTTTTTTGCAGTGGTGTAACTTCCATAATAGGCATTTATTGAGCTGTGGTGTAGACCCCACTGAGACAAAACCAGTGGTCCAAAAGTAGCATGACTACACATGTAGATACAACAGCTTTGTGAACATGAACAACGAAACCATGTTGAAAAACCTTTTGTTTTTCTAACAAATTATATAATCAAGATGTCTTGTGTTGGCTGTAATTAGTTTTTCTATGGTGTTCACTGACTTAATTCTTTTTTAAATGCATCATTGGCC
>NC_056503.1:7943157-7967634 GCF_014905685.2 Nematolebias whitei
CCAGGACTATTCAACAAAAATGCTCAGGGGGCCACCGTTTCTGCAAGCCAACAGCTTGGGGATGGGACATCCAGCGATTAAAGTAATTATGTAAATAAACCAAGTTTGACAATGATGTTACCATTTAAATTTGTTTTATTGCATTGAGTCATAAATGCAATAAACAGATCACAAAACTCAGAACGCGCCCCCCGCCCCTCCCCCCCAAAAAGTGTGTGTGTATGAAGTGGGCAGGATTGAAGTCACGGGCTGCCAGTTGAATAGCCCTGCTCTAAACGATCTAAAAGAACAAAGCATATCATGATTTCAGCTCTCTGCCTCTGGTTGCACTCTTGGTCACGCCCACTTCTCCGCTCTGCACGGAGATCAGCTGATCTCTTTGCAGAGCTGAGATAGCTGCAAGGAAGCTTCTCCTGCAGCTTGGGCTGCACACAGGTGCTAAATAGCAGTAATTTAAAACAATTATATTTTAAATCAAAATTCCATGTCAATCGTGTGGCTCATCCATCAATCAGCCATTGTGTGTCATGTCCAGTCTTACTTGAAAAACCGCAGTAGAGCAAGTCTGCGAAAAAAGAACCGCAAAATAGTGAGGGACTACTGTATAGGACATTTGCAACTGCTTGAACACGCACCACTTCATGAATTCATAAGGGGTGATTGACTTTGCAGTCTTTTTTCCCCCCACATGTTTTCTTGGCTCTTCACCAGCAAAGTGTTGGGTCGTTTTCACACCAGATAGTCCTGTAGACTCAGTTTGGTTCGGGACCAATATTCATGAGCTTTTGTTTACATTTGAGCTGGTGCGTTTGCATTCACACTGCACTGTGCAGTCGAGTCAACCTGTTGAACCAACCTGTTCCCCCACTCGCCTGTGGGGGCGCTGCACCAAGAACTACTGAAAGAAACGACACAAAATCCTCTGAAGACACGTCTTCTTCTTCTGTAAATAAAAATAAAAACAAAGTGGCATCAAGTTTTAGCAGTTTTAGGAGTTATATTTGGTAATTTTTCAAAAATGGACTTAGCATGAGCAGAAGATGAGACAGAAGACCATGGAGAATATTGTTTTTCCACACTAGGCAGCTGACGGCTCCATATAAGGTCAGAGAAATGTGTGTTTGTTTACCCTGCGGAGCGGGGCTCGGTCTGTTTACATTCACACTGTACTCGAACCACGCTGGAGTTCTCTTCTACTGGACCGAGACCTAGGTTTTAGCCCGGGCCAGAGTTCGCCTTTTTGTTCCATGACAGAGTTCGATGGCACGTTCACACCTCCCTAAACGAACTGGACTTTCTAGGAAAATGAGCTAGAGTTCGATTAAAGCGGACTAAACAGGGCTGGTGTGAATGCACCCTTAGAGTGCTATGGACCAATTTTCCTGGCCAGTGGGTAGTTGTTTAGCTGTTTAAATGAAAGAACTGGAATAAGACTCTGACTCAGTGTTTGAAATGCCTAAGTTGCTACGGGGAATCGACTCCTGCTTTTATCATGTGGTTGTTAAAGTTCTGAAGACAGAGACCACAAACTGCTTCTCATCCTTGGCTTAGGGGTATGCCTGAGGAGCAGGAAATCATCTAGACAAATTGACCCATTATTGACCTACCAACAATGTTGGCAACAAGATTTTGACATATTGATAAGAGGAGAATTTATTGTGTAGTATCCTGAGACTGTGTGCCTTGTTCACTTATTTCCATTGAGGTTTGTTTGGTATAAATGGGGCCTGTCATAAGAAACTTATAGATTTCTTACTATCTTGGTTCAAATTGTTGAAATTTGACAACATATTTTTTTTCTCAGAATGGTGGTTTCCTTTTGAGACTTTTTCACACATTCAGCTGCTGGTGACAGCATCAGAATTGTTTGGTGCCATAGGTAAATACAGTACCTTCCATGAACACGGTAAAAATAAATCGGCTGTCTTCAGAAAAGCTTAGTTATTTAAATGCAACCACTGAGCAGCACTTAAGGTCCTTATTTAATCTTACCATTTAATAATAATAATTTAAAAAAAAGTGCAAGCACTGAATTAAAGTCCATCTTAATGCTTTTAGTAGGGTTACATGCCAGGGGCAATTGTTGCAACAGTGCTATGGTGGAAAGATATTGACAACCTCAGAATCAGTTATTGCTTCTGATTCGCAAAGGATTATACTGTTTTATAATTTTAACAATTTGGGGTCAATTATTTTTTATATGACTGAGTTGAAAACATTCAAGACTTTTGCAACTTTCAGAAGTGAACATCTCCGTATTGGTGATGTTTATGTTCATATTTAGTGGTGAAAGTGAGGTGATGTACAATATGTGTGACTTTAAATCAGATTTTCATTTACTGCTGAATGGAAAATTGTAATTATAGCTGACAAAATATATGTTAATATATTTTTTCATTTAAAGTGGTTAACACCAGCAACACTGTTGATGATCCATGTTTTTCTGCCTACTGATTGTTTAAATTTATAGCATTTACAGCTTCCTCACAAATCTGAAACAGAATATTATGCTTCACATCATTAAAAATGTGTTTAGTTGTCACTGGAGTACATTCTTTTAACAGCAGCATGTCAGTCAAACACATCAGACGCCTTCAGCATTGTTTCTAGTGACAGGAGCGACCACACTCAGCAGTGCTTGGAGAAAAACAACCCATCAGCCTTGAAACAACCCTGATGGTGTTAAGTGCTATCATTTTTCCTCACAAACTGTAGCTCTAAAACACAGTTGTCTCCACTGAAACCTTGCGTTTAGACTTGCTGCTAATTTATTTGGACAAACTGCGGTGATGGGCAGAGTAATGACATCTGCTCAGATCCACTGTTATTATTTTCACTTCTGAACACAGTGATTCACTTATATCTCAGTTATTCTGAAGCAGGGTTCATCAAGAAGTTGCATTAACGACTGTGACTTTTTGACCAGGTGACTCAGAATCTGAATCCCATGCTTGCATTTTATTACACCACACATTTGTAAATTCCATATCTTAAGTATGTTAGCCATAGACCATAAAACAGCAAATCCCCAAAGTTTATGGCCTGGGTGTATGTGGTGTTTTGCTTTTAATACAAGCAATTTGTATTTGCATTTACTACCAGTTTAATCTGTCTGGATGTGTATGTGTGAGGTTTAGTAGAGAAGGCCCAGTTGTGATGGACACACTTCTCCATTGATCAACAGATATCTTTCTGCTATAGAGTGCCACCGCTCAAAATTTTCTGCCCCCCTCCTGCCACCTTATGAATACCTTTTCTAGATCCACTCTTGACTATAGGCCAGATTATCTAGAATATTTTAGCATTCTACTTATTTTGGTGGGGGGAGTTTAATGGCCAGCTATCAAATAGGGTTGGGTGATTGGACAAATATTTCAACCTTCCTAGACTGGAGTCCATCAGAAAAAATATTTATCTTTTTAAAATAAGAATTCTGGATATAATATAGGAAGTTTGAAATGTGGTATATTGTTATCATTGTCTGTTCCCATACAATGATGACATTTGTGCTTTACATTCCACCCATCACACGTGAGATACACCCAAGTGTAGAAGAGGGAAAATATGTAAGTGACCGGGGAGCAGTCAGGGAGTAGGTGTCTTGCTCAAGGACATACGAGCCCCACCACTGTGCTACTGTTAGGTTCCCTTAAGAGTTTTGATTTTTAAATTACTGTTCATTTTAGGGCTGCAACTAACGATTATTTCAACAATTGATTAATTAAACAATTATTATTATTATTCCAAAATTTGACTGACATAGCAAATGGCACAAAAAACAGGTTGCTACTTGACTATTTTGTTAGTAAAATATTGAATAATAAAAAATAAAAAGTTAGTCAAATAGCTTCAATAAAAAATAAATGTACATTAAAATATATACAAATGTATGCTTTATACCTGCACAATATAGCTACTTTGTTAAATGGGTCCTTGAGGGAAGAGTGTAACCTGGATTAAAAGTAAATAGGGTGCACCGATTGCAGTTTTTTGGCCGATCACCGATTTCTAAAAAGTCTGACCTGCCGATTCCAATTTTGGCCGATACCGATTTTGTTTTATAAACGACACCGTCAGGTGTTATAAGGTCACAATGCACCTTCAATTTTCCAGTTTTATTTGATTGAAAACATACCCTTGAACAATATCCTAGAAACAATACAAACTTGTTTTAACTGGCCATGAGGTTGTGCTGTGAAAAATAAATGAAGTTCAATTCTTGTTCAAAAAAAAAAGGGAGGGGGGGTAAAATCGGTTTCTCATGCAAGTGTCGTCCGATTTCCCAAAATTAAGGAAATCGGGGCTGATTTATCGGTGTACCCCTAGTAGTGAAGCCTTCCTCTTCAACCATCGACAGAGACCTCATGTCAGTGACGATCATTTAAGGATGTTATCAGTGAAGACAGCTGCTGCTGTGGTGTCCATGATGTCTGTCCATCATGAAGGATGTTGTTGTTTGTTGTTGTTTTCTGGAATGAGACAGTAAATATGTATTATAGCATAATTTACAGCAACTCAAGAAATGCCTTGTTTCACTTAGTGGTAGGTTCAGTAAGAAAGGCAAAAAGCAATTAAACATACACACACACATATAAAATACTTAATTACACACAATTGAGTAGATGTAATAAATTACTTTAATTCCTGTTTAAATGCAAATCATCCTGCCATACAATGTGGTGTCTTCAAACTTTGCCAGCAAATTAAAACTTCAAGCTTATCCATTAAATCATCTTTGTGTTAGATTTATTTATAAATTACATTTAAGCACTGCTTGTTTGTACCAATTAAATTGAAATAAAAAGTAACACACACACACACACACACACACACACATAACATATAAAAAACTTAATTACACACATTTGAGTAGATGTAATAAATTACTTTAATTCCTGTTTAAATGCAAATCATCCTTCCATACATGCAGTGTCTTCAGACTTTGTCAACAAATTAAAACTTGAAGCTTAATCATTAAATTATTCCGTCTGTGTTAGATTTATTTATAAATGACATTTAAACACTGCCTGTACCAATGAAATTAAATAAAAAGTAACACACACGTTCCTCTGCTCTGCGTCCACCTTCCGCCTCGCTCTGTTCAACTCACTCTGCAGAGGTTTTTTTTTAAACTTTATTTAGTCAACCAGCATTGACAATGCTCTGCATGTGAACAAAACAGCTCCGCAGCGCCGTGAGAGACGTTTATTCGTGCGACACAACGAATCGATAATGAAATTCGTTGCCATCACTTTAAATCATGGATTTTTATCTATTTTATTGATTCGTTGTCGCAGCCCTAGTACAATTCAAACTCAAACACAATAAAATACACCCTGATTGTGTGCTGTCCACCTCATTTATTTCCAGCAGCAACATCTCTAACCTTCTGTCAGGTGTTTGTCCACTTTTAGTCTTGGTCAGGTTTTGATCCACTCCATCTCTAACATTCCAGTTGGAACTGCTTGTTTTTATACATGATGGCAGTCAGTATAAATGATTTTATATTTAAAACTTGGTCAGTTTAATTTAGCACACTTTTTAAGGTTGCAACTTTCTATAAGACCTCTTTATGGCTCTCCCAGTGTGCATAGTCCAGGTCAACAAGTGAAGATGAGCTAATAATCTGTAAACACCGTCCAACACTGTGTGTGCGTGCTCGTGTGCGCCCACACTGTCTACACTTCTAAAGGAGCTCTGTCGCTACCGCTGGGAGAGTGGGTGGTTTTGCACTGCTTTGGTAAAACTGAGTGTGCGTTAAACTAAGCTCTGCTTCTCCTCCTTCTTCCTCCAGCAGATATTTTCCTCTTAGCTGGAAACTGGAGTCGGTGTGCGTTTTTCCCCATCCTTGCGTCACGAGCAGGAACATCACTGACTTACTGACAGACACTTTTTTCGGAACATCCTTGCCCTGCCCTGCGCTTGTCAGGCTCTTCTAAATTTATTCTGATGACAGACTGAGAAGCAAATATTCTCACTATTCTTCTGTGCTGCTGTGGTGGTTTTCATTTCTATGAATCTCCAGACTTTTCATATAGCTTTAATGGTAAGATGCCATTTGTTATTTTGTCCCTTGTTTGCAGTTTTTCCAGGTCCTCCTTTAGCACAACTGCTTACTTTCAAGTGTTTTTCACAGTTATAACATTATTGTG
This sequence comes from Nematolebias whitei, assembly GCF_014905685.2. Taxonomy (NCBI): domain Eukaryota; kingdom Metazoa; phylum Chordata; class Actinopteri; order Cyprinodontiformes; family Rivulidae; genus Nematolebias; species Nematolebias whitei. Next base: position 7,949,310 of record NC_056503.1, read on the forward strand.
TCCACATTTCAAAGATGATTTATCAAAAGATGCAAGTTATCCTAAATGAAAATCTGTGTATTTTAGTTCCATTGCGTGGTCTTCAAACTGTATAGCTTTATATCAGGGGTGCCCACACTTTTTCAGCATGCAAGCTACTTTTAAAATGACCAGGTCCAAGTGATGTACCTACTATAAAAATACAAAACATATACTTGTTTAGAAATATATTAAGTATGCTTTATTTATTGAACATTTTAGTTTTTAATATTTTACCATGTTTTATATGGCACCTTGATTGTTGTTTTATAACACTGCTTTTATTTTAATTGCATTTTACTGCAGTTTGTTGTCTGTACTTTATATGTTCTGTCTAAAACAGGTCTCTGTTGAAAATGAGTCCTCGTGACTCAGTGAGACTAACCTGGATAAATAAAGGTTGAATGAATGAATACGTCCCAGCTCGCTGTGGATGCAACATAAATGACAAAACCCAAAAGTTTTGTTTGTAAAAAAAAAAAACAACAACAAAAAAAAACCTAACCTGACAATTTATTTTTACTGTCTGCGTACAAAATAATAAATGACAGCAATAACTTCTGTTCTTCACACAAAAGAATTGAAAACGACAAAATAACTTCATGTTTGAAAAATAACCTGAAAACTTGAGAACAAAAGTGAAAATTCAGCCCTGACAGCAGCTGCTTTGAACTGTAACCGTATTTCTTGGTACCTCGAGAGCTTTGATGGAAGATAATATTTCTGGTTTGTTTTTAAAGTCTCTGAACAACGAGTCAACTGCTTCAACAAATGTCTCTTTTACCATCTCTCCATCTTGAAAATACTTCTTGTGCTTAACAATTAAGTGACTCACATGGAATGATGCTGCTGTAGCTGCCTTCATTTTTGTGGTCAGCTGTAGGAAAAATGACTGCTGTCCGGATAACTGGGATTTTAGTTCTTTCACCTTTTTCTTTTTCAGCTCGTTTTTCGGAAGGAAGTCAGTGTCTTAGTTTTAAAGAATAGTCCGAAAAAGCCACTCCACATTTCCCTTCTTCAGAATAACAGTGGTACACTTGCAGGTGAGGCAAACGCACTTCGAATATGACAGTGGGAATAAAAAAGTCCTCCTCCCATTCCGTATGGTAATGGTAGATTTTTTGCTTCTTACTTGGTCCAGCTCCCACACTCATTTTACACACGTTCTTGAGTTTAGATTAGAAAGAGATTACATGATTAGAGATTAGGATTATGATTAGGATGATTAGAGACCAAAAACCTTTATTAGATTAACGGGCATCTACATTGTCACTAGATGTGAAATGGTTTTCTGTTCCATACGCCTCTACTTGGCCCTGCAACGGACTGATGACAGGCCCATGATTTATTCTGCCTCTTACCCAATGACCTTGGAAAATGGCACCAAGCCCCTTTGACAGCAAACGTGGACAAACAGGCTATTTGGTTCAGCCTACCATTCTGGCCATCATTCTTCAACAGGCAACAAGTACAACTCAACTGTTTCAGCACGTAGCTTATTTTGAAATAGCTAGAATAGCCCTTTTACAGGACCTTTGAAAACCCAAGTTTCTTTATTTTAAACTAAACATTCAACCTTTTCTGTTTCAACTTTGTCTCCATTGGCCTTGAATCTCATAAAATCAACTAATCCTGTCTTCATCCATTTCCAGTTGTTCCCTAACACGCCTATTGCTCTAAAAGAACCAGTATTCTGCAATCCTCCCATTTCATTGCATATCACCCAGTGTGAGATGGATCTGATTGGGCTTGTTTGCAGTCACGAGAGTGAATAAATTGGGTCACCATCATATTGCATCCTCCACCCAACATACATAGTTTCTTTTGTAAATGGGAATGTAGCAAAGCATAAACAGGCTACTCCACTGGTACGTTCATGTGACAGAAATCCTCAATAGAACAGGAGGCTGTGAAACATGCTGGGGCATGAAGGGAAAAATAGGGGTAGGAAAGTGGACAAAACAGTACAACATGAACTGCTGACTATGCAAAATAAAACTGAAGCAAAATTTAGCAGTGACAATGAGCCTATAATGAGTTGAGCCTGTGTCTTGATCAGTAGGTCTTGATTTGAGCTCTAAACAATTTTTAAAAATCACCAACAGTAATAGTAGTAGTACAGTACTTTCGGATGAAAAACTACGTTTCTTCCAAAAAGAAACTGTCCAGATGACACGGTTTAACTTTTTTTGTGATTGTCACTGTTACGGTGTTGAATGTTGAGGATTCTTAACTAAAGATTTTTCCTCAAACTGCCTGCTTTAATCCTAGGTATTCTGGTCTTATTCAAGCTGCTGTCAAACAACGTGCTGCTGAAAATTTGAAAGCATTTGAACACAACCTGCAAGAATGTTTTTCAATTGTGTTTTTGAAGGTTTTAAGGTCTGTTGGGGTTACTATGGAGCAACTGACATGACGCGAGCAGTAAGATTGCCCCACCCACACGTAAATGTAACCCAGGGAGAGCCAACCTTTGACAAACAAACAAACAAGATAACTGTAATGGAGATAGTGAAGCTCAGCGTTACCTGATGCATTTAGTGAGGCATTTCTGCCTTATCAGCCAACATTAAGGCAAAGAAGACAGGAAAAAAAAAATCAAAGATACTAATAAGTTCAAGTAGGTATAGCAGTAGATGTTTTCATACTGCAGAGCGACACAGGGCAAGAACTCACAGTGAAATTCAGTATGTACCAGTACTAAGAGTGTAAATTAATTAATCTATTAAAAGCTTTTTGCAAAATCAGTTTAGTGTAAACTGATCATAGCAAACAAAGACTAAACTTATACAACCAGAAACTGCAACATAGATCTGCATGTAAAACACCAAACAAAGCACAACTAGCTTTAATCATTAACCTTTAAATTAACTGTTAAACATATGATGCAATTATGACAGAAAATAGATCATTTACTTGCATGCAGATGAACATGTGATACTTCCTGTTTATCACTGTTGTATTCAGCTGCTCATGAGGTCGGCCACAGAGCTTTATCCATCTTTTCCATTTTTCCAGGCTTCGTTTAGGTTTTGTAAATAGAATAAACTGTATCCCACCCTCGCTCAGGGTGACACTGTCTGAATTACATGTTCCTCACTGACTATGTTTTAAACCATTTATACAGATGATTCTTCACAAAATCCCTTTGACCACAAAGTGTTCCTAATGCAAAACTCCAATGTTGTCGGGAGGGATAAGGAGGTGCAGCTCCTGTAAACTAAATAATATCAGCAGACATCTTGTTATCAGTTCTCAGGGATTGTACTTAATCTCGTTAATCTGGTCTCTCTCTAAATGGTTTGTGTCATGTCACACTGAATATGTGCAGAAGTTGCTGCTTATTGCCATATTTTGTGCTGTGGGTGTGTGCACGTGTGCGCTGTGGGATGAAGAGGACTGTACAACATTAATATTAGGAAGTAGCTGTACTTCATTTATTGATTTAGTGACATTAGTTTCTTAATCATCTTTTGTTTTTCCATGGTAGTAAATTGTACTTTTATAATATTTTATCTGGCGTAGTTGATTTAGGATGTAGAATAGTCACTGGTTACTCAGGTTTGTGAAGACAACTTGTTCTTTGCGTTTCTCAGGGTAGTCTGGTTTGTTACAGCATAAAACTTAATGGTGCTAAAGATATGGTGTTTGCTACATGTACCTCCAAATCGTGGCCTTCTTCCCTTGTTGTGGTCATACAACTAAAGCTGAGAACAACCCCTGCGATTACCTATAGATTTGATTTTGATTTTTTTAAACTCATAAATATGTGCTATTGACTTGCATTGTAATTATTTTTAATTTTATTTCACTTTTATTTACAGGTAGTCTCATTGAGTCACAAGGATTCATTTTCAAGAGAAACCTGTTATAGACAAGAGAACATATAGAGTCCAGACAACAATATACAACAACAAAAAGCAACCAGAACAAAAATAGTGTTATTAAAACACTGTTACTGTTAGCAGCATGGTCATATTAGCAAGAGTGGTTCTGTTAACAGTGTGGTTTTGTTAGCAGCGTGGTCCCGCTAGCAGCATGGTACTGTCATCAGTGTGGCTCTGTCAGCAGCGCTGTCCTGCTAGCAGCACACTAGTCTAGGGGCGCAACGATTGCAGTTTTCTGGCCGATCACCGATTTCTAAAAAGTGCGACCTGCCGATTCCGATTTTAGCCGATACCGATTTTGTTTGATAAGCGACACTGTCAGGTGTTATAAGGTCACAATGCACCTTCAATTTTCCAATATTATTTTGTTGAAAAACATACCCTTGAAAAATATCTTGGAAACAATACAAACACGTTTTAACTGGCCATTAGGTAGTGTTCTGAAATATAAATGAAGTTCAGACAATTGTTGTTAAAAAAATAGGTTAAATCAGCTTCTCATGCAAGTATCGGCCAATTTCCCAAAATTTAGGAAATCGGGGCCGATTTATCAGTACACCCCTACACTAGTCCCCTCAGCAACATGGTCCTTTTTAGCAATGTGGTCCTGTTAGCAGCACAGTCCTGTCAACATGGTTCAGCTAGCAGTGTGGTTCTGTTAGCAGCATGAAGATAACAAAGACCGCGGCATCAGACGATGACTGCCCTCCAGAAACATCATGCAGAGTTGTGTGTGATCCATTTTTGGTGTCGATATGTACTAGGGTTAAATTGGTCTCTTTGATTCTGGAAAACTATCTAAAGCATAACTTAAATTTACCGTTTTGTCATTTGTAACCCCTTTTTCCTTCACATGAATAAATTGTTTTATTTTGTTTTTGTCATGTTTGGCCTTGTTTTTTTCCCACTGAAATTTTAAAATTAGACTCTTAAATTTCTCTATGCATTAGTATGTGAGTGTTTAAAACCATATAAAATACCAAATGTGTGGCCACAAGGCTGTGATTACAATCCGTTTTTCTTTTTCTGGTGCTATGTTGTGTCAGATGATGAATGGGCCTTTCATTTGTCCTGAAATGGCCTCATCATGTTCCATCTTTGGCTGTGAAAAATGTGAAAATGGGCAGCTCGTCACTCGTCTTGGGATCCAATCATGAGACGATGCTTAGCAAACACACAACCTGAGTGGGTTGCCTGTGAATACTCAGTCTTGTATGCTGTTGTTGTCAGAGCTGTTTCTCATTCATCATCCCGGTCTGTTGCATTTCTTTTCAACCTCTATTGTTCTTTCACCTCCACATGTCACAGGATCCTCAATTAAACATAAATTAAAGCTCAATTTATAACCAGCACGTACTATTAAGTAGTGTATGGAAACACGTTTTAATAGAAGTAGACCGTACAAAATGTTTGACATTTGTTCATTTCAATTTGTCCAGTGATCCATGCTTTTGTTGTCATAACAGATGTAGTTTGAAGCTCTAAAAAGTTATAATCCACGATCCATCTAATCTAGGAAAACATTTCACTTCCCATCTGAGAGGATTTATTAATTTACTTAATGCCTGAAGTGTGTGCAGTTCCAAGCTTTATAGAACTGCATGAAAGATGTTCTGATGTACCAAGGATCACATGCAGATTAGAATAAAAACTCTCATCCCTCCGAATAAAGTGTTAGGCTCCCATAAGAGATGTTTTGGTCACATACATGAAGGTGTGAGTTAGAGTGAAAATGACTGAGAATCCAGCTTAATGCTGCACTGTCTCACCACTCAGTTTGGGTTTGTGGGTTCTGTCCTTCAGATGGATTATTCTCTGTCTGTGGGTCCTGTTGGGTTTAAGATGTATCAGGATTCCGTGTTTGGAGAAAATCCTTCTGAGTTTTTTTTTCCCCAAATACTCCGGAAATCTCTGAAAAGAATGAAGAAGGGGAAGGCAGTAGGAACTGATGACATACCAGTGGAGATTTGGAAATGTCTTGGAAAGATGACAGTGAGGTTTTTAACTCAAATATTCAATGGTATATTTGAGGGTGAGAAAATGCCTCAGGAATGGAGAAGAAGTGTGCTGGTGCCCATTTTTAAGAACAAGGGTGATGTACAGAGTTGTAGCAACTACGGGGGAAATTAAGTTAATAAGCCACACGATGAAGATCTGGGAGAGAGTTGTGGAATCAAGACTTAGACGAGAGGTGACTATCTGTGAGCATCAGTATGGTTTCATGCCAAGAAAGAGCACCACAGATGCCATCTTTGCTTTGAGGATGCTGATAGAGAAGTACAGAGAGGGTCAGAAAGAACGTCATTGTAGTTTTGTGGATTTAGAAAAAGCATATGACAGGGTGCTGAGGGAGGAGGTGAGGTATTGCATGAAGGAATCTGGAGTGGCAGAGAAGCATCTTAGACTGGTACAGGACATGTATGAGGACAGCAGGACAGTGGTGAGATGTGCTGTAGGAGTGACAGATAGCTTCAAGGTGGAGATGGGAGTGCATCAAGGATCGGCTCTGAGCCCCTTCTTGTTTGCTTTGGTGATGGACTGACTAACAAATGAGTCGGGCAGGAATCCCCATGGACTATGATGTTTGCAGATGACATTGTGATCTGTGGTGAGAACAGGGAACAGGTGGAAGAGAACTTAGACAGGTGGAGGTATACACTTGAAAGAAGAGGAATGAAAGTCAGTGTGTGAATGAGAGGTAGGTCGGTGGAACAGTGAGGCTACAAGGAGCAGAGGTTACAAAAGTGCAGGACTTCAAGTACTTGCGGTCCACCGTCCAGGAAAATGGGGAGTGTGATAAAGAGGTGAAAAAGACTCCAGGCAGGATGGAGTGGATGAAGAAAAGTTTCAGGAGTGATTTGTGACTAAAGTTGTCAGCAAAGGTCAAAGGAAAAGTTTACAAGACAGTGGTGAGACCAGCTACGCTGTATGATTTGTTGACAGTGGCATTGACAAAAATACTGGAGAAAGAACTGGAAGTGGCAGCAATAAGATGTTGAGGTTCTCCTTAGGAGTGACAAGGATGGGTAATATTAGGAATGAGATAATCAGAGGTACAGTACAGGTTGAACAACCTGGAGATAAAGTTAGAAAGGTCAGACTGAGATAGTTTGGACATGCCAAGAGGAGGGACAGTGGGTATACTGGTTGAAGGATGTTGGAAATGCAGCTGCCAGGAAAAAGACAAATAGGAGATATACGTATGGATGCAGTTAGAGAGGACATGGAGGTAGTTGGAGTGAGGACAGAGGAAGAAGAATAAAAGCCTTCTATTGCTCATGGGTCAAGCATCTCTTTTACTTTCTTCAGAATTGTGAGAGAATAATCTTAAAATGTATAATAAAATATGAAAATGTGTCAAGTGTTAAATTGCCATCAAGACTGGCTGATTTTTGGAAATTTTCATTCAACCTTTATTTAAACAGGTAAATCTCATTGAGCCCCGAGGACTCATTTACAAGAGAGACCTGTTTTCAACAAAGAATGATGACAACAATGGACAACAGCGACAACAATAAACAGTTATAAAAAGTCATACAATTTTTTTTTAAACAAATAAATGGCACATGAGCTGTACAGTTTCAAATAAAGGCAACATTGTCTCGTGCAGATAGAGCTCAGTTTCACTGCAGAGGGTGATATTATTTTGTCAAGAAACACACCGGTACACAGAACCAGAATACCAGTTACTGTACATTCCCTGGAAAGCATAATGTAGAACCACTTCCTTTGAAATTGTACAAGATGTGTGAAATCTTAGAATGCCTGCAGAATACAGTAGTGAGAGAGAAAGTGAGGAAGTTCAGCAGTGTAGCAAGTTTACTTTTGAAGTAGTTTGAGGCTTTTAGTCTTCTTACTCTTACAGCAGGAATTTCTTATAGATGTATAAAATATTAATTAGTTGATATTTGTTGGTTAGCTGAAGGGTGCGACGACTGAGAGGCCGTCAGAATGGAGATTCAGACTTTGAAGGAAATTTTTACAAATAAAAACAGCGATGTCATAGAAAATCAATTTTAAGTTTGGAAAATAAAGAAGTTTTACTCGTGGAAGCAATTTGAATAATTCTGAAGTTATCCAAAGATACGTATACATTGCTTCATCTGCTTTATTTTACAGGGTAAATACAAAACAATGCCTGTTTTGAGAAAGTCTGGGGAAAACAACTGTTAAATCATGATGTTGTTTATGTGTTTCAGGAGTGCGGTCCATCTCAGCTGAAGACTATGTGTATGTCGTTTACCGTCTTCCCACACAAGACAGACCGTTATATGGTGCACTCATGAGGTAACGTAAAAACCTTCTGGCCCTTGGTTGCCACCCTTGGTCCATCCTACTCCATCCCCTCTGCCCCCTTCTCCCTTGGATCTACTAAATAATGGGCCAGAAGATCTCGGGCAGCATAAAGTCAGTTGATGTACGTGGGGAGCCCTCGTACCGACCAGTGCGGCGTGAACTAAGGGGTCCAGATTTCTGTCGGCCCACTAGGTTAGACCTACTGTTAGACATGCCTTCAGCCAGCACTGAGATGCAACTTGGCCATGCCTGGAACCCTGATGACCGATCACTCAATGTCTTTGTCAAGGAGGATGACAAGCTTACGTTTCATCGGCACCCTGTTGCACAGAGCACAGACTGTATCCGAGGAAGGGTGGGCTACACCAGAGGCCTCCATGTATGGAGGATTCACTGGCCAGCCAGACAACGAGGCACTCATGCTGTTGTTGGGGTGGCCACTGCTGAAGCACCTTTACACTCGGTGGGCTATACAGCCCTGGTGGGTTCAGACTCCGAGTCCTGGGGCTGGGACCTGGGTCGGAACAGACTTTACCATGACGGAAAGAACAGACCTGATTCCACATTGGCACCCACTTACCCGTCTTTCCTGCAGTCAGATGAGTCCTTCGTGCTCCCGGACTGTCTGACAGTAATATTGGACATGGATGAAGGGACTCTGAGCTTCATGGTGGATGGACAGTATCTGGGAGTGGCTTTCAGAGGCCTAAAGGGCAAGAGATTGTATCCCATCGTCAGTGCTGTGTGGGGTCACTGTGAAGTGTCGATCCGCTATGTCAATGGATTAGATCGTAAGTGTAAAACTAACACACACACACACTGACAATGGCATTATATTTTATAAGTTACTGTTAGCTGGTTCTGTAAATTGGTTTTGAAGATGATGAGATTTTTTTATTTTTTTATTAAGTAAAGCACTTTGGCTGTTGCTAACTTGTGTTGGCAAATTGTTAAGAATCTCTGTAAATTTATTTCCCTTTCTAATTATTCTACAAGCGGAAGATAATGGATGGATGGATACAACACAGATTTCAGTTTTAAGTAGGCCTGTCGTGATAAACAATAAATCAATTAATTGTATGATAAATGAAAATTATCTACCTCATTTTTATTTATCGGCGTTATCTCTCTCTTTCTACTGAAGTCACTGGATGACAAAAAGCTCAACTCTGGTGCTTTTCACTGACCCCTCCATTATCTTTAAAATCCATTTTAACCATCCAGAATCGTGTTTTTGTATTGTTAAAATCAGCTAAGCTGAGAAGCTAAGCTAACAGACCAACCTTGGGGAAAAACCTCCATGTTGTCGAAGCTCCAAAATTCACAATTAAAACCTGTGCCTTGTTTAAAAAGTTGTTTTTCTCTGCAAAAAGAAACCGAGAACTTGTTTACTGTTTTTATTTAAAACTTTGTGTGAAAAATGCTATGCTAAAGAGCTTAAACCACACCAAGCATCAGTCATCTTGAGAATTGAACAAAAGGAAAGAGAGACAGCCTGTGTCACGTCAAGGGGCTTCCCTCCCATTCTTCTTAAAGACACACTGCTCGGACCCTCGCTATCCATCCTTCAGTTCAAACGGTCTTATACTGCCATCCTGTGGTCAAAAAAGGTACCACACTCAAAACAAATTAACCAATAATTTCTTCATAAATTTGATAATAATTACTAATTATTGTCAAATTTCAAACAATAGTATCATTTATCGCAACAATTTCTGAGACAATTAATCGCCTAGCAAAATTTGTTATTGTGACAGGCCTAATTTTAAACAAAACTGAAATGATAATAAATACTGGTAAACAATACCTTACACTGCAAATACTTTTACCCATTCTGCACAGTTTTGTTTTGTTTTTTTAAATATGTAGACCTTTTCCTATTTTAGTTTTGCTATTTGTTTGTTAGAACCTAGTTAGGAACAAATCTTTTTTTTTTTTATGTGTAATGCTATAACTGAAGAATGGTTGACTTTCATTTTACTTGAGTATGACTGGTTGCTATTGGATCTGTACAAAAACTCAGTTTGTAGTTTCAAATTAGATTTTTGGTCCTGGTCATCAAAAAATTGTATAATTGACAAAACAAACAAAAAATTAATCATTATTAAAATTATTTCTCTATTGTCCACTAGGAATGCGTGATATATACGGTATACGGTAGAAACGATAGAAATTTAGCCTACAATAGATATCTGTCTTTACCGGCTAACCGCAGTAATGCTGTCTGATGTAAAATCAGAGCTGTCAGATTTAATCGTTACTTTTTTTTTGTTGAAAACTGTGCGCAAGTGGCGTTAGTCTTTTCTTTGAGAGCTAAGTAGCGAAGCTACAAGCTAACTACAGCCGGCTTGCCGTAGTGTTGTTGTATTCGGACGCATGCGCAAAACGCCGAGCCGTCGACTCTCTTCCACATAAAATGCAGCAGAAGAACTGATGTGTGTTTATTAAACATTTGACAGTAGGGCTGGGCCATATATCGTTCACGATAATACCGGTTTAAAAAAAAAAGCTTGCCTGGGAAAATATAAATGGACTGTACTTATATAGCCCCTTTCTATCTTATTTCAAGATATTCAAAGCGCTTTATACTACAATCTGTGTCCTCATTTACCCATTCACACAGCACTCTACTAGATCTCTACAAAGCTAATTGAACAAATCATTCTAAAGAGACTAGTCAGTGCTTTAGATCACATTCAGACACTGATGGGACACGCATCAGAGGCAATGAGGGGTTCAGTGTCTTGCCCAGGGACGCATGTGACTGCTGGTGGATTTGAACCCCCCAACTCTCACATTGGAGGACAACTTCTCTAACCACTCAGCCATATCGCCCACCCCTACTTGACAGTCATAAATGTAGAACCAAATATTGATGTAAAAATACCAAAATGCCGGTTTACATTAAACATTTCCAAACACAATTATTCCCCGGGTAAACTTCAACACTACATGCTGAACAGCTGAAAGGTGTCCAGTTAATTTTAGAGGAAATCCTAAACTGTTATCACCATCATATGGGTCAGATCAATTTACAAAAAAGTTAGACAATATTACCAGTAATAAGGTAATTTTGAGGGAATTTTAGGTTCATGCAGGAAGTGTTCCTTTTATAAAACCAATTTATTTTCCTCTCTTGTGAAGCAAATGTGAGAAATCTTATTTTACAAAAACAGTGGAAGGTTTTTTTTTTATTTACAGGCAAATTTTTAAACTAAATCACTGAATGTTTTGTTTAAGCAAAACTTTTTTTAATCATTCAATATTCATAAAATTATGGATGTCTTCCCATTCAATAATCAAAATTTTATTATCCCACCCTATAAGAGACACTTTTGGGTGAAAAAATGTTACATTATTAAACATTTGACTTGGAAAAATTAAAACAGAATTTCGGACAAAATGATTTCATAGGGCCGTACAAAACTGTGAAATTGTACAACATTTTATGAGTTTAATATTTTATCCAGTAGTCTGAATTGGAATAAATAATTTGTCATTAATATTAAATTAAACTTTAACAGGAAAATATCTGCTTCTGTCCATTTCTGATTCTGATTCTCCACTCCATTTGTTTGTGAACAATAATTTATGACTAAAGATGTGTCCATGCTTAAAGGGTGACACACAACAGCGTTTTTTTTTTGTTGTTTTTTTTCTGGGTTAGACAGCCCCAAGAGTTATGCTAATGTCTTAAGTAAAGATGTCTGGAAGCTTCTACCTGAGTCTGGTACCTCATGACATCTCTCGTAATAAAAGTGGAGAGCAAAGGGTGAGTTAAAGGAAAAGCAAATTGGAATATGCTCTAAAAATTTCATCTGTCCCTTCCTTAGCTCTAGTTTGGGCATAACTAGGTTGTGTTATTGCTCATATTGAGCTAATATCTGTGCAGTGTGCACATAACCACAGAAATCCACTGAGCTGCAAGTGTGAAAGTAGGAAAAAGTGGAGGGAACCATCACCACTTGGCTGTAAGCTGTCTCACCTGACTGTGGGCAGACAAACTGACGCGCCAGCATCTCAGAGTGTTTACCCCACTCCTCTGCTTTGTTCTCAATTAAGTGTTAGCTTAGCACTCCCACTTGCCAGCCTGCAAGAGTGTCGAGGGCATTAGACACTCATCCTTTTTAAGCACACTTTCCCACACATCTTCTCTTTAGTGTGTCATAATCGTGTCAGAAACTGGTCTTATGCAGTTTCAGAAAGAATGCAAGCTTTTAAAGATGGTGAACTGGTACTCGTTGTCAGTTCCATGATGGATTGAAGGAAAGGGAAACATAAAAAGTGCAAAGAGCCCCACTGTACTTCAAACTTAAAGGCAACAAGCTTTCATCTATCCATCCATTATCTGCTGCTTGTTGCAGACTCGGGTTGCGGTGGCAACAGCTTGAGCAGGAAGACCCAGACATATATCTTCACAGCAATCCCTTCCAGCTTTTTCAAGAGGACTTCAAGAGGTTCCCAGTCCAGTTGGGAGGTATGGTCATTCCAACATGTCCTGGGTCTTTCCTGGGGTCTCCTCCAAGTTGGAAATGCCTGGAACACCTTTCTTGGGAGGTGTCCTGGGGGCATTCTTACCAGATGCCATCTCAACTGGCTCCTCTTAATTTGGAGGAGCAGCAGCAGCAGCAGTTCTACTTGGTCTCTCTCAGATAATTTAACTTCCCACCCTATCTCTAATAGTGTCTGCAGAGAAAGTTAATTTCAACTGCTTTCATCCACCATCTTGTTCGTTCTGTCACTACCCAGTGTTTGTGACCATAAGTGAGGGTAGGGATGCAGATTGATAGACACAGAAAGTTTTGACTGAAAGCTCAGCTCCCTCTTAAACACAATAAACTGGTATAGAGTATGCAATATGCAGAAGACACACCGATTTGTCAATTCCCATTCTTTCCTCACTCATGAGCAAACCCCTGGCATACTTTAACTCCTCCACTTGAGGCAGCATCTCACTGCCAACTTTCTTCAACTGAGGACTATGGCCTCATTTGGAGGTCCTGATCTTTATTCCATCTGCTTCACAATCTGCTGTGAACTGCTCCAGTGAGAATTGGCACCACAGGACCCCTTCTTCTGCAAATAACTGAGATTGAATCCTGAAGCCACAGAACAGGACCCCTGGACACCTAGAAATTCTGTCCATAAAAATTATGAACAAAATCTGTGACAACAGGCAGTCCTGGCATAGTCCGAATCTTATGCTGAAGAGGTCTGATTTGCTGGCAGCAATGCAAACCAGACCATTTATAAAGGGACTGACTGGTGAGTAGCAACATAACTCATCCAATCAGAGCATCAAACTTGCATTCAGCACATAAGACACAAGCAACATTTAAACCTGGGCCCCAACTGAAAATGCAAAGGAGCAAGACTCATCTATTGGGTAAACTCCAATGCTAAGGTGGCAAACTGGGGGACTATAAGCAGGCCCACACCAGTTCAGCACATCTCACCATATGCAACTCCGGGGGGAAAAAAGGTCCAGCCCTTTCTCTAAGAGATTGGTTCCAGAACCCATGCAGTACATTGAGGTGAGCCAGACTATCTACAGTAGTTGGAACCACTCATCCTCACACACACTCAGGCAGCTTCCCCAGCAGAAAGGTGACATTACATGTCCCAGGAGCCCCTTCAGTATGCTAGGGTAGAAGTGCCCAGACCCCTGCCTTCTGCTACTGCCCATATTACGATGCACCCAACCTGAATGATCCCTCCTTGCAGGTAGAAGGCCCACAGAAAGATAAACTTATGTAACTCATTCGGACAGAGCTGACCGATCCCCATGGGTAAAGGGCCTGATTACTAGATGCTGAAAAAACCCACCTTAAGGCTTCGCTCCAGGGTGGGACCCTAGTACTGGTAACCAACATCTGGGTGTTAGACATTAAGCTCCTTCTTTTTATTTATTTTTTACCATACAGTATTATGAATCATTCTTTGTGGAGCCAGTCACCTAGGACCAGTCTTGTTTGGGAGGGCAGTTGGTCCCCCACAGAGTTCCTTTGGACATGGGGAAAAAGTCCTGCTGGCTGACATGTCTACCCTAGAGTTGTATTTCTCCCCAACATTGTCTGATAACGCAGGATGCAATTTACTGTACACATTGGTAAATCAGTAATATTCACTAAAAGCAGATCTTGACAGACTACACTAGGCTTGTCAAATGCTTGCACTTGACTGTTAATGGAGTTCAAACTGGTACTACATGTTTTGGCTACAAGTTTTTGTTGTTGTTTTGTTTATTATTTAAAGTGAACACAACTAAAATAGCTGTTAACTACATCAGAGAATACTTACCAGTGCTGAAAGTCAATTGAAACATTTGATAGATTGTGTACATCCAGCATGTACCTCCCATTGGTGCTCATCAATTTGTTTGACAGTGCCATTTGTTGCCCCAGGCAACCCTTACCATGGAGACATGTGCTAGCAGCAATTGGCTGGTTTTCAGTGAGCAGAATCCTCTGAACACCACCATCCTCAGGAGAGCAGTGCCAAGAGGTGCTATTGTGTGTTAGCTTTACTCAAAGTAGCTGTTTTTCATTTCCAATACACAAGAGGTGATAATTACTTTTCCAAGTTACAAATGCAGGCCAGTATGTGGGATGCAATGCTGGGGTGGACAATTAACCTAACATGAACTGGAGTTGAAATACAATTAAAGCACATCTTCTCAGTTTTGTAAAACTAAAAATATATATTTTAAGCTGAATTAAATTTTTTGATGACATTTTAACAAAATATGTAGCATTAGATTATTTGTTCACTATTTTGATATTTTTTCCCACCAGATCCACAGATAATCTGTACATCTAAGGCATCACTCAGAAATGTGCAACCTTTATAATGTCTAATGTACATCTGTGACTTTACACACTCTATTTGTATAATATGAGGATTCTGGTTTCCATGGAAACTGTCCATATTTCAGGCTGTTGTGATAGTAAACAAAGTAACTTCTTGCATCAAAGTACATCTATGCTAGTAGGCTTTTTTCCAATGAGGACAAATAATGGATGTGTTATTGTGGCCCCTTCACGAGAGCAGAGTGAAAGGAGTCATTAAGTTTGGTCAAAAAATTCATAAAGAAACACAATCCTCACTATATATTTTTCTCATTGCTAGTTCATGTGTTCTTGCATGAAAAATTTGTAAACAAATTTATTACTGGATGCCATCTGCCAAGTGCATTTTTTTAAATACAGACATAGCCAAAGTGACTGAATATAGGTCATGTCCTTTTTGACATTTCAAACTTGTCCTATTCTGCTATATTTGTTTACCTACACAAATCTCTGGCAGCCTAATATAGGTCAATCATGTAACTCCATCTTTCGTTTTGGCGGATTCTGCCAAGTGCTTCCTTTTCATTGTGTGGATCAGCATTTCTGAATTGCACATCAGTACTACTAAACTACTAGTGTAAACTCTTTCAAACTGAACCATTTCATGTACGGTAGATATGGATAATCTTTTTTATGTTTATTTTCATACTTAGCCATTGTCCTACCAATTTGTAATCTACTGCGCTAGTGCATTGGCTTGCCTTCCCAGTTCAGGGAAAATACGTTGGACTAATGCCATGCTGTTGACATGTCAAGTATTTCACCAGTTGCACAGAAACATCATTAGTTGAACAGTCTCAATCTACACATCAGTTACTCTTTCTTATATTTCTGGTTGGAGCTTGTTGATGTGGTTAATAATGAATTCACTCTGCCACCCCGAGGTGCCCTCAGACATTTCAGGCAGTCTAATAAATCCCAACAGAGGATTATCTATGCTCTGTCAGCTGCTGGATTTCTTAATTTTGTCTGTTCTTTAAATGTCACTTGACAAACCATCAGTGCTGCCATGCTTTTTTTTTGTTGAGCTTTTTTGCTTTTGGTGCCTATCATCAACGGTCATTGTCCAAAAGGCACGGTACACCCTGGACTGGTTGCAAGTCTGTCAGAAAGCCACACAGAGACAAACTCACACCTAGGGATCATTTTTAGTTACCAGTTACCCTAAAATGCATATTTTTGGTCTGTGGGAGGGAACCAGAGTTGCTGTGAAAACCCAAGCATGTACAGGAAAAGCATGCAAACTCCATATATAAAGGCTAGGAGACAAACTTGCCACTTTCTTGCTGTGAGACGACACAGTCAACCACTTCACTACCATGCCAAACAAGTTCACCATCGCATGCAAAGAACATCTTCAAGCAAAACGTAAACAAGAGTACTAAAACATTTCTTTACAATTTTTATGTATTTGAAATATTGTTCAGTCATTTGATATGGATTCTAGTCCAAACCTGATTTTAGACCATCTCATGTTTCCTGTAAGCTGAATCTATCATTCAGTGGTCATGCAGCCACAAAGACAGCAGTTTCTACCCACAGTAGTGCCTGAGGTTATTTCACAGGCTTGTTCTGCTCCAACCTGGATTCATGCACACTCCTCAGACTGGATGTTCTGTATTTCCTTCATATGTTTTCAGCTGAGTCGTCAGTTTATGGTAATGTGGTGCACTTTTAATAGACTGTGGAGAGGAATAGCGGTCAGTGACAGTCTTTGTCTCTCTCTCATAATTGTGAGTTGTGAGTAATCTTTGTTGCACAAATGTTTTGTTGGACAGATGGACCCATCTCAGAGCTCACATTTTGACTTCTCACAGAAGACACCTCACAGATGTATTAATGGCTGTGTTGCTGTTAATAAAGCTTTTGTTTGTGCTGTTTCACAGTCATGCTCACTGGCTTGTTAAATGGACCTGAGCCATTCTTGGCTCTGTTTGTGTCCCTGTTGTGACGAGTCCAAACCTCTGCTACAGAAAGAGTTGTTGGCATAATTATTGTCAACACTGCAGTCATAATGTAAAACTAACACAAGGGTCAATACCTCATGGGGGGCCGTGCACCAGTGAAGTGTGCTGTTCAAGTAACGTGTACAGTTTCACTTCTGGCTTTAATGCTATAATTTACTGCAATATCCTTCCATGCCCTCTTGAAAATGTTTTTGCTCTGTTGCCTCAAAACTAATAACTTTACGTCCTTCACCAATAGTAGTGTTTCTAGTTAAGAAATGGCACATTCTGTCAGCAAAACATCTCATAAGCAACTGGATGGTTTTTAATGAAACTTTCACCAAATATTCATTGAATGAACTCTTTAACTTCACTTTTTTAGTTGCACCCTTCAAGATGGCTACCACAGCCCACCAACCCTGGATAACATGAAAAGGCTATAATTCAGTCAGTTTTACAAATGATGTGCTAAAATGTGGTGTAGTTGAAGCTGAGAGCCGTTCACAACACAAACTAATATTGCTCAAGATTTGTGCTTAAACGTTTACCATTAACTTGTAGGTGACCCTTTTTGTTGGTTAGCAAAATATCTCTTGAACCACTTGACAGAATATAATAAATAAACATTTAGTGAGTGTTCATTAGATCTGTAACTGATGTAACTTTTGAAGTCAGTCTAATTAAAGATGGTCGCCACAATTAATGGGCTCTAGCCAACACAAATATACCTAATATATATGTATCCAGCTACAAACCGGATTCCAAAATAGTTGGGATACTAAACAAATTGTGAATAAAAACTGAATGCAATGATGTGGAGATGGTAAATGTCAATATTTTATTCGTAATATAACATAGATGACAGATCAAAAGTTTAATCTGAGTAAATGTAACATTTTAAAGGAAAAATATATTGATTCAAAATTTCACAGTGTCAACAAATCCCTAAAAAGTTGGGCCAAGTAGTAATAAGTGGCTGGAAAAAGGAAATTACCATACCATACCACTGTATTTATAGAGCACTTAAAACAGCGACAAGGCCAACCAAAGTGCTGTACAGACAAATAGAGCATATAACGAACAGCTGGAAGACCAATTAACACTAATTATGTCAATTGACAACATGATTGGGTATAAAAAGAGCTTCTCAGAGTGTCAGTGTCTCTCGGAAGCCAAGATGGTAAGAGGATCACCAATTCCACCATTGTTGCGCAGAAAGATAGTGCAGCAATACCAGAATGGTGTTACCCAGTGTAAAATAGCAAAGACTTTTAAGTTGTCTTCATCAACCGTGCATAACATCATCAAAAGATTCAGAGAATCTGGAACA
>NC_056503.1:7977634-7983704 GCF_014905685.2 Nematolebias whitei
CGGCTAATGCAACACAACTGATGGACGAGTATAATTTATGCTTTTAAAACGATGACAAATGCATGAAGACAGATGTGAATGATTACTGACTTGAGCTGCAAAGTGAAATACAAGCTGCTGAAGAGATCGGATCAATTTGAAGTTGAATTGATTCTCAAACATAGAAGGTCTTCATCAGCGTACAGAGCTGTTCAGTACTGCAGGGACCGACCCTTTAAATGAGATTTATTTTGAAGTGACTCATTCTTTTTGAGCTGTCTGACACTGAAGGTTCACTTTTATTTACCCTCGTCACCCTTTGTTTCAACTTCTTTTTTTACGTCTTTCCCACCACAACCCTCAAACTATTTTGGCCTAATCTTCAGCCTCACCTACTTGCAGGTCTTTACAGGTCTTAAATAGGTGTTTAAGACTAAATAAAACTTTGTGGCGTTTTCAGGAGCGAGCTTTTGTGGAAAGTTACTGTGAAAGTCCACACCACCTTGAACATGTCATAAGCACAAAGTACTTTACTGGTATTTATGGGATAGAGCAACACAAAGGAGCATGGAAATTTGAAGTAGAAGGAAATTGCTACAATTTCTAAATAAAAAAATTG
Source organism: Nematolebias whitei (assembly GCF_014905685.2). Taxonomy (NCBI): domain Eukaryota; kingdom Metazoa; phylum Chordata; class Actinopteri; order Cyprinodontiformes; family Rivulidae; genus Nematolebias; species Nematolebias whitei. The sequence goes on from NC_056503.1 coordinate 7,978,233, forward strand.
AAAGTATTTTGCTCCTTTACTCTGACACCCAAACTAAAAGCTGCCTGCAGAAGTCACCTGTGTGTGTTATTCTCACTATTAATCCAGATCTTCTGTGAATTCCTCACAGGTTTGTTACAAAATAGTGATCAAACAGCATCATGAAGACCAAGGAACACCACACAGGTAAGGGAGAAGGTTGTAGAGGATTTTATAACGGTTAGGTTTGAACATCTTTGAACATCTCACAGAGCTCTCTTCAGTCCATTTGAGGATGAAAAGTGCACGGCACAACTACAAACCCACTATGACATGGTGTTCACCTAAACTGAGGCCAAAAAAAAAGCATGAATCTGAGAAGCAACCCAGAAGTTCCATGTAATGGAGCAGCTAAACCAATTTTAAATGTGATGCAAGCACCAGATTGGACATGGTTGATCCCAAGAGTCTTCTGAACAATTCTAACCATCTAAAAATCCAAGATGTTGAATTTATTATTAGTGTTTTACTATGTGTTACTTGTACAGTACAAGGCTATTGATGAAAGAAAACATGTAAAATGATACAAAGATCATTTAAATTGATAAAGTAATTGTATTAACATGGTTACTGTGAAATATGCCAGAAATAAGCTCAGTTTGGCTGCCATCTTGGATTTTCAAATGGCCAATGAAGCAGATTTGACAAAAAAAAAAATCATAATGCCAAATTTAGTGCTTGTTTCACACTTTGCGTGATTTTTCCATTATCCATTCTACTAATGCTGAGATCCACAGGTCAGGTGGGACAATCTGTCCGTAAGATGACCGTTAGTCCCGTGCTCCACAGATCTGTTTATGAAGTGGCAAGAAAAGGGTCACTGTTCCAAGAAAATCCAAAGTTTTGTCTGCAGTTTTTTTGTTAAGAACACGGTAAAGGTGTAGAAGCAGCAGCTCTGCTCAGACTGAACATTTTTTGGCTTAAAAGCTAAACCTTATGGGTGACAGAAAACTATCACTACATCACCCTGACCCCCCCCCCCCCTTTTTTTTTTTCATCATGGACAGGGAATCTGGTCAGAGTCGATGTAAAGATGGTTGTTCACCTTCCAGCAGGACAATGACCTGAAACATCCAGCCTGAACTACGGTAGAACGGTTCAGATCAAAGCATGTTCATGTGTTGGAATGGGCCAGCCAAGCTCCAGACCTAAATCCAGCTGAGAATCTGTGGCAGGACCTGAAAACTGTTCAGAAACGTTTGTATCTAAGGCTCTTTCACGTTTTTTTTTTTTTGTTTGTTTTATTTTTTTTGAGTGAAACCAGAGCTTTTCTGCCTCGGTTCGTCCGTCCATGCTCGTTCTCTGAAACCAAAGATTTCTGAATCCACATCTCAGAGTAAAAATTATTGAGGGAACCCCTGAGGTGTGAAATACTCCACAGTTGTGAAAGTGCACTACAGGCAGCAGTCAGAAGTTTTTCTGCTCCAATAACAGTTATAATAAAAGGCAAAGAGCAGACTGTTTTTTTTGTTTTTGTTTTTGTGCTACTCGGCATTTTTCAGCATGTGGGAGCATTCCAACAACATCCTTGGTCCGAAGGGACGTTCTTGTCTTCACCAGTTTGGAAGTAACTGTGACCATGCAGACACTGCTCACTTGATGCATGCAGCTGGGCCTGGCATCAGGGTTGCCAGATAAGCATGAATACATTTTTTTACACCCTCTTTTTCTGTGCATGTGTTCCCATAGCACCACACACACACACACACACACACACACACACACAACCCTGATTCAGCACATATGACAGTTTGGGTAAAAACACAATAATTTTGTGATAGACTCACTGATGGTGAAAAAGAAGATGCCAAAGTTTAAGACCATCTTGAACAACACGTCCCACTTGTCCTAAGAGGTTCTGGAGAAACGCAGGAGCTCCATCAGTCAGGGACAGCTGTAATGCAGATGCTACACGGAGAGACGACGTCTTCCTACCTGTGCTTGTCAGACTCCTGTATAAACTGTAATACACCAAACAAACAACATCAGTAACACCCTGATGTGAAATATCACAATGTGAAATAAGGCTTGTGCATTTTTTATCATTCTTCTCAATTTTTGTCTGGTTTTTACTGTTTCTTGTTTAGTATTTGTCATGTTGTTTCATGTTCCGTTTCTTTGGTGATGCTTGCTTTTCTTTTTTGTAATAGTGACTGGAATGGAGTTGAGTTTCCCCGCTGGAACCAATAAAGCATTGCTTTCCATTCCAGGTGCTCATTTCTTTAAATGTTGGCAATAATCAACCATGTTTGACTCTTAGCAAAATATCTCATGAACCACTGGATGGATTTTTATGAAATTTCACAAAGTCAGATCAATTCAAGATGCTAATCAACATTAGCCAACACAAAAATGGCTATAACTTTGTCAAATTTTAATTTGATAGTTGCTGAGAGTCATTCCTGACACATACTCTGAGCATGACATCTTGCAGTATCACAGAAAATCACGGGCTACTGTTTCGAGGCACCATCCAAGCTCTAATGTCAAGGTCAAATGAAGATCAACGGTTATACAAGATTTCTGCTTGTCCGGGTCATCACTTTAAATTGCAGTATTGATGTAAAATAGTTTGTTAATGGGTATATTAGTACCATTAGTGCTTAGTCTTGTGTATTCTTAGGTTAGTGAATGTAGTATATTCTTAGCTCATGACTCAGATCTTACTGCTTTTCTTTACAATTTGTGTTTTTGTTGGATGTAACTGGGACCCTGTGTACATAGTTTTGTCCCACCTCATGTACCACATGTGTGTATGACAAATAAATCTCTGACTGAAATAATGTTCTGTATGTGGCACTCTTGTTGAACACAGGATGAACTTAATCTAAAATTAAGGTGAAAGGTGGTGGGTGATATGCATTACTTCAAGGATTGCTACACCCTGAACACAGTTTGAACTGCTCCACGTGACTATTTTTTTAATCCATAAACTCTTTAAATTGTACTGATGTTTTTTGTTTGTCGGTGAACCCTCAGGATATAAAAATGCATTCCTGTAGTGGTGAGATGAATTGCCACTCAGCTGCCCCACCCCCACAAATCTATCCTTCAGACACGGAGTTAATGAAGTGGAAGCAACATGCAGGCTGCAGTTTCCACTGGTTTTGTTTTAACAAGCAAGAACAGGAGACATTTCAATATTTCACTTACTGGTAACTGTTTGTTTCTCAAGTAGAGAAGAAAGGACGTCACTTCTTCAGAGAAGGCTTCGTTGTTCCTCAGCTGCTTGTTCTGCACATCCCATTACAAGATTACTTTAAATCTAATACAATACATGATGTGGGAGGAAAAAAAAAATTAAAGTTAAATTTGCTTTGAAAAAATTACATTGTTGACATGTTGTGCTCTGTTGCTGTGAAAGAATACGGTGCAGTCGTGGTAACAACGTGGTCCACATCAACTCAGCATCAAGTTTACCAGAGACGATGCTGATGATGACCACAGGCTGGACAGCTGTTTTGGACTGTTAGGTGAACATGGAGGAGATGGAAGCCTCAACGTTGAAGTTTACAGGAAACTCACACAGATCAGCACCTTCTGTTTGACTCTCCACCCACTGGATCACAAATGTTATGTCATCAGAACATGTTCCCACAAAGGCAGAAGAGAAGGAAAAAGAACAGAACACATCAAAGAGGCTCTCCAAACCTGTGGATGTCCTAATTACTGGTGGGCCTTCATCAAATCAGTAAAGACATTTAAAAATCACGCTGCAGAACAGGGAGAAGAGCAAACCAACACATTGTCATCCCTTATGTTGCTTGAGTACCTGGAAAACGCAGAAGGATTTTCTACAAACACGACATCTTAAACCCAACAGGACCCTCAGACAGAGGCTGATCCATCTCGAGGACAGAACCCTCAAACTGAGCCGTGTGGTGTGTTCAGGTTCAGTGCAGTGAGGAATGTTCAGATCTCTACTGGAGAAACCAAACAACCTCTCTACAGACGCATGGCTCAACACCGGAGCAGCTCTTCAGGCCCAGACTCAGAGGTCCATCTACTCCTCAAGGATAAGGGACTTTCTGCTGAGGACCAACATGTTCATATTTTGAACAGGAACACAGATGGTTTGAGAGGGGGTGAAGGAAACATCCATCCATCCATTTTCTTTATTGGCTTCTTCCTTTTTGGGTCGGCGGGGTCACTGGTGCCCACATCCGATTATCACTGTGCAAGAGGCGGGGGACACCCTGTCCATCACAGGGACACATAGAGACAAATGAGATAAACAACCATACACTTTCTCACCTAGGGACAATTATGGTTACCAATCAGCCTAACATGCATGTTTTTGGTCTGTGGGAGGAATCCCATGCATGCACGGAGAGAACATGCAAACTCCACCCAGAAAGTCCTGGGCTGGGATTTGAACCGGCGACCTTCTTGCTGAGAGGCAACAGCTTTACCAGCTGAGGTGAGTCCACAACCAGACTCTCATGCAGTTCTATAAAGCTTGGATCTCCACACACTCCAGGTACTTTTCATTGATAAATGAGAAATTAAATGTGTTCAGCTTCAGAAAAGATGGCCAGTGGATTTTTTTTTGTCCAATGTCCAAACTTAACATTAAGCTGAACTGAGCTTGCACAGGAACAACCTGTCTGTTATTTACCCAGAATGCAATGCAGCATAAATCGGTATGTCTTCAATTTTTAGAAAATAAAAAAAATAAAAACAACCTACAGCATTTTACTGACCTGTTTTATAGCAGAAATAATTGTTTATCAAATAAGGTCTATTGTTCCAACAAGTCAGAGATCACTTTAAAAGGATAATTCAGACATTTTTAAGTGAAGTTCTGTGGAAAGGGTTTTTTTTTTTGTTGTTTTTTTTTCATTCGGTCTTTATTTATATGAACATATATTGTTTATTTTAGTAGTTTTATGAGCAACCTCAGTGTTAAGTTTAACTGTAACCAAAGGGATAAAACAACGATTTATCCGTGTGGTGCTAAGACCAAAGCAGAAAAAGTCCTAAAATAACTAAACTCAAACATTTTAAAGTTGTTAACACAAAATATAATTTTATGAACGTTTGTATTGCTGCAAATTTCACATTATAAGCTTATTTTCACTGAATTCCTCAGCTATTTTAAACACATGTTGCAGCAGCAGCTAGCTGTAGCACCTTTAATATAGCTCAGGTACCTCCAGTACACATATATTAATACATCTGCTGGATTAACTGTAAAGCAAAACGATCAGTGGTGTAAACATGAACAAATTTACTTTCGTTTGAACAGCTACAAAAATAAAGAAAAAAATTGTTTAAATTAGGGATGCACGATATTATCGGCATGGTATTGGTATCAGCCAATATTAGCATTAAAGTTCAATATCTGACATCGACCATTCCATTAAAATAACTCAGCAATATAAAAGGCGCTGTTTTTGCAGGCAGCGATGATGTTGCAGCACAATGTGATGATGTTGCAGCACAATGTGATGA
>NC_056503.1:7983714-7990367 GCF_014905685.2 Nematolebias whitei
CACAATGTGATGATGTTGCAGCACAATGTGATGATGTTGCAGCACAACGTGATGACGACACGTGCGCCTACCTGATCTCACGGTAGAGAGGAAAATTAAAAATGTTGGCAATGTGGAAGTTTTATTTTTCGTTGGTGAGAATGTCGGATTCCGAAAATTTCTGGACTAAGTTGAGCCTCACTACATCGTCCCCAGTTGGAGATATTTTTCTGACGTAACGTTACCTGAGTTACAAGCAGTCATTTCCGACGTCGTTGAGAAGCTAATAGCCGATAGCACTTGTGAGTTTTACCACAAACATTTGGACGTCAAGTGTTAGCCCTGTTAGCATGATTAGTCTTACGGCACAATGGATAGACAAATACTTTGATCTTAAAAAGGCTGTCCTTCATGCACAGGAGAGCAGAGGATCCCACACTGCAGCCATTAACCTGGAACAAGCCTCCACAAGTGAGACAGCATCACAGGTGACTAATGCTAATAAACAACATTTAACACTTTTCATTTAATATAAGTCAACGTGCTATGCATATCATATGGCTGTTACACCAGCTCTTACAACTGTTACACAATTTTTGTAGCAAATAAGCCTCAATAAGAGGGTTATGTTCTGACAAAAGAATGTATATAAAATATCGGTATCAGCCAAATAAATTTTAACATATCTGCATATCGGCCAAAAATCCAACATCGTGCGTCCCTAATTGTTTCCACAGAACCCAACTTCAAAAAATCTGAACTGTTTTCTCAAGTAAGTTAGAAAAAAATATTTGTAAAAAGATGAAACTAAATAAGAACTTGATGCGTCCAAACTTTTCAATTAGAACTTTGCTCAAGTTTTGCAGGATACGTGATCAGAGGAAACATTCAGTTGTTGACAAACTGAAAGGCGAGGAGGGGTTGGTTGGAGTATAATGTAAAATTCCTCCACTCAATCTGAATGAAGCACATTTATCACATCACACTGTCCCTTTGATGTGCAACAGTCACTCATTTTGTTTTCCAGAGAAATGAGCCTTTAATACTGAAGGAAACACTTCCTGCTCAGAGCTCCATGTTTTGCTCCTGCCCTGTAAAAAAACTATTTCACCTTGTCTGAACTTAACACTGTCATTATTGTGGCTGTGCTACTTACACACCAGAACAGCTGTTCAAAAGCAACACGCGCCTAACATACAACGGTACATTTACAGATCCATATAAATGTTTGTGTGTGAATCAAAGTTGTTTCTGAACAGGCATGAACTCAACAGTGCAGTATGCCTCATGCTCCTCTGAATCATCTCACTGTCACTCTTTGACTGGCCCATATGAAATGAAGATATCAGCTTGTGCGTGTGCAGTGTTCCAGCTGTTGACTGTCGTCACTAAAAAAGCTGTTTCTTATCGTGTCCCCTGTAGGTGTTAAACAGCTCATCTAGTCACAGATTATCTCTGTTATCTGTAGTTTTCTGCTGCATGGTGGCACGTTGATGTGGGGAAACTGAGCTGAACAGAATCGTCTCTAGATGATTCTAGCTCTATATTCTGATCTCTCAGGCTGAAGCAGCGCTTTACAACTTTTTAACATCATGTCAAACACTTTTAAGTCATTGTTCACTGCTTGTCCGCCATTATGACAAAAAGTGACACTCTTTGAAGGTGAAATATTTTTAATATTCTTCAGTAGCAAGAGTCTGTGCCACACCAAACCTATGTTCAAACTGTCACAAGTCACAAAAAAGCCTTAACATTTACTCTCTGTAATTTAATCTGCTGACGTTGTCACAGACAAACCTAATTACTGAATGACTTCAACAAGCATTTTGTTACTGCTGGTTGTGTAAATGAGAATACTTTGACTGTCGCTGTGAATTCTCCACGCAACACAAAACTTGTGTCATACGCACTTGCCTCAGGACATTCCCCTTTCTTCTTTCAAACTATACATGAGTCTGACGGGTTGACTGAACTACTCAGTCTGGACATGAATAAACCATTGATGGGCTGGACTCTTTCTTTATGAAAACTGGAGCTCATCATTGCAGCCCATCCAACTCGCCTCTTCATTTCTCTGTTGCAAGGGTCACTGGTGCCCATGTCCAGCAATCACTGTACACCCTGGACACGTCTCCTGTCCATCACAGGGACAGAGACAAATGAGACAAACATTCACTCTCTCATTCACACCTAGAGACAATTTAGAGTTACCAATAGGCCTGCTGCAATAAACAATAAATAATTTAACCACATGATAAATGAAAATTATCAACCTCATTTTCATTTATCGACTATTGTTTCTTTGTGTCTCTCTCTTTCTACTGAAGACACTGGATGACAAAAGGCTTAACTCTGGTGATCTTCACTGACCCCTCCCTTTCTCTTTAAATTCATTTTTAATCGTCCAAAATTGTGATTTTGGATTGTTAAAAGCAGCTAAGCTGAGACGCTAAGCTACGAGCTAATACAGGCCGACCTCTGGAAAAAACCTCTGTCTTGTCAAAGCTCCAAAATTCACGGTTAAAACCTGTGCCTTTGTGTAAAAAGTTGTTTTTCTCTGCAAAAAGAAGCTGAGAACTTGTTTATTGATTTTTTTATTAAAAGCTTTGTGCTATGCTAAAGAGCTCAAACCACACCGAGCGTCTGCCATTATGAGAACTGGAAAAAAAAGTTGAGAGAGCCCATCTCACATCAAGGGGCCTCCCTTCCATTTTTCTTAAAGAGGCATGCTGCTCGCTCTCTCACTATCCATCCGTCAGTTCAAACAGTCTTATACTGCCATCCAGTGGTCAAAACAGGTACTACATTCAAAACTAATTATAATTTCTGAGACAAATCATCACCCAGCAAAATGTGTTATTGTGACAGGCCTAGTTACCAATCAGCCTAACATGCATGTTTTTGGTCTGTGGGAGAAAACCAGAGTACCCAGAGAAAACCCACATTATTTGTTCAATCTGTCCCTAAACACTGGTCCCTCTGGATTGGAAGACAACAGCAGTTTAAAGGAGGGGACATTGCAGACTTAAGCTGCTATAGACCCATTTCCATTTGCCATAATTTTAGAACATTTTTCGAAAAGCTAATCAAACAGTGTGTTGACTTTCTGGAGACTCACAATGTTCTCAATCCTTTAGCCCAAGGCATAGTTGTATCTCTGCCACTTATGGTTGTGAATGATATTTTATGTGCCACTGATAAGAAAAATTATTGTGCAGCTGTTGTTGTTGACATACCAAAGATCTTTGAATCAGTAGACCACTCAATCTTGCCGGGAAGGTAAAGCAATGTATTGTACATCTATCAGAGAGCTGTGTCCTTTGGTTCAACAGCTACTGTTATTGGCTCACACAATCGGTAAAGGCAGAGTGTCATCTCTCAGACCAGCTTCCATTAATAAAGGTGTTTCCCAAGGCTCTATACTTGGCCCAACACCTTTTATAACTTACAGCAGCAATGTAACTAATTATGTAAACAATTCCTATTAATTCATATTCTGATGTGCTATCTACACTTTCTCTATTAACTCCAACCTGTCCACAATGCAAATTAGTTTTAATAATATTGAAGATGTCTTCTTTGATCTCTAAAACTCAATGATGGTTTTTAATAGAATGGGAAGGTTCTGCTCTTTATTCTCACTCTAAAAATCAGGTGAAATTCAAGCTGCTGCATGCAGGAAAGCACCAGTCTACCCCTGACCAGACATACATTTGGAAAACAAAAGGGATGCAAATTTTCTATTTTAAATCTATTTTGCATTTTGTTTGCTTTGAAACTTTTTCTAAGATGAGTGATGTCAGTCAAATCAGAGAAATATGACAAGAGAACTTTCTGGCTGAGGAGAGATGCTGCTTTTGGAACTGCTGTTGACACTGTGGAGATGATTGTCACCTAAATTGTATTCTTTATTCTTCTGTATATTTCTTGTTTCCAGTTGGTTCACAAAAAAAACATCAAATTCTTCCACATTTAATCGTCTTCCTTTATGGCCTTTGTTGAAACAAAAGTCAACAATATGAAGTGAACATTTGATTAATAAACTAATTTTAGTGTAAGATTCAACTGTGCATTGTCAGTGTTTGTGCTATCAGAGCATCACTAAGACAACCACCACACACACACACCTCACTCATACACGCTTCCTGAACAGCTTGTTCCTCCAGTTGGAACCAGAACAAGAGAAAGGAGAACACAAGGAGGAAAGCCAGGACTGGTGATGAGCTACAAAGCAGTTTGAGTTGAATGAAGACAACTGTGGGGTGAAGTGAGAACTAAAAGTGTTGAATCCTAAAATTTTACCAACAGCTCTAGCATTTCCTGGGGGAATACATATTGCCATCCAGATTTAATGTCAGAATGTCAAATTAAGAAAGTCTTATGAGAAATGAGAGTTGTTGCTATTTGTTCAAACCTTGTTGTACAATCTCATGTGATATCATGAGGTGTCATGCCCAGAGTATCAATGACATGTCGTGGAAAAAAAAGAGATTCCCTAAACAACCAGGTGTAGACTTCAGATTACATCGCTTTGGAGAACAGAAGATCAATGCATTTGCAAGTACAGTTATCAATGTGTTCATCTTTGAGGTTCTGACTTCCTGAACTGAAAAAGTTAGTTTTATAGTAAACAACCAGCCTCAAGCCCTGTCGGGCTGTTATCAGAACCCAGCTGCAGACAGAGACGATGATATACCTAGAAGCCAGACAGCTCCCAAGGACTCTGGAACCACATCGATATCAAATGTTGAGGGTAATGAAAATGATCTCTTGCTGTCCATTTACTGACTGGTCACATGAAGACTGATTACATAGAGTAAGGATCATGGAACATTTTAATATCATTCACAATAACGGTACAGAAGCAGTGCAAAATTATGGAGCATAGTGAGTGCAAAAAATACACATCCCCTTGACACAGTTACAATCACACCAAATTTTACTTCAATAGTTGTAAATTCATCGAGTTTTAGTCATGTTTGTAAAGGCTATGGTCAATTAGCCATTGCAGCTTTCTTTAACTGGTTTGACTCTTGAAATTAATAAGGTTTAAATGTACAGCCAATAATTACTTGACAGTTTCATTTAAATCTGTTCAGTGGTTGATCAGAGTCAGCGATATGATTGTTAAAATATTCCAGCTATTGTACATCATACAGGAAAATGTGTAAAATGCTAATTAGCAAATAAGTTGTTCAAAGAAGCTGTCATATTTGGAGGCCAGTGTCAGAGTTCTTTGACCAAGAACATCTGACCCAGAGACAGGTAGCGTTTGAAACTAGCTTTATGTTGGCAGGAGCAGGAAGCGGAGACAGCGATAATCTGCAGATGGGAGAACAGTGGCAGGAGATGTTAGTTGTACGGACTGAAACTTGGTATAATTGTTCTTTGTTATTCTTTAGTCTTGTAACGAACCCATTTTAGTTTGGACCAAAATCACCACACAAATGAAGAAAATAAAATATTTATTTTCTAGGAGAGATATTGCAGATTGGACCGGTTCTGGTGCTGGTTCTGGATCAGGGACAAGTCTATGAGATAGAGATCAGTTAGTGGTCGTGCAGGAGATTATGGGGAGCAGAAAAGTCAAATAAGGAGGACTACTAATCGTCTCAGATGATCCTGGGGGTTCTGAAGAGTAACGAAGTCCAAACTGATCCGGACCGCTGCAGGAGAGACCGAGTCCGGTGAGGGGATGCAGCTGGCCGCAGCGACAGGTGGGTGGTGAGTCCGTTGAGCGCAGAGACGTAGTCACACAAGCCTGGGTCCAAAACCAGAGAGCAGATGACAGGAGGTACCGGAGGAGAAGACGAGGAGGCGTAGTCGTGCAGGCAAAGGTCAGAACCGAAGACAGAAGACGTGGTAATCCAATAGGTCGAGCGAAAGACGATGTCCAGGTAAGTCGTGGGTTCAGGAGCCGGGAGGTCAAGCCAAGAGGGGAGGACATGAACCAGGAGAGGGACAGGAACGAGGAGACAGGTAAACTATGACAAGGGGACATGAAAGGCTAAGGGGAAACAAGGCAGGATGAGTAACGCGAGGCATCTACTTACAGTGAACTGTTTTCAACTACCGGGCACCGAAGAAGAGAAAGAGTGCAGCTTTTAAAGGGTGAGAGTGACAGGTGCAGCCAGTTGAGTTCAATCAGCTGCTGCTGGCTGCAGTGAAGACAAAACTAAACAACCGTGACATCACCCTCAACCAGCATGCAAAGAAGACAAACTAAAACTCACGTATATATAAACAAACATTACCTGAGTGGACAGAATGAATGAAACTTACAGAAAAGATCTATTGCAAACTTTAAAGGGTGATCAGAGTGACAGAAAATATAAGCTATGGAACGTGATTCGTGACAAGTCTCTCTTGTTCTGAGGAGTAGGGCTGAACAATTAATTGCATTTGTGATAATATCACAAAATAATAAAACAATATTTTCTAATCGCAAAGGCTGCGATCTGACTGGTCATGTGATCTTGTTACGTGAATTGCAAGTGAGCGGATCGGAGCAAAGCAGAGTAGAGAGCAGAAGTAAACACTACGCTTTAACCAGTTGCACAATGGCGTCAGATCAGGCTCGACGGAAGCTGATACATCTGAAAGTTTGGTTCCAAAGAAGCAGCACGTCCGTCCATCCATCCATCCATCCATTATCTTTACCCGCTTATTCCATT
>NC_056503.1:7990467-7994113 GCF_014905685.2 Nematolebias whitei
TACACTTTTATTAGTTTTATTTAAAAAAGGTCACACACTAATATTTTTGTTGGACTGTCTATAGCTTTGATTACAGCATTCATTCACTGTGACATTGATTCGATAAGCTTCTGCAATGTCACAAGATGTATTTCTATCCTCCATTTCCATTCTGCAACAGACTGACATCTTTTCCACGACCACACGATGTGTCTTTCAACATGGTTGTTTAAGAAATGAGAAGCAACTCATTGCACCAGTTGGGGTTAAAGAACTTGTTGCAGCTGAAAGATCATTGTACATGAAGTAATTATCCAATAAGCGGCTTGTACCTATTCGTTTAGTTAAATCCTGGTGGCAACTTTTTTTTTTTTTGGCCAGGCAGTGTATTTAAATTCATTCATTCAACCTTTATTTAGACAGGTTAATCCCATTGAGCCTCGAGGACTCATTTACAAGAGAGACCTGATTTCAACAAAGAATGATGACAATGGACAACAGCTACAACAATAAACAGTTATAAAAAGGGATACAGATTTTCTTCTTTTTTTACTAATTAAAATAAGATGGCAAAATGTAGCAAAAACAGCTAGATTATAACGCAAATGTAGAAAACTAAAAACAGAAACATGTCTGCATTTGTCCCTGCCAGGAGTACAGCAGATTCTTAAAGCCACTTGGAGAGGTCATGGTCGAGAGCTTCAGATCTTTTTGTAAGATATTCCAGGAAACAGGAGCCGAGTAGGACAAGGTCCTTTTGCCAAATTCAGTCCTCACTGAGGGAACACTGCAGGTAATAGTGTCCTGAAAGCGCACGCTGTAGCTGCACTCACACAGACATGGTGGTGGCCATCTTGGATTTTCACATAACACCCCAATTTGGAACACACACGCGCGCGCACACGCACGCACACACACACACACACAGGTTTGTTTTGCTATCTTTATGGGGCCTTTGCATTGACTTCCATTCATTTTTCATTCATGTCTATAGCCTAACCATGACCTTTATCCATAACCTAACCATTACCAGTACATACCTAACCCTAAACCTAACACATCCTCAATTCACACCTTAGTCCTAAACCTAGCCCCTAACCCACCAACGGGACTTCTTCCCGGGCTTTGGGCCCCATAAGGAGCAGTTGGTCCTCACAATGCAGTATAAGTTGGAAAAATGGGCCTCACAAAGTAGCGTAAACAAGGACACACACACACACATCAAAATGGGTACCTCACTTATTTTTTAAGTTAGGTTAACAACATGAGGGGGCAATTCTCCCTTTTCACTCCGTGACGGGGGACAGCAAAAGCAGCATTGGGCTCAAACAGTAACTCATCCCTCCACACCCCCAACTTTAACTAATTGGTTCAAAGATTGACAAAACCAGAATAACTTGTTTTGCTGAGACAAACTTACCTGAGATGTAGGTCAAAATTTCCATTCTAGTACATGTGCTCATTTTACCAGCGAATAACAAAAAAAGCTAAATCGGTTCATTATTTAAAACACATGCATGTCTTTGGACAGCCGGAGAGACAACACGCCAACTCCACAGGGAGATCCCTCAGCAGACCGACAGGTTGAAACCCAGAACCTTCCTGCTGGGAGGCGGCAGCACCGATCACCACACCCCCACGCCGCCCATGTGCTCCCCAACATATCCTGTATTCAAACAGCACACAGCCACTGTTAGTTGTTAAGAGTTTATTCATCTTCACATTGAAAAACATTTTCATGGCAGCACATTCTTCAGCCTATGCATGCGAGACGTATCCCCCAAACATAATTCAATAAAAAAAGGAAACAAACATTTTCTAAAGTAAATCAAAGATTTAAAACTAGCAGTAAGACGATACGATGTAGATTGTATAAAAGCAGCATTTCAAACTTTGGGTGAGGAACCAGGTGTCCTCTCGTATGACAGAAGTGTGCAGTTCAGTCTGGATGTCACCTGACGGTTCAGATCATCAGTGATGCCAGACCCGAGGATCCTAACAGTCCTTCCAGTTGAAGAAAACTGACTGAAAATAACTTAACCAGGAATAAAACCAGAGAAGCTGGCGGGAGAGAACAGATCCACAGCAAACCAGTCTGAACATGCCGTTTTCTCCCTGGTCGTCTTCTTGCTACAGTTTGTTTCCACACATCCATGTGACTCACAACGTGCGCCTCTCTGCTGTGGATGCTGCGTCCCCGCAGCGCCTGCTGTGTTGTTGGGAACAGAAACATAAATACCAACATGTTCCAGGGGCGTCTGCTGAGTTGGAGTCCAACAGTCGTCTGTGTAAGCTGTTGCCCTGAACCCACAGTGGGGACGGCCTTTGTGAGCGTGACGATGTGCTTTGACTCCAGTTGTTTTAAACCAGCTTCTTCATAACAAACTCTCACATCAGCTCCAAAAATCAACAGGAGGAAAATAAAATAACTAAAAAGGATTAAAAGCAAGAGATAAAACTAAACCGTCTTGAGATGTAAACAAACCACTTTGTAACCAGCTGTTCCACGTCAACATCTGTGTCCATCAGCAGAGACATCTGTTGGCTTTGAGGTTCAGCTGGGGGGTCATCAGGTGGGTGTCGTGTGGTCCTGTCTGGGTCGGTGCATGAGCAGTCACTGGTACTGGAGGTAGTTTTTCAGCGTCTGTGGCAGAGGAAGTGTCTCGATGTGATGGATGCGCTCCCGACCCAGAGCGAGCCGGGCCACCCGTCTGCACAGATCCATGAGGGGGAGGGGCTCCGCTGCAGGGGGAGAACACAGGACAGGTGATGAAGTTAAGGGCCTCGGTTCCTCACAGCCTTATTAAGGCGTCACATTTACACAAAGAGCTCGGGGGGTCCTGCTGCAAGACAGCTGAAAATGTTATGACAGCTTCCTCTCATGGCACATGTGAGAACGAAGCTCAAAGCTTTAATGGCTGCTGAGAAGCACAGGGGGAGAATCTGCTGACAGTTTCACATCAGCAGCACAAGTGATGCGACCAGGAGGGAAACTCGTGCTACATCTATTAAACGCACACTGAAACACATGAGGACGGTTTGAGCAGGACCGCAAATATCACACTGCACTGAAATAACTGTTTAAAAAGGATGTTCTGGACAGTTTGGGGTAAAAGTCTTATGAACAAATATTTAAGGATAGAAAGTGTTTTTCAAATGCTGGAAGTCTGGTTCAATTAATAATAAATTAATAATTTATTAGTTAATAAAAAACAAGAATATATTAGACTGGTAAACGGACTGTACATATATACTGTAGCTCCTTTCTAGATACTCAAATGTTGTGTGTGTGTGTGTGTGTGTATATATATATATATATATATCAGATTAGGTGACGGGGCCAGCATCATCAGTTACCATGGAGATCAGAAGATTCAAATTGGGCTTACTTCTGGATTCGACAAATTACCATCCATCCATTATCTTTACCCGTTTATTCCATTTTGGGTAACGGGGGTCGCTGGTGCCCATATCCAGCAATCACTGTGCGAGGGGCGGGGTACACCCTGGACGGGCCGCAAGTCCATCACACATAGAGACAAACGAGACAAACAACCATTCACTCTCACTCACACCTAGGGACAATTTAGAGTTACCAATCAGCCTAACATACATGTTTCTGGTCTGTGGGAGGAAACCGGAGCACCCGCAGAAAACCCACGCATGC
>NC_056503.1:7994213-7995978 GCF_014905685.2 Nematolebias whitei
CACCTAAGGACAATTTAGAGTTACCAATCAGCCTAACATGCATGTTCCTGGTCTGTGGGAGGAAACTGGAGTACCCGCAGAAAACCCACGCATGCACTGAGAGAACATGCAAACTCCACCCAGAAAGGCCACTGGACCAAGGTTTGAACCAAGGACCTGCTCGCTGAGAGGCAGCAGCTCTACCAGTTGTGCCACCGTGCTGCCTCGGCAAATTACCGTCTCTCGCAATTTTCTCTGCTCTTATGTTTTTAATCTATATTAGGGGTTGAACGAGTATATAATTTTTAAACTCGACATTAACATAATAAAACCCGAGTAGAACTCGAGTATTTGATGACGTCATAGATAAAAAAATTAATAAATAAATAAAACCTAAAAAAAGGTAATTATTTACAAAAAAAAAGACCAACAAAACATTGGGAGCGTATATTATGCTCCTACCATTTATCATACTGCAAATAAGTCACAGGAAAAACTAAACTATTAGTTATTATTATTAAACTGCAAAGGTGAAGAAACATGCAGCACGTCAAAAACTAAACTTAAACCGAAACTGGTTCTGGTTCGGTGGATTGGACCCGGTGTTACACCATACTCTGTGACCTGCAACAGTGCAACACCGCCCCCTACGGTCATACGTGGTCACATAATATGACGTTACTACGGATACCCGACTTTACATTTTTAACATCGATAGATGTCCTAGCAATCAATGTGTAGAGTACTCGAGTACTCTGTTAATGCCCTAATCTACATACAAAAATAAGTCAGGATATAAGGTTTTCCGTGGGTAAAAACAAAATTATCTCAAATTAATTAAACGCCGTTTTGGACGTGTGTACACAAGCAGCACGCTACACGGTGCGGGGCAGAGAGAACTTCCGGGTCAGACCACTTGTCAAAATGAAATCATAGTCAAAAGTGCGCGCTTGTTATCAGTTTTTTCCATTTTCTTTTTCTTTTTGCACACAATCGGATGATGCTTGGTTATCGGATTTTTCATTTTTGGTTTAATGAACAAAAAAAACAAAGTGTGTTTTTGTTTTTTCATTTTTTGTTTTAAACAAAAAAACTAACTGCCTGAATGTACATGGACCAGGATGGGTTAATTTGATTAATGCTGGCATGTTTATAAACATTTTGCGTTTAGCTTCACAAACTAATGCCAAAGCTGTGCTGCAACAGTCAAAACTCATGAGCACTCACTGCTGCTTCCTTGATGCTGCCGCTCAAACAAACACGAGGAAACGATCACAGCAGCCAATAAAAATAAATTATTTACAATGTGTGCACGCCATCGCTTTGGTTAATGTGCATCTGTAGAACGTGCCAATTTCCCTCTGAATGATCTTGAAAGTCAAGCGATGTTTGGATGTCGGACAGAGACTCGTAACTGCTGCCTCTTTACCAGTGTCGGCTTTCACCACCTGGACGCACCATCTGGTGGAGAAACCCTCCTGCTGCTCCGAGTTCCCTAACACACGGTTTGAAGGACGGGAGGAAAGGTATTTGAACACCAACATTAATGTGCACCATCAGACAGGATAGCATCTGAGAATACAAAAAAAAAAAAAACTAGAGAAACTGCATTTCCTGCTAAAATACAGTGTGAATGCTTATTGCTGAATTACAAACCAGATTCCAAAAAAGTTGGGACACTAAACAAATTGTGAATAAAAACTGAATGCAATGATGTGGAGATGAAAAATGTCAATATTTTATTCGTAATATAACATAGATGACAGATCAAAAGTTTAATCTGAGT
>NC_056503.1:7996078-7997466 GCF_014905685.2 Nematolebias whitei
GGTTAGAATGCCAAAGACCAGTGCTTCAACTTTAAGTAAGCAATGTAGCAGCCGACAGGATCACTGACCAAACTGTTCCAAGGTATTACTCCGTATGAACACAATTCAAAACGGCACGAGGAAATAACTCGAGCAATAACGGAGTTCATAGTGAAAGACATGATGATCATTAATATAGTGATCAGGCTTGGGTTTACAGCTTTGGTAAACACAAGGGATCAGCAGTACAGAATGCCCTTGTGCACATATTTTAGCCAAGTTGCTATCATGGAGCTATACAAAAAAATGCAGAAACAGAGTTGCAGCTGAGATGAAAACAGTGGAGTTTTTAACAACTGAAACTGATTTATTGTTTGTGTTTGTAGAAAAATACATGAGACAAAGACATTGAAAAATAATCGCATATCAAATCACAATCTCAATATTGAGGTAAAAAAAATCACAAGTAGAATATTTTCCAAAATGCTTCAGCCCTACTGGGGAGGTGATGGACGATCTCAGAGCTCCAAGAGACCAGTAGGTACAAGCAGATGAAGTGAGGAGAATCCAGCTGAGGACAGATGTTGTAGGTGAGGACAGATGCTGCAGGTGAGGACAGATGTTATAGGTGAGTACAGATGCTGTAGGTGAGGACAGATGCTGCAGGTGAGGACAGATGCTACAGGTGAGGACAGATGCTCTAGGTGAGGACAGATGCTGTAGGTGAGGACAGATGCTACAGGTGAGTACAGATGCTGCAGGTGAGTACAGATGCTGCAGGTGAGTACAGATGCTGCAGGTGAGGACAGATGTTGTAGGTGAGTACAGATGTTGTAGGTGAGGACAGATGCTGCAGGTGAGGACAGATGCTGCAGGTGAGGACAGATGCTGCAGGTGAGGACAGATGCTGTAGGTGAGGACAGATGCTGCAGGTGAGGACAGATGCTGCAGGTGAGGACAGATGCTGTAGGTGAGGACAGATGCTGCAGGTGAGGACAGATGCTGTAGGTGAGGACAGATGCTGTAGGTGAGGATAGATGCTGCAGGTGAGGACAGATGCTGTAGGTGAGGGCAGATGCTGCAGGTGAGGACAGATGCTGCAGGTGAGGACAGATGCTGTAGGTGAGGACAGATGCTTTAGGTGAGTACAGATGCTGCAGGTGAGGACATATGCTGCAGGTGAGGACATATGCTGCAGGTGAGGACAGATGCTGCAGGTGAGGAAATATGCTGTAGGTGAGGACAGATGCTGTAGGTGAGTACAGATGCTGTAGGTGAGGACAGATGCTGTAGGTGAGGACAGATGATGCAGATGTAGACAGATGCTGCAGGTGAGGACAGATGCTGTAGGTGAGGATGTTTTAGGTGAGGACAGATGCTGCAGGTGAGGACAGATGCTGTAGGTGAGG
>NC_056503.1:7997566-7998709 GCF_014905685.2 Nematolebias whitei
TGAATAAAATGGTGAAATTAGGTTTGGCAGAGGTAGATGAAAAAATATTCTTGTTAGAATTACATTTATTTTGTACTTTGAGGCACAAGACACGGTTGTAATGAATTTGTCTGAGTGAGGAGGTTTCATGGGTTTTATATTGAAACATATACTTAACATATAATCAGACAGAGTTTCAATATAACACTCTCATGTAAATTATATTCAACAAATTATATTCACTAAATTATATTTACTAAATTATATCACCAGAGCAAAATAGAAAGTCAATCTTTTTAAGAGATTTGTTTCTTTTCTGCTCCTGAGGTCGATATCATGTAGGAAGAGCCAGGTTTGAGTTTAGTAAAAGTGTCTCCTGATCAACTATTTGGTGTGGTTCAGACAAGAGGTGGTTAGAGATTCATGAGTCTAAACCAGCCACTAGGGAGCACTAGCCAGTGCATCTCTTGTGCCGGTCCCAAGCCCAGGTAAATGGTGAGGGTTGTGTCAGGAATAGCATCCCATGTAAAACACTTTTGCCAAAACAATAATGCGAGTTCATCAAAGCGAAACCATACCGGATCGGTCGAGGCCCGGGTTAACAACGACCGCCACCGGTGCTGTTGACAAACAGGGTGCCGGCGGAAATTGTGCTACTGTTAGTCGAAGACCACGAGGAGGGAAATGTGTCAGGAGACAGAGGGAGAAGAGGAAAGTGAAGAATGTAGGACTGAATGTAGGACTGAGGGTTGCAACTCTAAATGTGGGGACAATGACAGGCAAAGGTAGAGATCTGGCTGACATGATGCAGAGAAGGAAGGTAGATGTTTTATGTGTCCAAGAGCCCAAGTGGAAGGGCAGCAAGGCTTGCAGCATTGGAGCAGGGTTCAAACTGTTTTACCATGGTGTGGATAGAAAGAGAAATGGGGGTAGGGGTGGTCCTAAAGGAGGAGTTGGCAAAGAATGTAGTAGAGGCAAAGAGAGTGTCAGATAGGTTGATGTGCCTGAAGGTAGACGTAGAATGTCTGATGCTAAACATCGTCAGTGGTTATGCTCCACAGGTTGGATGTGATGAGGAGGAGAAAGATACATTTTGGAAAGTTCTGGATGAAGTGATAAAGAGTATTCCCAGGGAGGAGAGAGTGGTGATCGGAGCAGACCTGA
>NC_056503.1:7998809-8000364 GCF_014905685.2 Nematolebias whitei
AGCTACCTGCATGATATTGTTTTTTATTGTTTGTATGTGTGGGTTATTAGTTTGGCTAAGTATGCAAAGATCTTAGATATTGTCACTGCCATCAGTTTGTCTGGTACTAAAATTAGACGAAGCTTCTGAGAAATTATCTTTGAATGTAGCTATTATATACAGTTAATCAAACTGAATGACTTCTATTGACAACACAATTTTGTTTCCATTTGCAACTGGGTACTAGACTTCTTAACAAACAGACCACAGTTAGTGAGGATCCACAACGTCTTCTCCTCCACCATAACCCTCAGCACTGGCTCTCCTCAGGGATGTGTGTTGAACCCCCTCCTGTTTACTTTGCTCATGTATGATTGTGCAACTACCCATCCAGGCTATTACATTGTAAAGTTTGCAGATGATACAGCGGTGGTGCATCACAAACAATGATGAGTCCAGCTACAGGCAAGAGGTGGAACACCTGGAGAGCTGGTGCAAAGAGAATAACCTTCACATCAATGTGAATGGAAAATGCATGGTAAATGGACTGTACTTATATAGCGCCTTTCTATCTTATTTCAAGATACTCAAAGCACTTTGCACTACAATCTGTGTCCTCATTTACCCATTCACACAGCACTCTACTAGATCTCTACAAAGCTAATTGAACAAATCATTCTAATGAGTCTAATCAGTGCTTTAGATCACATTCATACACTGATGGGACACACATCAGAATCTATGAGGGGTTCAGTGTCTTGCCCAGGGACACTTCAACTTTCTCCTGTCTTTTTGTCAATGCCACTGTCTCCAGACCTTACAATATAGCTGGTCTCACCACTCTCTTGAAAACTTTTCCTTTGACCTTTGCTGATACCCTTTTGCCACAAATCACTCCTGAAACTTTTCTCCATCCACTCAAGCCTGCCTGGACTCTCTTTTTCACTTCTTTACCACATTCCTCATTTTCCTGGACAGTGGACCCCAAGTACTTGAAGTCCAGCACCTTTGTGACCTCTGCTCCTTGTAGCCTCACTGTTCCACCAGCCTCCCTCTCATTTACACACATGAATTCTGCCTTACTACAGCTGACTTTCATTCCTCTTCTTTCAAGTGCATACCTCCACGTCTCCAAGTTCTCTTCCACCTGTTCCCTGTTCTCACCACAGATCACAATATCATCTGCAAACATCATCGTCGATGGGGATTCTTGCCTGACCTCATCTATTAGTCAGTCAGAGCAAACAAGAAGGGGCTCAGAGCCGATCCTTGATGCACTCCCACCTCCACCTTGAAGCTATCTGTCACTCCTACAGCACATCTCACCACTGTCCTGCTGTCCTCATACATGTCCTGGACCAGTCTAACATACTTTTCTGCCACTCCAGATTTCCTCATGCAATAACACACCTCCTCCCTTGATACTCTGTCATATGCTTTTTCTAAATCCACAAAGACACACTGGAGTTCTTTCTGACCCTCTCTGTACTTCTCCATCAGCATTCTCAAAGCAAAGATGGCATCTGTGGTGCTCTTTCTTGGCGTGAAACCATACTTCTGCTCACAGATAGTCACT
>NC_056503.1:8000464-8003208 GCF_014905685.2 Nematolebias whitei
CCATTCCTGAGGCATTTTCTCACCCTCAAATATGCCATTGAATATTGAGTCAAAAACCTCACTGTCATCTCTCCAAGACATTTCCAAAACCTCCACTGGTATGTCATCAGGTCCTACTGCCTTCCCCTTCTTTATTCTTTTCAGAGCTTTCCGAACTTCACCCTCACTAATCTTTCCCACTTCCTGGTCCACAGTTTCTATGACCTCTACTCTTCTTTCTCTTTCATTCTCTTCATTCATTAGCTCCTCAAAGTACTCCTTCCTTCTTCCCGCCACACTCTCCTCACTTGTTAGAACATTACCATTCCTATCTTTAATAAGCCTAACCTGCTGCACATCCTTTCCAGCCTGATCCCTCTGTCTTGCCAATCGGTACAAGTCCTTCTCACCCTCTTTAGTGTCCAGTCTCCCATACAACTCATTGTATGCCCTCTGCTTTGCCTTAGCTACTTCCCTCTTTGCTCTACGTCCCATCTCCTTATATTCCTGTCTCGAGTCTTCAGTCCTCTCACTGTCATATTTCTTCTTGGCTAATCTCTTTTTTTGAATGGTGTCCTGCACATCACTATTCCACCACCAGGTTTCCTTATCATCCATTCTCTGTCCAGATGACACACCAAGTACCTTCCTACCTGTCTCTCTAATTACTGTTGCTGTAGTAGCCCAGTCATTTGGAAGCTCTTTCTTACTACCCAGAGCCTTTAACAGCTCCTCTCTGAATTTCTCACAACATTCTTCCTTCTTCATCTTCCACCATTTGGTCTTCTTCTCTGATTTTACTCTTTTTTTCTTCTTCACAACAACAGTCATTCTACACACAACCATCCAATGTTGTCTGGCCACACTCTCCCCTGCCACAACCTTACAGTCTCCAATCTCCCTCAGGTTTCCTCTTCTACACATAATGTAGTTGACCTGTGTACTCTTTCCTCCACTCTTATAGGTCACTCTATGTTCCTCCCTCTTTTGGAAATAGGTATTGACTATAGCCATTTCCATTCTCTTGGCAAAATCCACCACCATCTGTCCTTCCTGGTTTCTTTCCTTGATACCAAACCTATCCATCACTTCCTCATCCCCTCTGTTTCCTTCACCAACATGTCCATTCAGGTCTGCTCTGATCACCACTATCTCCTCCCTGGGAATACTCTTTATCACTTCATCCAGAACTTTCCAAAATGTATCTTTCTCCTCCTCATCACATCCAACCTGTGGAGCATAACCACTGACGATGTTTAGCATCAGACCTTCTACGTCTACCTTCAGGCACATCAACCTATCTGACACTCTCTTTACCTCTACTACATTATTTGCCAACTCCTCCTTTAGGAGCACCCCTACCCCATTTATCTTTCTAGCCACACCATGGTAAAACAGTTTGAACCCTGCTCCAATGCTGCAAGCCTTGCTGCCCTTCCACTTGGGCTCTTGGACACATCAAATATCTACCTTCCTTCTCTGCATCATGTCAGCCAGATCTCTACCTTTGCCTGTCATTGTCCCCACATTTAGAGTTGCAACCCTCAGTCCTACATTCAGTCCTACATTCTTCACTTTCCTCTTCTCCCTCTGTCTCCTGACACGTTTCCCTCCTCGTGGTCTTCGACTAACAGTAGCACAATTTCCGCCGGCACCCTGTTTGTCAACAGCACCGGTGGCGGTCGCTGTTAACCCGGGCCTCGACAGATCCGGTATGGTTTCGCTTTGATGAACTCGCATTATTGTTTTGGCAAAAGTGTTTTACATGGGATGCTATTCCTGACACAACCCTCACCATTTACCTGGGCTTGGGACCGGCACAAGAGATGCACTGGCTAGTGCTCCCTAGTGGCTGGTTTAGACTCGTGAATCTCTAACCAGAATAATAACTGTGAAAAAAAAAAACATCATGTTGCTGCTGATCTGTTCCATGTTGGTGTGTTCATGCATGCTCATCTGTTCACACAGACTCATGTTCATGTTCGTGCTGCTGTTCAACGTAATATTTTGATGCTGTTTGTGCTTAGTGTATATTTAGTTGATGTTTTTCTTAGTTCATATCTTAGATCTTATTACTGTTTTTCTTATACGTTTTATTGTTGGATGTAACTGGGACCCTGTGTACATAATTTCGCTCCACCACATGTACCACATGTGGTGCGAATGACAATAAAGAATCTCTGACTCTGACTCTCTGACAATAAAACATCAATAGGTTAAAAAGTAATTAATACTCTGAGTAGTTTTTGAGAAGAGTACTTTGTACTTTTACTTAAGTATTTTTTATAACACCAGCACTTTTACTTGTTATTGAGTGTGATTTAAGCAGTGTAACAGTACTTTTACTTGAGTACATATTTTCAGTACTCTTTCCACCTTTTGTCTGAACCACACCAAATAGTTGATCAGGAGACACTTTTACTAAACTCAAACCTGACTCTTCCTACATGATATCGACCTCAGGAGCAGAAAAAGAAACAAATCTCCTAAAAAGATTGACTTTCTATTTTGCTCTGGTGATATAATTTAGTAAATATAATTTAGTGAATATAATGTGTTGAATATAATTTACATGAGAGTGTTTTATTGAAATTCTGTCTGATTATATGTTAAGTATATGTTTCAATATAAAACCCATGAAACCTCCTCACTCACACAAATTCATTACAACCGTGTCTTGTGCCTCAAAGTACAAAATAAATGTAATTCTAACAAGATTATTTTTTCATCTACCTCTGCCAAACCTAATTTCACCATTTTATTCA
>NC_056503.1:8003308-8006648 GCF_014905685.2 Nematolebias whitei
GACTCAGCCCCAGCCCGCAGTCATAATTTCCAAACCCTACCCGACCGACAAATTAACAGTAATTACAGGTTCAATCCAGGAAAATCCCCCAACATTTTTAATTAGTTATTAACGGTCAGGGAAGTGCAGTTGAATGTAAGTGGCAGAAGATTCGGAGCTGAGAGGTGTTTGTCCTTTCATGGCCATTAAAAAGCATTCAAGCCCTGTTTCTGCCTGCATTCTTCTGAATTACTGAGACACATGTCTGCTTTGAGATCTCACCTGTTTGGGTCGTCAGCCGTGCGCGTCCGCTGAGTGCAGCGGCAGAATGAACGTCCATTTGGGTGATGGATCACTTCCTGGCAGTACAGTCCCATCTGAAGCTTAACTGAACTTTTTTACCTCTTTCAAGGCCGGTCAGCTCGCGGTGAAATGGCTGTGTGCGGCTGGTGGAAGTATGGCAGACCATGTTATGATATAATTGGATCGCGGCTGATCCTGACCTAATTAAAAGCCCGAGACCAGCCCGCTAATCACATTATAACAGCCCGGCCCTTATCCAGGTCGGCCAGGGCCGGGTTTTGGGTTCGGGTTAGAAATGACAGCTATAACTCTGAACTCTTGTAAGCTGCTATCACTGTAGAGATCAAGCAAAATTAGCATCTGGACGCTGTCTCCATTTCACCCTCTGTACATGAAAAATTCCTCCAGGTACGACCACGGCCATGCGTCCTCAGTCTTTACCTCTTTATTTTCTCTGTCGACAGTTTGTCCTCTGTCTCTGTTTTGACCTTTTCTCAGAATCTTCGGTCTATAAACGACTCTCTATTCTACGGAGTTGTCCTTTGTTTACGTCATAGGTAATTGGCGTGTTTGCTATCTGAGAGCCTTATTGGCTACAAAGATGCAGATGAATGGTTTGAATATTAATTCAAATTGTGGCCGTACTCAGTAGCCACTTCTGATTTTAAAAGTAGCGAAGTAGATTACATGGTCTAAATTGTACGAGTAAAATGACATACTTGAAAGAAATACTCATAAAAGTACAAGTACCCCAAAAAATCTACTTTATTACAGAAATGTGAGTATTTGTAATTTGTTACTTCCAAGTTCCACCCCTGGGTTTAGGCGTAAGTTTTTAGTGCTCCGGGTGAAACCACCTTGGCAGTGGAGAGATGAGCGGACTGGCTGAGCAGGGCGTCAGATGCTTTTGTTTTTGTCTCAGTTGGGTGACAGTGACAGCCCTGAGGTGTAAATGAACAACATTTGAAAAAAAAAAAGAATTACATTAAGCCAAAGTGGAAATGGTGGGTGTTTTTTTCAAAGTTTAAATTTTAAATTTTTACTTTATTAAGATAAAACAGAACAACCGTGTACAGTACACACACAATGGAGGTACAGTAGCAGGCCGGCCTTTAGCCTGTAGAAATGGAGTTTTGTTTGTTTGTTTAAGCTTAAAGATGAAGATATGATGCTGGAAAAACTCTGCAGCGCCTTCAGCTCAGCTCAATTAGATCATCAGCATTTGTTGGGGCAGCACGCTTAAAATATCAATATGAGAGAGACCCTTTATAAAGCTGAGATTTATGACAAGTCTCTGCTTGTTAGTCACTAATGATTAAATCCTCTGCCCTATCGACTTGTATGAAACATCTTTATTCTAAATCAGGGCTGTTCAACTAAACTGCTCAGGGGGCCACAGTTTCTGCTCAGGGGCTGGACATCCAGCAAAGCAGCTGGGATGAGAATCAGCACCTCCAAATCTGAGGCCGTGGTCCTCAGTCTGAAACAGGTGGATTGATCTCTTCAGATCGAGGGTGAGGTTCTGCCTCAAGTGGAGGAGTTCAAGTATCTCAGGGTTTTGTTCACGAGTGAGGGAAGAATGGAGCGTGAGATTGACAGATGGATTGGTGCAGCGTCTGCAGTATTGTGGCCTCTGTGCGGTCTGTTGTGGGGAAGAGGGAGCTGAGCTGTAAGGCAAAGTTCTCTGTTTACCGGTCGGTCTATGTTCCTACCCCCACTTATGGTCATGAGCTCTGGGTAGTGACTGAAAGAATGAGCTCTTGGATACAGGCGGTTGAAAGAGACAGGGTGAGAAGTTCAGTTTTTTCATTTACCCTTTATTTATACATGTAGTCTCATTGAGTCACGAGAACTCATTTTCAATAGAGACTTGTTTTTGGGAGCACATGGTGGGGGTTAGGGGCCTTGCTCAGGGGCCCGGTGTGGGGAAAATGAGAGTAGGGACAGGTGTGGGTGTTTCACCTTTTTCACCCACATTTTGATGTTGACGGTACCGGGAGTTGACCTGCAACTTTCCAATCACAGGTCCATCTTCTCTAGCCTCTGCACCACCACTCCCCAGTTATCCAGGAGAGACTCGGAGTAGAACTGCTGCTCCTCCACATTGAGAGGAGTCATTTGAGGTGGTTCAGGCATCTGGTAAGGATGCCCCTGGACGCCTCCCTAGGGAGGTGCTTCAGGCATGTCTGACTGGGAGGAGACCCCGAGGAAGACCCAGGACACACTGGAGAGACTGTGTCTCTCTGTTGGTCTGGGAACACCTTGGAGTCCTCCCAGAAAAGCTGGAAGAGGTGGCTGTGGAAAGAGATGCGTGGACCTCCCTGCTCAAGCTGCTGCCCCAACGACTTGACTTCAGATCAGATGGAAGATGATGGATGGATGTTATCTTTTAAATTTGTTTGTTTTATTGCAATGAATCATAAATGCAATAAACAGAACCCAAATCCAGGATCACAGCCTGAAATCTCAAACAAACCAGGTAAGAATATATTCCAGTCTCAAGACTAAACCACCGTCCTCCTCAGCAGATCCTTTCATTCTGGCTCCTTCTCCTCTTTCCTTTGTAAATAAACCATTTATCCTTTTTTCTATTTCAGCTCCTCTCTTCTTAAGGAGTCACCACATTGAACTATCTCACACCAAGACTTGGAAAATATTTTGACACCGGATGTCCTCCCTGATACAACCACAGACCACAGAGCTACCACAGCCCTCTGTGTGGAGCAGAGAGCTGCTATCTGGGGCGCTCGAGGGAGCAGATGGCGGGGGTTAAGGGCCTTGCTCAAGGGCCCAGGGTGGGGAAGTGAGGGTGGAGGCAGGTGTGAGTGCTTCACCTTTCCCACCCATATTTTGATATTGTCGGTTGGGATTGAACCAGCAACCTTCAAATCACAGGCTCACCTTCTTTAACCTCTGCACCACTGCTCTCCTCCTAATACTCTAAAAATAATAAATTAATAAGCACAAACACAGTTGGAGCTTTAAATTCTAAATCTGACTGATTTAACACCAAGTACACACACACACACACACACACACACACACACACACACACACA
>NC_056503.1:8006748-8007854 GCF_014905685.2 Nematolebias whitei
GTGGAGGTATGCACTTGAAAGAAGAGGAATGAAAGTCAGCTGTAGTAAGACAGAATTCATGTGTGTAAATGAGAGGGAGGCTGGTGGAACAGTGAGGCTACAAGGAGCAGAGGTCACAAAGGTGCCGGACTTCAAGTACTTGGGGTCCACTGTCCAGGAAAATGAGGAATGTGGTAAAGAAGTGAAAAAGAGAGTCCAGGCAGGATGGAGTGGATGGAGAAAAGTTTCAGGAGTGATTTGTGGCAAAAGGGTATCAGCAAAGGTCAAAGGAAAAGTTTTCAAGAGAGTGGTGAGACCAGCTATATTGTATGGTCTGGAGACAGTGGCATTGACAAAAAGACAGGAGAAAGTTGAAGTGTCCCTGGGCAAGATACTGAACCCCTCATAGATTCTGATGTGTGTCCCATCAGTGTATGAATGTGATCTAAAGCACTGATTAGACTCATTAGAATGATTTGTTCAATTAGCTTTGTAGAGATCTAGTAGAGTGCTGTGTGAATGGGTAAATGAGGACACAGATTGTAGTGCAAAGCGCTTTGAGTGTCTTGAAATAAGATAGAAAGGCGCTATATAAGTACAGTCCATTTACCATCCATTTACCATTCACATTGATGTGAAGGTTATTCTCTTTGCACCAGTTCTCCAGGTGTTCTACCTCTTGCCTGTAGCTGGACTCATCATTGTTTGTGATGCACCACTGCTGTATCATCTGCAAACTTTACAATGTAATAGCCTGGATGGGTAGCTGCACAATCATACATGAGCAAAGTAAACAGGAGGGGGCTCAACACACATCCCTGAGGAGAGCCAGTGCTGAGGGTTACGGTGGAGGAGAAGACGTTGTGGATCCTCACTAACTGTGGTCTGTTTGTTAAGAAGTCTAGTACCCAGTTGCAAATGGAAACAAAATTGTGTTGTCAATAGAAGTCATTCAGTTTGATTAACTGTATATAATAGCTACATTCAAAGATAATTTCTCAGAAGCTTCGTCTAATTTTAGTACCAGACAAACTGATGGCAGTGACAATATCTAAGATATTTGCATACTTAGCCAAACTGATAACCCACACATACAAACAATAAAAAACAATATCATGCAGGTAGCT
>NC_056503.1:8007954-8011485 GCF_014905685.2 Nematolebias whitei
TCAGTTAGCACGTAACTTAGAACGTGTGTGGGGGACGACTCACAGCTACTACCACACCAAGCTTCTGTTCTTCTGTGAATCGACTAGTTAAAGCCATTTTTTGTCTTTAAAGTTGATTATCTTGAGTTGGGTTTATTCCAGATGTTGAGTGTTACTTTCTGGGAGCTTAAATAAAATCCATCCAGTGGTTCATGAGGTATTTTGCTAACAGACAGGGTTGGCACTAATAGTTAATATTAATAATGTTGAGTGATGTGTGGTGATTGAAGTGTGTGTTGGGCATTATGCTAAGCTACAACCACATGAAATTTTAGCGTAATATGTGTAAAACTGGCTGTTATAAACATTTGAGTTGTCTAAGGTTGCTTAGGCGGCCATCTTGAATGGGTTTGAGTCTATCAGTTCATCAGATGTTCATCCAGTCATCACTTTCTGAGAGTTTCATTAAAACCAACGACATCACGCACCACTATGGAATATGAACTATCTGTGTTTGTTTCTGTCTGTTAGCAAAATATATCATGAACAGCTGGATGGATTTGAATCAAACTAATAGAAAATCATTGTCACTTCATCTACAACTGATGAACTTTTGAAGTTATCCCCAGCCCAAGATGGCCACCACAACTAATCTTAGTCAAAATAGCTCAAACTCTGTCACGTTTACAGATAATGAGCTACCGTTAGCTGTGGTAGTAGCTGAGAGTCATCCCCATCACGCTCCGAGAGCTAACGATTCTTGCAAGATTTTTGTTCATTTCTTGGGCGTGCGAGGCAGCGGGCGACGTGCATGCTCTTAAGAATGCATGTTTTTCTTTGTGTACAGGTTTGAGGCAGGGGTCTACAACTTGCAGCTCTGGGCCACATGTGGCCCTTTGGTTCCTCTGCAGGGTCCACGTTAGGAAAAAGTGTTTTAGCAGATGTTTGTCTGCTCGATCATACAAGAAACATTTCTGTTGCAGAGCGAGAACACAAGAACAAACTGATTGGTTTGTGCTAGCAGTTTGTTAGCCTGTTAGCTAACTTCAATGAAAAACATCTTTCAAATAAACAAATTATTTTTTCTCATTTCCTAGACCGAGTCAAATGTGTAAATTAGAAGTAAAATCTTTAATTAACCTTAATAAAAGTTGACAAATTAACGTCTTCATCTTTGTTAGATTCAGTAAGTCACAAAAAAAAATCTAAACTAATTAATGTTCACTTTTATAGTTTATTGGGATGCAAGACTAAGATTTTTTTTTTTTTTGATCATTTGTACAGATTAAGGACTCGTGCATATTTCAGTTTTTAAATTTGATCATTGAGCTTATACACACAGACATGTTTTTTTTAATTAACTAATTGTTTTATTATGGTTTATTTAATTACTTATTTAAACCCTGTTGAAATTTTGTTCTGTTTTTGTTAAATTTTTTTATTTGACTTTTTTTTTTACAATTTTATTCTGTTCACATTCAGTTTTCATCAATGTAATGTTTTTATTTTATAGAGTTTAATATTTACAAATTGAATATAGA
The DNA here is from genome assembly GCF_014905685.2 of Nematolebias whitei. Classification (NCBI taxonomy): domain Eukaryota; kingdom Metazoa; phylum Chordata; class Actinopteri; order Cyprinodontiformes; family Rivulidae; genus Nematolebias; species Nematolebias whitei. Next base: position 8,009,475 of record NC_056503.1, read on the forward strand.
CACCCTAGTTGAGCAAAATAAATCTTTATTTAAATAAATGTAAAATGAAAAACAAGTATTAAACTCTTATTTGTCTTTGGTTTAAAGCAAATTATTTACTGTGCCGCTGCTGCCACCTGCTGGTCATCTCCTGTTACTAAAACATTTCTGTCAAAAGCAAGAAACAGAAAAAACACTTTAAGAAATGGGTAGTTTTAATCAAATAATCTCTCGTTCCATTACTGGGTGTCATATCAGGATGTGTTTTATACCATTAAAGGTGTAAAAATTAAAGCATACAGCTCTTTATTACATCTCAATCTGTTTCATGTTTAGGGTTTATTTGGTAAAACCTCAAGTTCTTTATAAAATTTCTGACACATCCTCTCCACATTAACAAAAAAAACAAAACAAAAAAAACCACCTCAAACAACTTTTACATTAGGGAGATTTTATCCATTGCTTTTTTAGCTGTAATGGTTTATGGTTTATGGTTTATTGAATCAAATGTGATCGTTTCTTGTCCCTCTTTCTGTCTCCATCTCTTTAAAATTTGGTTTCTCTTGTTGGTCCTCCATCCTGAAGCTGATAAATCTACATCCGTGCTGCATCCTCAGGTATGTTAGCTCACTTTAAAACCCAGAACAGATATTGAATCTTGATTTTAACATACAAACCTCCCAACAACCAAGCTCCATCTTAAATGAAAGACCATCTTGTTCACTCCCAGCCTGCAGGTTTACTTGTGGTTCCTAGAGTTTCTAAAACTAAACGGGAATCAGAGCGTTCAGTTATCAGACTCCTCACTTGTGGAACCAACGTCCAGTTTCTGTCTCTGAGGCTGACACCTGCTTTAGAAGGCTCAAGACTTTACTTTTTGATGAATCCTATAGTTAGGGTTGGTTTGGGTTAGTTTTGCTGTTCACTAATGGAGAACAAACTGACCAGATTCAGACTGAATCAAACAGAATTTGGACTTTCTGTGTGAAAGCTGTGTTCATGCTAATGTTTTCCTGGGTTATTTTTGTGTAGTTGTTGTTTTTCTCATGTACTTTTGTACTTTTGTGCTGTTTTATTCTTTCATACATCAACTGATTCAAGTGACGGGTGCTGTGACTTTTGCTTCTACTAATTTTTATCTTGTCCCAATATTTGACTTTATATGCAAATATTTTACCCATAGAAATAAATCGAAGCATTTACTTTTCTAAAAACATTGTTCTCTTAATCATTTATTTTAACACACTGATTCTACTTTTGTCTTTGTGCTACTTTTATTTTGTAGCTAACATTCTTTTTTCGTTAATTAGCTTTTCGCTATTTTTAACTTTTACCCCATTTTTTTTTTTTTTTTAGCACATATCAAGTCATTTTTAATTTTAGCCACCCTTTTGCTTCTTAGCTTTGAGCTTGTCTTTTGGTACTTTCAGTAGTTTTTTTTTTGTTCTTGTTTCTGCTGAATGTTTTGTCACATACAGTAAACTGACCCTTAACTGCAATAAAAAGTAAAAGTTTTGAATAACGTTAGCCTGTTGAGCTGGCCTGCAGAAAGCTTGTTACTTTATGTAAATAGCTTCATTTCAGAGTGGCACAACTCATTTCCCAGGCACTTCTCTTCTGGTGGCTTCTTAATTAGAGCAAAGTGGATTAAAGTGTACTTGAGTGTGAAATGGTGTGTTGCTGCTGACCACCGGAGTGTGATGGACTGTAATTGTTGCAGGGCAAACAGCAGACATGTAATCTCGTGTTGGAAAAGAGTTGGTTCAGGAAGTGATTAGAAAAATGAGGTTTGCTTCTTGTAGCTACAAACTACAAACGTCTGATAAAAAGGAGAAAACTAAAGACCTCATCTCATTAAACAGCTACATTATTATATCATCAGTTCACACTTCTGCTGAGCCACAAACATCACACTGAATGTTTTGTCTCATAAACCGACCACTATCTGTAATAAACTGACATGAACATTTAGGTTGTGACAAATCTGACAAAAACTGACACATTTAGGCAAAAAGGGAACAAGAATTCACTT
>NC_056503.1:8011585-8014293 GCF_014905685.2 Nematolebias whitei
TTTGGAAGAGGCTGGTCTGTGTGACGTCCTTAAAACATGCAGTGTAGGAAAGGTACAGTCAGAGGCAGTGGCCGACTGGCCGTTGGGAGCATCAGGACATTTCCCGGTGGCCTGGCCCGCTCAGTGACCGCTGAGGGACTGGACTAAAGGCTCGGTTCGGGTTGTGCGTGAATGGGAATGTAAGAAAACCTTAAATATTCTTGGTGTGGTATTAAACTGGGTAGGAGCTACACTGTGTAGAAGCGGAGGTTAAAGCAGCACTGTGGTGGATCTTGGGGAATGAAGGTAGCAATTTTAAACATGACCAGGCACAATGCTAGAAAACGCCTTGTATCTGTGACTTTCCTTCCCTCAATTGATTTTGGTGATATTATTTACATGAACGCTCCTACAAGAACCCTGCAGATGTTGGATGCTGTCTATCATGGTGCACTAAGATTCATAACTGGCTGTGATTATCGTACCCACCACTGCACCCTGTATTCATTGGTTAACTGGACATCATTAACTTCACGCAGACTCTCTCACTGGTACATTTTCATCTTTAAATCACTTCTTGGTCTGCTGCCTTCATACATCTCCTCCTACATGTCTCTGCGTGAGTGCAGCTACGGAGTGCGCTCTCAGGACATTATTACCTGCAGTGTTCCCTCAATGAGGACTGAACTAGGCAAAAGGGCCTTCTCCTACTCCGCTCCTGTTTCCTGGAATATCTTACAAAAAGATTTGAAGCTCTCGACCTTGACCTCTCTAAGTGGCTTTAAGAATCTGTTGGACTCCTGGCAGGGTCCAATGCTGACATGTTCCTGTTTTTAGTTTTATACATTTGTCTTGGAATCTAGCTGTTTTTTTGGTTTTGTTACCTTTTTCCTTTTAGCCATCCTATTTGTTAAAAAAAAAAAAACAAAAAAAAAAACTGTAGTATGAGTTTTTATAATTGCTTATTGTTGTTGCTGTTGTCCATTGTTGTCATCTTTCTTTGTTGAAATCAGGTCTCTCTTGTAAATGAGTCCTCGAGGCTCAATGGGATTTACCTGTATAAATAAAGGTTGATTGATGATAAACAAATGAGCCACTCTTGCCCAGCATCACTCAGGTCTCACTGAAGCTCCCCCTCTTTCTTTTTTCTGTCGCAGAGACACACAGCTTGCGCGCCTGCCCCCCGTGGACTTGCGCTCGCGAGGGTTATGTGTTTGTGCACGGCGCACACATCTTTAGGTCATATAGCTTGGAGAATGGAGCGAGAGAGACAGAGGGAAGAGGAAAAGTGGAGCAGAGAGAGAGGATAAAAAGAGAAAAGCTCTGGCCTCTGTTGCAGCAAAGTGCAATAAATTAATGTTTGGTCGTAAGGGAGCAGGCAAGACAAGCGTCCTGATTCATGCTCAATAATCCAGGTAGACAAATCCAACAAAGTTCAGTCAGGTCCTCTGGATGGATTCTACTTCCAGAAACCGTCCAGAGGACCTGACTTAAATTTGTTAGATAAGACAAAAACACTAGTGGTGAAAAGTGAAAACTCTGCAGCCTATTAGCACAGCTAGCTTAATGAGCTTAGTTCCATTTTGAGGGACCTACCTGTAAGTGGGTCAAAACGTAATAGAACAAATGTTTGTTTTATGTTTTTGCAAAGGATATTGCACATTTTAGAATATGGTTAATGAACAGGATCTGAAAATAAAATGTTTAATGCTGAAATGTCCAGGAGTTCAGATTTTGTGTACCCTTCAAAAACTCCACCAATGAATCATCTGAATATTAAAATCCTTGTTTTATATTACCGTAATTCTCAGGTTTTAAAACGCACCTGTCTTTAAGCCGTACTTTTTAAATATAAGATAATTACCAATTTTGTACATAAATGAGACGCTCCTGTTATTTAGCTGCGGGCATCCACAATTCATGGTCGGGGTCTGTGCCCAGCCAATTTTGACAGTATGCAGCTTTCTTGATGTAGTGCAACAATCAGCCAGCAGGTGGCGTTTCACAGAATATAGTTTGCTTTCAAAACACACTCAGACTGCAAGATCATCACGAGTCTCATGGAACAACTATTATACTGTAACTATCTAAGCATAATCACTGGACAAAACAGTGCCAAATACCTACGTAGGGGTGAGCGATATGGCTCAAATATCATAATGTGATATTTCAGAGCATTCTGATGATAACATAAATTTTGTGATATTAAAAAAAAAACCAGAAATCATAGTTATTTATTTGAGAAAATCAACTTAACATGTTGATTTGCAGTATTATATAAAAACTTAAAAAAAAGGTTAATTTTACTGAAATTACTTTATTTTGTAAAGTATTCAGTCCCAAAGTATACAAATAAAGAAATAAAAATGATCCTTATGTTATTTAGAATGAAAAAGTCTGCACAAAATATAGATCAATAAAATCCACCACAAAAACTAAAGTTCAGGTGCATTTGACCCAAACAACTAAATAAAATGAAGCTTAAGATCTGATGAGTTTTGTGACAAGTAGCAATAAGTGGCAGGAAAAAGGAAATTGAGCATATAACAAACAGCTGGAAGACCAATTAACACTAATTAGGTCAACTGACAACATGATTGGGTATAAAAAGAGCTTCTCAGAGTGTCAATGTCTCTCAGAAGCCAAGATGGTAAGAGGATCACCAATTCCACCATTGTTGTGCAGAAAGATAGTGCAGCAATACCAGAATGGTGTTACCCATCGTAAAA
>NC_056503.1:8014393-8016067 GCF_014905685.2 Nematolebias whitei
TTTGGAAGAGGCTGGTCTGTGTGACGTCCTTAAAACATGCAGTGTAGAAAAGGTACAGTCAGAGGCAGTGGCTGACTGGCTGTTGGGAGCATCAGGACATTTCCCGGTGGCCTGGCCCGCTCAGTGACCACTGAGGGACTGGACTAAAGGCTCGGATCGGGTCGTGCGTGATTATTATAAACAAATGAGCCACTCTTGCCCGGCATCACTCAGGTCTCACTGAAGCTCCCCCTCTTTCTTTTTTCTGTCGCAGAGACACACAGCTTGCGCGCCTGCCCCCATGGACTCGCGCTCGCGAGGGTTATGTGTTTGTGCATGGCACACACATCTCTAGGTCATATAGCTTGGAGAATGGAGCGAGAGAGACAGAGGGAAGAGGAAAAGTGGAGCAGAGAGAGAGGATAAAAAGAGAAAAGCTCTGGCCTCTGTTGCAGCAAAGTGCAAAAAATTAATGTTTGGTCGTAAGGGAGCAGGCAAGACAAACATCCTGATTCATGCTCAATAATCCAGGTAGACAAATCCAACAAAGTTCAGTCAGGTCCTCTGGATGGATTCTACTTCCAGAAACCATCCAGAGGACCTGACTTAAATTTGTTAGATAAGACAAAAACACTAGTGGTGAAAAGTGAAAACTCTTCAGCCTATCAGCACAGCTAGCTTAATGAGCTTTGTTCCATTTTGAGGGACCTACCTGTAAGTGGGTCAAAACATAATAGAACAAATGTTTGTTTTACGTTTTTACAAAGGATATTGCACATTTTAGAATATGGTTAATGAACAGGATCTGAAAATAAAATGTTTAATGCTGAAATGTCCAGGAGTTCAGATTTTGTGTACCCTTCAAAAACTCCACCAATGAATCATCTGAATATTAAAATCCTTGTTTTATATTACTGTAATTCTCAGGTTTTAAAACGCACCTGTCTCTAAGCCGTACTTTTAAAATATAAGATAATTACCAATTTTGTACATAAATGAGACGCTCCTGTTATTTAGCTGCGGGCATCCACAATTCATGGTCGGGGTCTGTGCCCAGCCAATTTTGACAGTATGCAGCTTTCTTGATGTAGTGCAACAATCAGCCAGCAGGTGGCGTTTCACAGAATATAGTTTGCTTTCAAAACACACTCGGACTGCAAGATCATCACGAGCTCATGGAACAACTATTATACCTTCAAGAACATAACTATCTAAGCATAATCACTGGACAAAACAGTGCCAAATACCTACGTAGGGGTGAGCGGTATGGCTCAAATATAATAATGTGATATTTCAGAGCATTCTGATGATAACATAAATTTTGTGATATAACAAAAAAAAAACAGAAATCATAGTTATTTATTTGAGAAAATTAACTTAACATGTGGATTTGCAGTATTATATAAAAACTAAAAAAAAAGGTTAATTTTACTGAAATTACTTTATTTTGTAAAGTATTCAGTTCCAAAGTATACAAATAAAGAAATAAAAATGATCCTTCTGTTATTTAGAATGAAAAAGTCTGCACAAAATATAGATCAATAAAATCCACCACAAAAACTAAAGTGCAGGTGCATTTGACCCAAACAACTAAATAAAATGAAGCTTAAGATCTGATGAGTTTTGTGACAAGTAGCAATAAGTGGCAGGAAAAAGGAAATTGAGCATATAACAAACAGCTGGAAGACCAATTAA
>NC_056503.1:8016167-8031211 GCF_014905685.2 Nematolebias whitei
TTTTTATATTGCTTAAAAGTATAGTTTCCTCAAATGACTGGGGTGGCTGAAGATAATTCTGTGGAGGTCAAGCCACCAGTGGTCACCCCCTGCTGCCACCATTGTGCCTGGTCATGTTTAAAATTGCTACCTTCACTCCCCAAGATCCACCACAGTGCTGCTTTAACCTCCGCTTCTACACAGTGTAGCTCCTACCCACTTTAATACCACACCAAGAATATTTAAGGTTTTCTTACATTCCCAGTCCAGAAAAGATATCTTGAAAACGACACCGGCGTACTGCTTGTGCAAACTGATATCCTTGACATGAATCATAAGCATGGAGCATGAAGAAAAAGGAGGAGGTGGGGGGTCACACCAGATACTGAAAGCAAAGATTCACATACTTTTACCATCACAAATATGTAACAATGGATCATTTTCCTCAATAAATACTTTGTAAATGACCAAGTATAATATGTTTGTCTCATTTGTTTAACTGGTTCTCTTTATCTACTTTTAGGATTTGTGTGAAAATCTGATGATGTTTTAGGTCATATTTATGCAGAAATATAAAAAATTATAAAGAGTTCACAAACTTTCAAGCACCACTGTAGGTGTATTTCCCTTGTTCTTTTGTTGTTATTTGCAAAAACTTGGGAATTTTCAACATTTATGTTTGTCTGATTAATAATATTGGTAAACAAACACATTAATTGAAGTGCTCAATCAATGATGGGCTTTTGTTCTTTTTTATGTGTTTTAGATCAATTAGAGAAGGTTTACAAATTGCAACATTTCTCAAATCTCCCAGTTTTACTTCCTGTGGAAAGTTTCTAGAAGGTTTTTAGAAATTTTCAGTTAATTTTTCACTTCTTAACAAATTTATTTAGTATTACATGTTTAGCACACGTTAAAAGGCAGCACTGAAGATCAGCTGTGTGAGGGGTACTCGGTGCCCAGCTGTTTTTCTATGGACACAAAAAGTAATTGCACCACTGGTTCCTCACGTTGGTTCACAGCTGGCAGGACTGAAGTTTTGGACGTGTATATTGTCAGGGAGATATTAAATTTTCCTTTTAACCAATCGTTACTAGACAGTTGCTGCACATGGCCCACACTAGCTCCCTTCCAGTTATCTGTCTCCCACAGATTCTTTGTTTTAGTGCAAAAATTCAGTTGCTCACAGGGTGTATCTGCCAACGTTGCAGGTCCTGCCAGTTCTTCTCTGAGATTATAAACCAGGAGCTGCAGGGAGCCAAGATACAGGACCAAAATCTGTTGCTCTCCTGCTCATACAGAGCTTGAGTTGAATGTGTTTGGAATCATATCTGTGCCTGCAGTTTAAGTTGCAAAAAAGAAACATTCCTGAACACATTCTTATTTTTCGCCTCTGATGCTGGTATAATGTGGAAATCTGGGTGGAGCAGTGAGCTGGTTTCCCTCACAGGGAATCACCTGGAAGTCTTCATCGCAGGTGCAGGCCTCACAGCAACAGCTCAGCATCACTGAAGTAATCACACCTTTCTGTTGTTGCACACCTGCCTGCTTCTTTAGTCTCTTTCACAATATTTTAATATCAGTCAATACACAAAACAACGGTTACTTTTCAACTACTGTACTGTCATTTTAAACTATGGCTTTTGCTCCTTGCATGACATAAAAAATAAGCCTTGTTAAAACTCTTAATAGGTTTGCTCCCATCTTTGTTACCAAAATTTAAAACATGACGGTAAGAGCAAATGCACAAACTGTTCTCTAAAATACTATTCTAATTTTCAAATTTTGTTTAAAATAGCTGAAGTCTCACAGTATGAGCCAGAATCAAAGTCTTGATTAGTTTTGTCTTCAGAGTCTTCAACATGAAATAAAACATCCTGTTTAAAGTTTTTACTTGGGTGACTTTCATCCTCAACATTTTGTCTCATCCAGAGTCATCCCAAGGTTTACCTCATTCCGAGTTTGAGCTTGTCTCATTCTGAGTTCTATTCTAAATTTCAGCCTGAATCTCATTCTGAGTTTCATCCTTAGTCTCACCTTGAGCCTCAATCTGATTCTCAGGCTAAATCTTCAATCCAAGACACATACTGAATCTTTTAGGTTACATCACAATTCTCACTTTGTGTCATCTTGAATCTCAGCTTGAGTCTTACCCTGTCTTATCTCAAGTATGGATGCACCGATCCACTTTTTTTACTTTCGATCCGATCCCGATACCTAAATCTGAATATCGGCCGATACCGATCCAGTTCCGATATCATGATCATCATAGATTTTACATGAGGCTGTAATAATATCCTCTCAAGTACAATTTGTACAAATATTTGCATGCATGTCCAAAAAGGCAACTTGAGGTAAGTTTTATTAATGTTGGCTAAGTTTTAAAGTTAGAATTAAATTCTGCTAACACAAAACATGTTGCTTTTTATTCCTAGCTTTAAAGTGGATATGAAAGTGATTAATTTAAGTGATTCATTTTGCTTTTTTTTTTTTTTGAATGTCCAGAGGACCAGATTGAACTTGGATTTTTCTACCTGGATTATTGAGCATGCATCAGGATAATTTAAGTGATTGTTTAAAGTTATTTTATATTATTTTAAATAAGGGGCAGATATAAGATTTTTTTCTTCTTTCTGCACTCTTTTCATTCAATGTTTTCTTTTTGATCATTTTTTTAAATTTCGTTTCTTTTAAATGAATGAATAAATGAATTAAATTAAATAAAATGTTAAATGGCTTCAAACATCTGCTAAGTTCATGGCATAAACCAACAGACATGTTCCTGTTTTTAGTAATTTACATCACTTCATAATGTAGCTGTTTATGTTTTTAATAGATATAATTTTCAAATCATGTTTTTTTTTTATGATTGTCTACTGTTGTACTGATAAATATCTCCTGGAGGGTAAACTATATCTTGGATGCAAATATCAAACTGTGAAATCCTCTGTTTTCAAAAACTGATAGGAGTTAGACATTAATTATGAAGTTTAGCAACTTCTCTGTAAACATTAGAGCTCCATGGTTTCAGCGATGTCTTCTTGTTCAATCTGAAGCAGGCAGCCTGATTTGTGGCAGCCACGCTCAGTCTGTCCCTCCTCAGAGACGGGCAGACTGAGCGGGGCAGAGTGGACGTGGCTGGCCGAGGTTGAGTAGCCTCTTTCGGATTCAGTGAGGGTAGCGGCCCGCTGAAGCCATGGAGATCGAATGTCCAACGTAAAACTAACTTTTTCTGCGGTTTAAAGTGGCGCTATGGCTCTGCAGACATTGCACGATGCTGTCTTGTTTTGTGGTGTTTAGTGTAAAATACTTCCACACAGCGGACATGTTTCAATGAAAAGTTTGTTAGCTGTTAGCCACAGTGCTGCTAACTCGGTCCTCACGTTGTAGCTGGCTGCAAACTATGAACTGGATTTCCTGAATGTGAGGCAGGTCTTATTACTCTGGGTTCATGAGACACGCTGCCGTTCAGGAAATCCATTCCATAGTTTGAAGCCAACGTGCAGCGCAACCACAGACATGCATCATGGATCGGAAATATCAGCACGTGGATCGGAAAAATCCGATATGTAAATTATGCTGGTATTGGAGGCCGATACCAATACTGGATCGGATCGGCCCCATCCCTAATCTCAAGTCTCACTAGGTCTCATTCTAAATCTCATCTTGTGTTTTATACTGTGTCTTCACTCAAGTCTCACCCCAAGTCTTATCCTGAATCTAAACTCAGATCGCATCTTTAGACTCATCCTGAGTCTCATCCTGAGTCTTAACTCAGATTGCATCCTGAGACTCATCCTGAGTCTTATCCCAAGTCTTAACTCATCTAGTCTCATCTTGAGTCTCATCCTGAGTTTTAACTCATCTAGTCTCATCCTGAGACTCATCCTGAGTCTCATCCTGAGTCTTAACTCAGATTGCATCCTGAGACTCATCCTGAGTCTTATCCCAAGTCTTAACTCATCTAGTCTCATCTTGAGTCTCATCCTGAGTCTTAACTCATCTATTCTCATCCTGAGACTCATCCTGAGTTTTAACTAATCTAGTCTCATCCTGAGACTAAACTCAGATCACATCCTGAGACTCATCCTGAGTCTCATCCAGAGTCTTAACTCATCTAGTCTAATTCTGAGACTCATCCTGAGTTTTAACTCATTTAGTCTCTTCCTGAGACTCATCTTGAGTCTCATCCCGAGTCTTAACTCATCTAATCTCATCCCAAGTCTCATCCTGAGTCTTAACTCATCTATTCTCATCCTGAGATTCATCCTGAGTTTTAACTCATCTAGTCTCATCCTGAGACATATCCTGAGTCTCATCCTGAGTCTAAACTCAGATTGCATCCTGAGACTCATCCTGAGTCTCATCCTGAGCCTCATCCTGAGTCTTAACTCATCTAGTCTCATCTTGAGACTCATCCTGAGTTGTAACTCATCTAGTCTCATCCTGAGACTCATCCGGAGTTTTAACTCATCTAGTCTCATCCTGGGACTTATCCTGAGTCTCATCCTGAGTCTAAACTCAGATCGCATCCTGAGACTCATCCTGAGTCTCATCCTGAGTCTCATCCTGAGTCTCATCCTGAGTCTCATCCTGAGTCTCATCCTGAGTCTTAACTCATCTAGTCTCATCTTGAGACTCATCCTGAGTTGTAACTCATCTAGTCTCATCCTGAGACTAAATCCTGAGTCTCATCCTGAGTATTAATTCAATTCAATTCAATTCAAAAATACTTTACTAATCCCAAAGGGAAATTATTTTGTTGTTATAACTCGTTATCCTCATTTCATTAAGAGATGTTATAGATGCTGATGGCTGTAGACAGGAAGGATCTCTTGTAAAGGTCCATCCCACAGTGGATCCTAAGAAACTGGCTGCAGATGCTGTCCGATCCGTCGACCCAGACTAGGCTGACCTCTCGGTTCCCCTGGACTGTAGGACCGCCTGAATGCCGGGCAGAACTCCTCCCAGAGCGATGGCCACTCCTCCCAGCAGTCTGCCGAGCTCCTCATAGCTGCGGACAGCCAATTGTAGGTGCTGAGGGACGATCCTATCCTTCCGCTGTCGTGAACCTCATTTCCTGCTAGTTCCAGGATCTCAGTGGTCAGGCACTCGAGCACAGCTGGCAGGTAGATGAGAATGCGTCCACATAACATCCTTTTCAACTCATTTGAGAGTTGGGGCCATAGTTGAGATATTATTTGAGCTTTTGAGATGTTAATCAGCTGCTGTTGTTGTAGAAAACAGCCTTGTTGCCATGGTTACGCATCATAACAAATGTCCAAAACTTGGAGTATCAGTAAAAATCCTTCCGGCTGCACAGCATCTGATACCAGAGGAAACAATAATCCAAAAAATATGTTATATATATTAACTCATCTAGTCTCATCCTGAGACTCATCCTGAGTCTTAACTCATCTAGTCTCATCCTGAGACTCATCCCGAGTTTTAACTCATCTAGTCTCATCCTGAGACTCACACTGAGTCTCATCCAGAGTCTCATTGAGGGTCTTAACTCAAGTCTCATCTTGGGTCTCATCCATAGTCTCATACTGAGTTTTAACTCGTCTCACCCTGAGTCTTATCCTGAGACTCATCCTGAGACTCATCCTGAGTCTTATAGTCTCACCCTGAGACTTATCCTCAGTCTCATCCAGGGTCTTAACTCAAGTCTCATCCTGGATCTCACCCTGAGTTTTATCCTGGGTGTCATCTTGAGACTTAACTCAATCTCATTCGTGGCCAATTTCAGTCGTTCTAGCAGGAAAGACACAGCCAACAAAGACAAACACAAAGGACACACAAAAAAGTGCAAACTTCAATTCAATTCAATTTATTAATATACTGTAGTACCAATTAACAACAGAAGTCATCTCAGGGCAGGGCACTGAACAAAAACAATCACATACATAAAAATCAGCTAATAATGTTGTTTATCTAAGGATTAAATAAATACAAGTCAATCTACAATTCAGCTTTTAAATTGTGTTGATAAGCCAAGTAAAACAAGTTATGATAATTATCCACGCCAGATCTTTTTCTGAAAATCATAGTCATATCTGAAGTGCATTAGAGCAACAGGCAGCAGCAGAGACGAGCATTCTCCTCGACAAAACATCCCCATCTCCCTCTGAACCTCCTACCCCACATAACATAATAACAATCCCCCCCCACCCCCTTTTATGACAGAGGACCGAAATTGTTTGTCAAACTCCAAAAATCTACAGGAAGAAGTGAGACGTGGAAGTTGAATGAAATTTGGAACCATGAAGTGACAGAGAGATGTTAAGTGTGTTCAAATGGTCTGAAGCAAGCTCCTGTGACAAATCTACATCTCAGTTTAAACATTTTCTTTAATACACATGTTACGTCCACCAGGCTCGTTTGGTGGGGTAACATTAAAGAAGACCACACAAGGATTTTCTGATTAAATGAAAATTGAATTTATTAAATTATACTAAAGAAATAAAGCCTGAAAAAGAAATACCTGAAATGAGAAACCAAAACAGATTAATGCAAAACCCATAACTAACCAGAAATAAGCAAATGCAAGACAAACCTAACAAAACCCAACCATCAGATACAAACCAAACCAAACGGGATTCTGAGGAGGAAGAGGGGAAAAAAGCCTCTCTCTCTCTTCTGCGGGCAGCACGGTGGCGCAACTGGTAGAGCTGCTGCCTCTCAGCGAGCAGGTCCTTGGTTCAAACCCCGGTACAGGGGCCTTTCTGGGTGGAGTTTGCATGTTCTCTCCGTGCATGTGTGGGTTTTCTCCGGGTACTCCAGTTTCCTCCCACAGACCAAAAACATGTATGTTAGGCTGATTGGTAACTCTAAATTGTCCCTGGGTGTGAGTGAGAGAGTGAATGGTTGTTTGTCTCGTTTGTCTCTATGTGGCCCTGTGATGGACTTGCGACCCGTCCAGGGTGTACCCCGCCCCTCGCACAGTGATTGCTGGACATGGGCACCGGCGACCCCCGTGACCCAAAATGGAATAAGCGGGTAAAGAAAATGGATGGATGGATGGATCTCTCTTCTGCTGCATGCATGGCAGTTTTAAAGCAGCAGAGCACCAATCAGGGCAAAACACAACACCTGCAGTAGGCCTGTCTCCAGACCTATACAAGGAAAAATGGCAGAGACCACTGCAGCCGTAACACCTCCCCCCTTTAAACAGAAGATCCCAAATAGGACCTCTGTAGCCATTTTTCCTGTTAGTCTGGTCCATCATTGGCACGAGACAATGCATCAGCCAGCACGTTTTCAGTGCCTCGAATGTGCCGAATTTCAAGGTTGTAAGGTTGCATAAATAAGGCCCATCACATCAACCGCTGATTTGGACTCTTTAAGGAGTGCAAAAAGGTCAAAGGGTTATGATCTGAATACACCACAACCGGAAATGAACCCCCACCCACATAGACATCAAAGTGCTGCAGTGCCCAAATAAGAGCCAAGGCCTCTTTCTCAATGGTCGAATAGTTAAGTTGATGTTGATTGAACTTCTTAGAAAAGAAACACACTGGATGGTCAACACCTTCCTCATCGGTCTGCAACAAAATGGCTCCCGCACCCACTTGACTTGCGTCAACCTGTACTTGGAACGGCTGATCTAATCTTGGAGCAGACAAAACAGGCGCAGTACTTAAGAGGAGCTTGACATTTTCGAATGTTGTCAAATGTTCACCTTCTGACAGGCCGAGGACCACCTAAACTGAACTTTGGCCTTTAATAAGTCAGTTAATGGAGACACTACAGTAGAAAAATTCTCACAAAAGTTTCTATAGTAACCCACCATCCCCAAAAACCTCATCAACTCCTTTTTTGAGGTAGGAGGTGGGAAACCGTCAATGGCTTGGACTTTAACTCTTACTGGTTTCACTTGTCCTTGCCCAACAACCTTTCTTAAATAAGTCACTGTAGCTCTTGCAAACTCACCTTTTGCTAATTTTACAGTCAAATGAGCATTCTGAAGATGATGATGATGAAACAGCTGCCGTATGCGTAGCATGTGTTCAGTCCATGTGTCACTGAAGACCACTACATCATCTAAGTAAACAGCACAACCTTCTAACCCAGCTACCACTTTGTTCATCAACGCTGGAAAGTGGCAGGTGCATTCCTAAGACCAAAGCTCATTACAGTATAAGAGTATAATCCAGATGGTGTAATAAAGAAAGACACCTCTTGGGCTCGAGCAGACAAGGGTACTTGATAGTAACCTTTGAGCAAATCAAATTTCCTCACATACTTTGCAGTTCCAACACTTTCAACACAATCTTCCATCCGAGGAAGTGGGTAGGAGTCAGGTTTTGTAATGCTGTTCAGTTTCCTGTAATCAATACAGAATCTGTAAGTACTGTCAGGTTTTTTAACCAACAGACAGGGTGAGGTCCAACTGGAACAAGATGGTTTAGCCAGGCCATTCTCCAGCAAATACTGAACTTCTGACTCCAAAAATTTACTTTTCTCTGGAGGAACACGATAGAAATGTTGACGGAGGGGCTGCGCATCTCCCACATCTATGTCATGCTCAATTAAATTGGTACAGGTTGGGATGTCACTGAACGAGGCATGAAAATCCAAAATGGACTCCTTTAACTCCTCACTTCTTTCTGCAGACAAATGACTCAGTAATAGTTGCAAGTTAGACAACATCTCAGAGTTCTTAAGTCTCGGCTGAAACACAGCATCGTCTGGAATCTGCATATCCTCCTCTAATGCTGATGTGTAGCTCAAATCTACTTTCACAGAAGAAGCAAATGCCTTCACATCTTTTTCTTCCAGAGTGTGACCAAAATAAGGCTTCAGTAAGTTTGCTCCATTCTGCTGAAAAGTGGGCTGGTGGGTAAGGCCCAGGAATCCTATGTTTCTTTAACTTCAGCTGAAAGAAAAGTGTACAAATCTGTTAAAGATGCTGTATTGAAGGCTTATGAACTGGTTCCTGAACATTACAGGCAAATTTAGGAACTGAAGGAAGGCTGAAAAACAGACAAATACAGATCTTCTCAGAGAATTAAACACCCAGTTCTATCGATTGTAAGGGTAAACAGGATCATCGAAAACCTGTGGCTTTAGCCAGTGTTTTGAAGTCACATTCAGTGGAGTCTACACCTCCAGCTAAAGTTGAAAGTGTTAAACCAACTGTTTTAGCTGCACCTGTTGACTTTAAGTCTCTTTCAGAACTGAATGACACAGATCCCCATATTTTTGAGAAGGATGTCGAACAAGACTATGCTCCTTTCATCACACATGTGTTTGTTTCTTTGAGTGGCGGTTCAAACCAAGTTTCTGTGAAGATTCTGCGTGACACTGGAGCGACTGAGTCTTTCATATTAGAATCTGTTTTACCATTTTCTCCATTTTCTGACACTGGTCGTAATGTCTTAATTAGAGGTATTGGGTTGGAAACTTTCTCTGTGCCTCTCCATAAGATCTACTTGCAGTCAGATCTGGTACAAGGAGAAGTAACTACAGTTGTTCGTCCTTCTTTGCCAGTGGAAGGTGTGTCTCTCATTCTTGGAAACAACCTGGCAGGTGGACGTGTGTGGCGAGATGTTGCACCTCCTCCAGTGGTCCGAGCTTCTCCATCTGTTTCTGTGTCAGACGAATGTGCTCGAGACTTTCCTGAGGCATTTCCAGCTTGTGCAGTAACTCGTGCCATCACTCGTTCTTTGGCTGATAAGGAGGTTGAGTCTGGTAAGTCTGGTTCTATCTGCAAGACTGCCTGTTTGCCAACTCTTCCTGTTCCTTTGTCACTCAGTGAGTTGATTGCAGCCCAGCAGGAGGACACAACCTTAGCTGCTCTGTTTGACCAAGTCCAGGCAGCTGAACAGGACACAAAAGTGTCATGTGGGTATTTTCTACAAGAAGATCTGTTGGTACGTAAATGGTTGCCTTATAGTGACAGGGATGTTGTTGGTCCAGTTTATCAAGTTGTAGTTCCAGTTAAATTCAGAAACCTTGTTTTGAAAACTGCTCATGGAGAATTGTCTGGCCATTTAGGAGTCAATAAAACTTATAAGAGAGTTTTACGTCATTTTTATTGGCCTCGTCTGAAAAAAGACGTCTCTTATTTTGTGAAAACCTGTCACACTTGCCAGTTAACTGGAAAACCTAACAAAACCCAACCATCAGATACAAACCAAACCAAATGGGGTTCTGAGGAGGAAGAGGGAAAAAAGCCTCTTTCTCTTCTGCTGCATGCATGGCAGTTTTAAAGCAGCAGAGCACCAATATGGGCAAAACACAACACCTGCAGTAGGCTTGTCTCCAGACAGACAAGGAAAAAGGGCAGAGACCACTGCAGCCGTAACACACATGTAATGCACAAATACAGCACTGGGCCATGGAGAGACACACTAACAGTGTCTTCTCACACAAATGGCCCTGAGCAGAACTCAAACACACACTTTTGTCAGAGCTGGCCACACCCCCAGGGGTGACTGTCCTACAGCAATGACCCCGAGGGGGAAAACCCTACTCTCATCATGTGACCAGCTCTCAGCCAGTACATCCTCACATTCTGACAGGTTTGATCATCTGTTGATGAGCGAGGCATGTAACTAAGAATTATTCTCTACAATAAACTGCAGAACAGACACTCCGCCCTGTCTCTCTCTAAAACACAACAACTTAATGAAAAATAATATAAAAGTATAAACATCCAAACAAAATACATCCAGGTAAGATAAACTATATTTCAGAGAGCAGGAGTGAGTCATGAGAGTTGAGAGATTTGTGATATTTTGTTTTTGAATCAAAACAATGAGGTGATTTTTGAATGTGAGGAGGAAGGAGCTGCAGAGTCAGAAGCTCTCAGACAGAGAGGATCATGGAGGCAGAGATGGAGGAGAAAAACAGAGTCTGAGTCAGACAGTGAGGACTTTGTTGATGACATGGGTGATCATGATTTGCTTTAGAAGAGGGAAGTGTGGAACAGTGCACCAAGTACAACTAGGAGGTCTGATTCTTCACAGAAGGACAGTGTGGCATGCCTATCAGGTCCAGAGCCTCTCTGGCTGGGCCACCAGAACCAGTTCTGAGCTCTGGAGAACAGAGGAGGATGTAGATGTTGACCCAGAGGTAGGTTCCAGTCACACAGCACCTGTGGTCCAGACAAACACACTTTCCCTCAGAGTCCTAAAAAACATTTTTGCTATTATTTTTGCTCTGACCCAACCTGGACAATCTGCAGTAACACCAACAAGAAGCAAACAATAAAGAATCTGAATAAGGGAAACAAAAAACAAGTAGACCGACAGAGAAAATTTTGTATAAAAGTTTTGGTGTCCTGATTTACATGTTGTCCCGGCCAAGTGTCACAACAGAACCACATTTTGTCTGAGCCCCTTCCAGCCAACAATGACAGAAGACAGATTCAGATCCTGGAACATTATCCAGAGCAGAACACGAACAATAACCAACATCGGGGATTTGATGTGCCCCTTTGTCTGGTTTTGGATGGAAACTGTTTTTTATAATGGCACAAATGATTTATGGCATTTTATTGTAACACCTCACTATTTTGTTAAAAAATTATGCTTGAGAAAACAGGCTGCGTTTCAACGGAAATACTGTATATAACTTTGTTGTTTGCTAAATTTGTACACATTTATGAATATTTATATTTTCAGTTGCAAAAATAATTATGTGTGTTGGTGGTCTTCACAAAAAAAAAATCCTCCAATAATTTTCCTACTTCAATTTTATGTTGTTTTCTTGTGTGTGTGTTTTTTCAGGCGTATTGTGTTGATACAGTAGATCAGAAGTAAAAAATATCTTGACATTTGTTGTTAGCTGTGTAAATCTGCAGTCCAACCTTGACCCTACGTCAGTATTTGCAGTTTTAGACACAGAATGAACATACTTTTCACACATTTTGGCTTCATAGGAGTAAGGTCATGATGGACTGTGGTGAATAAGTAAATGTTTTTTTCATTTTACCGTTTGTCACTAAACTTTCAGTTTTTACATTAGCCCACAATGTGGTGCTCTGCTTTTATATTTGAGAACCTCCAAGCCTACCGAGATGTATTCAACTCAGCCCAGTAAATGGTAAATGGTAAATGGACTGTAGTTATATAGTGCTTTTCTATCTTATTTCAAGATAGAGTAGAGTAGAGGTACGTCTTTCCCAGCCAGAGTCTCTGTGGAGTCCTGCCTCTCGTCTCGTCCGGTAAAGCTGTTTTAGTTTGGATGTAAAGAACAAAAACTCACTTGTAATGTGCACACATAAACGTTTAGTACTAAAAAGCTGTTGCTGTAGAATCAAATGCTCCACAACTGACTGCTGATTATGACTTCAACTCTTGTAATGTCTGTGATGCTGGTAAGACATTTTCACCAGTGATCAGGGTTTAAACAGTCTGCGTTCATCAACATTTTCACCGCAGAACATCTTCCTGTTGATGCTGACTCCAGCCTCCTGCTCTGAAAGTTACTGAGACAGCTGACCTGAGTTTAACCCTCGTCTCAGTTTGAGCCTGTGAGAGACTCATGAGCAGTTTCTGTGTGGAATAAACACGAAACATTCACAGCTGAAGTTTGGACTGTTTCTCTTCAGTTTGAATGTTGTTGCCTGCATTAAAAATGTGAATTCACAGCTGGGAAGCAGTGACGCCATCTCTGCTCTGATTCTGGCTTTGTGCAGCACCACCTCCTGCAGTGGAAGCCAACCTCTGTGATTCCCTGCACACAAAGCCTTGCTGCTTTGCTTCCATGTTCTCCAGAGTGCATGAGCTTTACGGTTGAACTTTTCAAATCCTTTGGAAGCTGCCTACCACTGAGTGGACCTTCTGCTGAAATATTAAAATGTAAGAACTGTGTGAAAATCAGCTCGTTTTCACTGCCTTTGTGTCAACAGCCACATTAAACTCAACTTAATATATGAATTACTGTAATGCTCTGAATCTTTGTGCTTGAATTGTTGTCTCTTTTATTTTGACATGTATCTTACTGTGCTGGACTGCAAAGAACATAATGAATAATGCAAGTAGGAAAAATAGTCTGTTTCTCTTTGAGGTGAGTTAACATTTATAATTTATGCTCATGTCTCAGACTTTACTCTCACAATGTGTTCATGATGTCTGAACTCTCCTACTGTATCTTGATGCTGAGTATGGTCATCCAAGCAGCAAACACAGTGAAACGGCTGCAAACGTCTGTGCACGGTGCTGCAACAGTTACAGAACCAAGTCAAATCACAGAGTTTGCTGCTGAAACTGTTCGTGACGTGATGACAGCATCACATATTTATCTCCTATTGATCCATCAGGGAAAATACATATCAGATTTTATGAATTATTATGACTTTCACTGATTTGTGTTGTTTGTCTCTGAATTCATCCAAGCAGAAGATTTTCTGTCTTTTACTTGGAGTTTGAAATCGCAAACAGTTTTATACAACAAGCCTGCTAAACACAGACAGACTCACAGCTAAAATAAACTGTTTAATAATTAACTGAATAATTATTACCTCAGCATGTTGCTATGAAAGTGTGATTAGCTTCATGTGAGACACAGAACAATGCTGCGAGCATAAAATCCTCAGATTTTAAACTGATTATTTGCAGTTGAGCTGTAGCTGATATCCAGTAGATGGAGACAAACGATCAATCACTGGTGAAGCTCCTGCAGCAGGAGGCTCCACATCATCTATGGTGTGTTTTATTGTTCACTGAAGGATTAAAGTTATTGTAGACCACAAACTAAATGAGCTATACTTTGTTGAATATGTATCAGAGACTTACACAATCAGCCCATAAGTTTTATTGACTAACAACTTGATTTACTTTGGGAAAATCTATTTTAGAAAGTGCACTTAAAATGCTTTTAAAGTGCACTTTTTACTGAATGTTTACAATAAACGAACCATGTTTTTTATGACAAAAATACAATGAATGTCAGTTTATATTATCAAACTAGATTTTTCAGTTGCTGCATGACTAAAATAATAGATTTTACACATTTGAAAAATATCTGTTTTGTGTGTAATAACTGACTAAACCAGTTGCTTTGATTAATTTCCCTTTATTGGTTTCCATTTTTGTTATATTGCATCTTTTTACATTTGTAAAAAAGATGCAATATTGTAAAGAGGACATTTTGAAGTTTTCAGATGAATTGTTTGCTCTTAAGTCCTAATTATAAGTTTGTTTAAATTCAAATATGTATTTATGTTTGTTGTGTTATTCTGTTAAATAATGTGCTAGTGCTGTGTATCACAACACAAATGTTATAATTTCAGTAGGAATATTAGCTCAAAGCAAGAAAAAAATACCCCTCTAGACAAATTTATCCGCAATAAGATGTATCTTTCACCAGCTTTCCACTTGTATAGAAGTAAACAAAGTTAAGTTCTCGAATAATAACAAGATAAGTCGTTCCTCATACCATGAACCTATAGTGAAAAGAGTTGCTTTTTAATCCACATATTTTAATTCACAAAGCCCTCAACAACCTAGCTCCATCTTTTATTACAGATCTTATTGTTCCATATTTTTCTTACATAGTACTTCCCTCTCAGACTGTAGGTTTACTTGTGGTTTCTAGAGTTTCCAAAAGCTAGTTATCAGGCTCCTCTTTTATGGAACCAACTTCCAGTTTTTGTCTGTGAGGCTGACACATTGTCCAGTTTTAAGATTAGGCTTAAGTCTTTCCTTTCTGATAATATAGTTAGGATTAGATTGGCTTCCTGAGATATCACTTTGTTATGCTCCTATAGGCTTAGACTACTGGAGGACAAACTAACAATATTTACCTCAAATAAATAGTTTGTACTTGTAAATAGTTCTATCTTAACATGTTTTTTTTTTATCTTTCCTCCTATAGGAAGTACATCTGGACCTGCGATTCTGTGTCAGTTTTTCCTTCCTATCCTCTAAAACCCAGCTGGTTGAAGCAGATGGCTGCTCATTCTGAGCCTGGTTCTGCTGGAGGTTTCTTCCTGTTAGGAGGGAGTTTTTCATTTCTACTGTTGCCTTAGTTTGCTCAGAATGGGAGAATGCAACAAAATGAACATTCAACTCATTCTGCTGGCTTCCTTAGATATATAACTTTTACTAATG
>NC_056503.1:8031311-8037253 GCF_014905685.2 Nematolebias whitei
AACTTTAGTTCACTATTAAATCTCTGATGAACCAGATTCTACAAAAATGTATATTTAAAACTGTATAGTTTTTCTCCATCATTAGATATATTTGCACTCATTTTTGTCTACTTTTATTGTTCAATTAGATATGTGGTTTTGATTCTTGTATACAGATTTTTTTTTATTTCAGCTTTGCTTAAAAGTTTAATTCTTGTTTTATGATTTGTACATCTGTGGGTTAGAAAAAAGTTGAACTAAAGGCTGTATCTCTTCTTTAAACACGTTCGAAGGAAATATTCCTGAGAGATCCAATAATTTTGTGTCTTTTATGATTTTTCAACTGAGTTAACTTTAACAGATTATTTAATAGTCATTAAAGTGAAAACAGATTTCATGATAAAGCTGGCACCGAGGCCGGGGCCCACCTGAGCCCCAGCCTCACGTACTTCTGCAGGTCGGCAGCTCGTATGATCCTCCGTGGTGACCAGCGGAGCTCGGAGCCGGGAGATGATGCCCTGCCTGGCCCGAGAGTGCTCCGAGGCTCCAGTGTAGAGGAATAGGGGGACTGGCAGAGTTCCATCTATTTCGCTCTTAATTTTGTCGTCGGCCACCCACCAAGCACAAAAAACACCTGAACTTGAGCTGTAGACCACGGTGTTGTCATAATTGTTTAAAAAATCTTAACAATAGGTCCAGTCGCTCCTGAAGTTCCATTTATTACAAATGGCGGATCTTGTTGTTGTGAAAGTTTCTTAAACAACCAGTGACTCCACCCTCTGACCAATCAGTGACCGACAGTGTTCTGACGTCATGTTTTAGGGCTAGTTCGGCATGGTTGGAACCCCAGAGAAATGGGTCCTGAAAAAGGGACCAGTTCCATGAACCGTTGATGGTGGAAAAGCCTTGAAACCGTGCCGAGTTGAGTCGAACCGCGCTGTACCATTACTAATGTACTCAGTTCCCATCCCATATCACATCAACTACAAAATCCTCTTCCTGACCTTCAAAGCTGCCCATAACCTCACTCCTTCATACCTTTCGGACCTTGTTTACATTGCTACACCCGCTCGTACCCTCAGATCCTCTTCCTCTATTCAGCTCATTGTTCCCCTTGCCCGTCTTGTTACTATGGGGAGCAGCACATTCAGCTGCTCTGCTCCCCAGCTTTGGAACTCACTCCCACCTGATATTCGCAACACAGACTCATTGCCACATTTCAAATCCAAACTCAAAACTCATCTGTTTAAAGTCGCCTAAGCACTGTGATTACAGCACTGTTTTGTTTAAATGTTATTTTGTACTTGTGTCTGTTTTTATGCTTGACTATGTAAGGTGACCTTGAGTGCCAAGACAGGCTCCTACAAATAAAATGTATAATAATAATAATAATAATAATAATTATTATTATTAATATATAATAATATAATAAAATTTATAATTATTATTAATAAAAATTATTATTATTAATGGAAAAAGGCCATAATTGACTTTTTATGTATATAAATGTTTCTGTTCAGTACCCTGAGATGAGTTGCGTTAAGTTTCAGATGGACAACCGGATCATCAGCCATGTGCGTCTGCTGACCGGCCGGTTGAAAGAGGTAAAAAAGTCTAAAGTAAAAAAGTGACTGGATCATCTGCCACGTGTGTCTCGATTGAAATAATTTTAAAAAGTCGCATCATGCTTCAGATGGACAACCGGATCATTGGCCGCATGCATCCACTGACTGGCCAGTTGAAAGAGGTAAAAACAAGTCGTGTTAAGCTTCAGATGGACAACTGGTTCATCTGAAAATATGTGAAAGGAAAACAGCTTTCTGATCCAAGTATCAAGCTGTGGAAACATGAAGTCATGTTTTCTCGGACTGAAAAATGGTTTAATTCAATTCAATTCAGTTTATTTATATAGCGCCGAATCACAACAAAGTTGTCTCAGGGCACTTTACAGAAACATTCACATACATAAAAGCCAATTAGTAAATTTCTCTATCTAAGGAATCCAGCAGACAAGTTGAATCTTGGCTTCCTTGCAGTCTCCCATCCTGAGCAAGCACAGTGGCAACAATGGAAAGAAAAAACTCCCTTTTAAAAGGAAGTTTAACTGGTTGACAATAAAAATGAACTTTTCAGCCTATGATTAAGCGGTGGTGAAGAGGTTAGAGAAGGCAAGCCTGTGATTGGACAGTCGCTGGTTCAACTCCCCAAGCTGACAACACCAAAATATGGGTGGGAATGGTGAAGCACTCATACCTGCCTCATCCTCATTTGCCCCACTCTGGGCTATTGAGCAAGGCCCTTAACCCCACCATCTGTTCCCCCGGGTGCCCTAGAAGGCAGCTCTCTACTCCACACAAAGGGCTGTGGTAGCTCGGTGGTGTGTCAGGAAGAGCATCCGGCATAAAAATAATTGCCAAGTCTTCATGCGAGTTAGTTCACTGTGGTGTCACCTGAAGAAGAAAGCAGCTGAAAGAAAAAAAAAAAAAGAGTATATCTCCTGCAGTTTCCAAACTCCTTTAAGGTTTGTTGGATCTCACAGGATTTGTAGAATCATAGCTCCAACACATCCCTCCTCTATTGAGGTGTAACACAGCATAGAAGAAGGAAACAGCTATTTTATATTCTTTTATGTTGCAGTGAGGCCTTCTTTATGTACATGGTCTTACCCTTACACATACTGTTTTTCCTTATTGCAGTCTCTCTCACATGCTTAAACACTAAACCCTGTTGTCTGAACCAAATGCTCAGTGCCTTGAACCCATTTATTTTGGCAGAATCTTAAGAACTTTTCACCTAGATATACACAATTTGAGAACACATTTTCACCCACTAAAACACATTTTGCAATGTGATGCACAGTGTTGATTCTTTCCAGTTTGGTGACTTAGGGGAACAACCCGTCCACTCCCACCCCCTGGTTCACATCACCCAACCCCACCCACCACCCCAACCCTGGGGGCACAGACACACACCGCATCAACATTTTATTTAAATTACCATGTACCATCACAGACAATCTCAAAATTTCTATGAAATTTTATTATTACACTATGCTTGCTCAGGATGGGAGACTGCAACGAAGCCAAGATTCAACTTGTCTGCTGGCCTCCTTAGATAGAGAACTTTACTAATTGGCTTTTATGTATGTGAATGTTTCTGTAAAGTGCCCTGAACCAACTTTGTTGTGATTTGGTGCTATATAAGTAAACTGAATTGAATTGAATTGAAATTTTATTAAAACAAACTTGAAATTGAATAAACTTGAATAATACACAGAGACACACAGAATAAGACACTGAAAGTATACAATACTTCTTCTTCCTTTGGTTTTTCCCTCTTCAGGGTTGCCATACCGAGTCATCCTCCATCTCACTGTCCTCAGCATCCTTTGCTCTTACTCCAACTACCTCTATGTCCTCTCTAACTGCATCCGCCGGCATCCTGGCAGCTGGATTTCTAACATCCTTCTGCCAATACACCCACTGTCTATCCTCTAGACATGTCCAAACCAACTCAGTCTGGCATAATCTTATCCACCCTTGCCACTAAGGAGAACCTCATCATCTTCATTTCTGTTACTTCCAGTTTTTTCTCCTGTCTTTTTGTCACTACCACTGTCTCCAGACCATATAACATAGATGATCTCACCACTGTCTTGTAAACTTTCCGTTTGACCTTTGCTGACAGTCTTTTGTCGAAAGTCACTCCTAAAACTTTTCTTCATCCACTTCATCTGCCTGGACTCTCTTTTTCAACTCTTTATCACATTCCTCATTTTCCTGAACAGTGGACCCTAAAGATTTGAAGTCCTGCACCTTTGTGACCTCTGCTCCTTGTAGCCTCACTCTCTTCTACCGACCTACTTCTCATTCACACACATACTCTGTCTTACTTCAGTGGACTTTCATTCCTTTTCTTTCAAGTGCATACCTCCACTTCTCCAAGTTCTCTTCCACCTGCTCCCTGTTCTCACCACAAATCACAATGTCATCTGCAAACATCATAGTCCACAGGGATTCCTACCTGACCTCATCTGTTAATCGGTCTATCACCAGAGCAAACAGGAAGGGGCTCAGAGCTGATCCTTGATGCAATCTCACCTCCACCTTGAAGTTATCTGTCACTCCTACAGCACATCTCACCATTGTCCTACATGTCCTGTACTTCTCTGCCACTCCAGATTTCCTCATGCAATATCACACCTCTTCTCTTGGCACTCTGTCATATGCCTTTTCTAAATCCACAAAGATACAATGGAGTTCTTTCTGACCTCTCTGTACTTCTCAATTAGCATCCTCAAAGCAAAGATGACATATGTGGTACTTTTTCTTGGAATGAAACCATACTGCTGCTCTCAAATACTCACCTCTTGTCTAAGTCTTGCTTCCACAATTCTTGCCCAGACCTTCAATGTGTGACTCATCAACTTAATTCCCCTGTAGTTGCTACAACTCTGTACATCACCCTTGTTCTTAAAAATTGATATCAGCACACTTCTCCTCCATTCCATAGGTATTTTCTCACCCTCAAATATGCCATTGAATATTTGAGTCCAAACCTCACTGCCATCTTTCCAAGACATTTCCAAACCTCCAATGGTATGGCATCAGGTCCTGCTGCCTTTCCCTTCTTCATTATTTTCAGATATTTTGAACTCCACCCTCACTAATCATTTCCATTTCCTGGTCCACAACTTATATGACCTCTACTTTTCTTTCTCTGTCATTTTCTTCATTCATCAGCTCCTCAAAATACTCCTTCTATCTTCCCATCACACTCTTCTCACTTGTTAAAACATTACCATTCCTATCTTTAACACGCCGAACCTGTTGTACATCCTTTCCAGCCTGATCCTTCTGTCTTGTCAATCCGTACAAGTTCTTCTCGCCCTCTTTAGTGTCCAGGCTCACATACAACTCTTAATATGCCTTCTGCTTTGCCTTAACTACCTCCCTCTTTGCTCTACATTACAGCTCCTTATAATCCTGTATTCTCTCTTCAGTCCTCTCACTGTCATATTTCTTCTTGGCTAACCACTTTCTGTGAACAGCTTCCTACACTTCAATATCCCACCACCAGGTTTCCTTACTATCCATTCTCTGGCCAGATGACACACCCAGTACCTTCCTACTAGTCTCTCTAATTACAGTTGCTGTAGTAGACCAGCCACCTGGAAGCTCTTTATTACCACCCACAGCTTTTAACAGCTCCTCTCCGAACTACTCAAATGATTCTTCTTCCCTTAGCTTCCATCATTTGGTCTTCTTCTTCTGATTTTACTCTACGCCATGTGTCATTCTATATGCACCACTCAGGATTGTCTGGCCACACTTTCCCCTGCCACAACCTTACAGTTCTCAGTCTCCCTCAGGTTTTCTCTTTTATGCAGAATGCAGTCAACCTGCATACTCCTTCCTCCATGCTTATATGTCACTCTATGTTTCTCCCTCTTTTGGAAAAATGTGTTGACTACAGCAATTTCCATCCTCTTGGTAAAATCCACTACCATCTGTCCTTCCTGGATTCTTTCCTTACACCAAACCTATCCATCACTTCCTCATCCCCTTTGTTTCTTTCACCAACATGTACATTCAAGTCTGCTTTGATCACCACTCTCTATCCTTCCAAAATTTATATTTCTCGTCTATGTCACATCACACCTGTGGAGCATAACCACCGACATTTATCATCTGACCTTATTCATTCAACCTTTATTTAAACAGATAAATCACATTGAGCCTCGAAGACTCATTTACAAGTTAGACCTGTTTGGGCAAACAAAAACAGTGGTTAGAAAAGGAAAGAAAACATGAGGAGAGACGGTATAAAAAATAAAGATCTCTCACGCTGTGCCCTAGACAGGGCACGATTTGAGGCATCAAAAAATCCTACCCCAGCAAAACAACATAAACAGATTGTCAGGGTTTGGTGGACAGGAACGAACCCAGTAGTGCAGACAGGAC
>NC_056503.1:8037353-8039770 GCF_014905685.2 Nematolebias whitei
ACACACAGAATAAGACACTGAAAGTATACAATACTTCTTCTTCCTTTGGTTTTTCCCTCTTCAGGGTTGCCATACCGAGTCATCCTCCATCTCACTGTCCTCAGCATCCTTTGCTCTTACTCCAACTACCTCTTTGTCCTCTCTAACTGCATCCGCCGGCATCCTGGCAGCTGGATTTCTAACATCCTTCTGCCAATACACCCACTGTCTATCCTCTAGACATGTCCAAACCAACTCAGTCTGGCTTAATCTTATCCACCCTTGCCACTAAGGAGAACCTCATCATCTTCATTTCTGTTACTTCCAGTTTTTTCTCCTGTCTTTTTGTCACTACCACTGTCTCCAGACCATATAACATAGATGATCTCACCACTGTCTTGTAAACTTTCCGTTTGACCTTTGCTGACAGTCTTTTGTCGAAAGTCACTCCTAAAACTTTTCTTCATCCACTTCATCTGCCTGGACTCTCTTTTTCAACTCTTTATCACATTCCTCATTTTCCTGAACAGTGGACCCTAAAGATTTGAAGTCCTGCACCTTTGTGACCTCTGCTCCTTGTAGCCTCACTCTCTTCTACCGACCTACTTCTCATTCACACACATACTCTGTCTTACTTCAGTGGACTTTCATTCCTTTTCTTTCAAGTGCATACCTCCACTTCTCCAAGTTCTCTTCCACCTGCTCCCTGTTCTCACCACAAATCACAATGTCATCTGCAAACATCATAGTCCACAGGGATTCCTACCTGACCTCATCTGTTAATCGGTCTATCACCAGAGCAAACAGGAAGGGGCTCAGAGCTGATCCTTGATGCAATCTCACCTCCACCTTGAAGTTATCTGTCACTCCTACAGCACATCTCACCATTGTCCTACATGTCCTGTACCAGTCTAATATACTTCTCTGCCACTCCAGATTTCCTCATGCAATATCACACCTCTTCTCTTGGCACTCTGTCATATGCCTTTTCTAAATCCACAAAGATACAATGGAGTTCTTTCTGACCTCTCTGTACTTCTCAATTAGCATCCTCAAAGCAAAGATGACATATGTGGTACTTTTTCTTGGAATGAAACCATACTGCTGCTCTCAAATACTCACCTCTTGTCTAAGTCTTGCTTCCACAATTCTTGCCCAGACCTTCAATGTGTGACTCATCAACTTAATTCCCCTGTAGTTGCTACAACTCTGTACATCACCCTTGTTCTTAAAAATTGATATCAGCACACTTCTCCTCCATTCCATAGGTATTTTCTCACCCTCAAATATGCCATTGAATATTTGAGTCCAAACCTCACTGCCATCTTTCCAAGACATTTCCAAACCTCCACTGGTATGGCATCAGGTCCTGCTGCCTTTCCCTTCTTCATTATTTTCAGATATTTTGAACTCCACCCTCACTAATCATTCCCATTTCCTGGTCCACAACTTATATGACCTCTACTTTTCTTTCTCTGTCATTTTCTTCATTCATCAGCTCCTCAAAATACTCCTTCTATCTTCCCATCACACTCTTCTCACTTGTTAAAACATTACCATTCCTATCTTTAACACGCCAAACCTGTTGTACATCCTTTCCAGCCTGATCCTTCTGTCTTGTCAATCCGTACAAGTTCTTCTCGCCCTCTTTAGTGTCCAGGCTCACATACAACTCTTAATATGCCTTCTGCTTTGCCTTAGCTACCTCCCTCTTTGCTCTACATTACAGCTCCTTATAATCCTGTATTCTCTCTTCAGTCCTCTCACTGTCATATTTCTTCTTGGCTAACCACTTTCTGTGAACAGCTTCCTACACTTCAATATCCCACCACCAGGTTTCCTTACTATCCATTCTCTGGCCAGATGACACACCCAGTACCTTCCTACTAGTCTCTCTAATTACAGTTGCTGTAGTAGACCAGCCACCTGGAAGCTCTTTATTACCACCCACAGCTTTTAACAGCTCCTCTCCGAACTACTCAAATGATTCTTCTTCCCTTAGCTTCCATCATTTGGTCTTCTTCTTCTGATTTTACTCTACGCCGTGTGTCATTCTATATGCACCACTCAGGATTGTCTGGTCACACTTTCCCCTGCCACAACCTTACAGTTCTCAGTCTCCCTCAGGTTTTCTCTTTTATGCAGAATGCAGTCAACCTGCATACTCCTTCCTCCATGCTTATATGTCACTCTATGTTTCTCCCTCTTTTGGAAAAATGTGTTGACTACAGCAATTTCCATCCTCTTGGTAAAATCCACAACCATCTGTCCTTCCTGGATTCTTTCCTTACACCAAACCTATCCATCACTTCCTCATCCCCTTTGTTTCTTTCACCAACATGTACATTCAAGTCTGCTTTGATCACCACTCTCTATCCTTCCAAAATTTATATTTCTCGTCTATGTCACATCACACCTGTGGAGCATAACCACCGACA
>NC_056503.1:8039870-8053598 GCF_014905685.2 Nematolebias whitei
ACAGATGTTATAAATTTACATATAGGCTGGTGAAAACATTGAATTTTTAAGGGAAAGTCGTAGCATAGTCCTGAGCCCCCCCTCTCAGCCATTGTCCAGATAAGAGGTGACATTCATCTTCAGCTTAGTTGAGGTTCTGTCACATGTCCACGGCCTTGGAAGGGAGGGGTGAGGAAACAGTCAAAGCATCTTTGTTGTTTTCAAAACATTCCAGGAGGAGTTCAGATAAGTCCAGCATCAAGGCCACAATTTGGGTCAGGCAGAACTCGTGAATTGCTGTTTCTGCCTTTTTTAAAGTCTCGCTGGTACTTATTCCTCTGATGAAAACTCCAAAACAGCCAAATTGATCCTTTACGCCAAAAGTCGAGCTCACAGCTTCTCCAAGATTATTTCCACCATCCATGAGAGCTGCCAGTGAGTTCACAGTCCTGATAACAGCTGCTCCAGCTCCCTGTTGCAGCTCTCCAAATTCAGTTTGAGCACTGTCGAGCTTCGACACATCCACACAAATTTGTAGACAATCCAAGATTTCACCAACCCAAACAGTAGAATCTAGTTGTCATCATGAATCCAATTTGTTTCCGTCGAGGTAAGAGGATCCTCCTTACCCTGACTCCTGTCGGGAGAAGTTGATTGATTTTGTTGAGAGACCAGCTGATCCTTCCAATTAAGAGGAATGCAGTAAAAAAATAGGCTTTTTAAGGGTTCACAGGACAAATGAATGCAAGCAGGGAAGCGGGGGAGGTATGCAGCGCTAGGAAATACGTCTGTCTTCACCTGAGTACAGAGGGAAAAAATATATACTTATACTTCTACCTTCAGGCACATCACCCTTTCTGACACTCATTTCACCTCTACTACATTATTTGCCAACTCCTCCTTCAGGACCACCCCTATCTATTTCTCTTTCTAGCTACACCATGGTAAAACAGCTAAAACCCTGCTCCAATGCTGCAAGACTTGCTGCCCTACTTGGTCTCTTGGATACATAAAACATCTACCTTCCTTCTCTGCATCATGTCCACCAGCTCTCTACTTTTGCCTGTCACTGTCCCCACATTTAGAGTTCAATATTCTATTTACAGTCCTACATTCTTGACTTTCCTCTTCTCCCTCTGTCTCCTGACATGCTTCTCTCCTTGTAGTCTTCGACTAACACTAGCACAATTTCTGCCAGCACCCTGTTTGGCAACAGTACAAGTGGCGTTTGTTATTAACTCGGGCCTTGACTGATAGGGTATGGTGTTGATTAGATTAACTCACATTTTAGTTTAGGCAAAAGTGTTTTACGTCACAAGCCCTTTCTGACACAACCCTCAACATTGAGCCAGGCTTGAGACTGGCACAAAAGATACACTGGTTTGTGCTCTCTTGATTTCACTAAAAAACTAAAATCTAAAACTACCTTCTTTTAGAGAATAAGCATGTTAGTTTCACTAAATAAGAAACTAATTTGTTTATTCAATCTCTAAACTACAACACACACCTATGCATACACCTTTCTTTTTCTGTACTTACTAGGACATTGCATTGACTTATACATTTCTGTAGCCTAACCCTGACCTGTGTGAGAGACAGACTACACCCTCGACAGGTCTTCAGTCTGTACCAAGAATATGGAGACAAATAATTCAACCATTTACACTCTCATCCACACCTGAGAACAATCTAGTTACCAATTAACCTAACATGCATGGTTTTGGTCTCTTGGAAAAACCATGTACCAACAGAAAACCTCTGTGTGCACGGAGACAGAACATGCAAACTCCACCCACACAGGTCCTTAATTGTGATACGATCCAGCAATCCTCTTGCTAAGAGGCGACACCTCTGATCACTGTGCTTGTGTGTCATCCCTAAGCATAACCTTATTTCATATTTAAGCCCTAAACTGTCTGCGCCTGGTTCTGCTGGAGGTGTCTTCCTGTTAGGGAATTTTTCCTTACCACTGTTGCCATTGTGCTTGCTCAGGATGGGACACTGAGATGAAGTCAAGATTCAACTTGTCTGCTGGCTTCCTTAGATAGAGAACTTTACTAATTGGCTTTTTTAATGTATGTGAATGTTTTTGTACAGTGCCCTGAGACAACTTCTGTTGTGACTTGACGCTAAATAAATAAACCGAGTTGAACTGAATTGAACATAACTCCAAAATGACGTTCCACCCTATGTGGACTAGACTTTGGTTTAAAAAAACTATAGTCCTGATAAAGTAGGTGATTATAACAGAAACGTTCCTAAAAAGATAAAATCAGCTACGCACACCTTCACATAAATTTGACACCAACTGCTTGATTCCAAAACAAGTTTTTATTGGCCAATTTACAGAAAGTGCTGTAGTGACCATTCCAAAGAAAAACAGACCAAAGAGTCCAGAGAACCAAAAGAAAAAATGTACACGTTATACAAGGTTTGAATGTTAAGTTTACCGTCCTCTTCTAAAACAAAAGTCAGGACAACATTAGAGCTTGAGCCAATGCAAAATCCACCAAGGGTTTCAAGTGGGGAAGGAGAGGGGGTGCGAGGAGAGAGGTGACATCACAAGACCAGGTGTCACGGCAGATGAGGAAACCTCTTAAACATATGAGATCTTTACATGAACATACAATAGAACCACAGAACACACACAGGATTCTTCCAGCTGGGAAAAAAGGGTTCACTGGGTCAAAACGAGGACACTTCAGCAGTTGGGACAAACTTTGATTCATCTGTGTTGCACTATACAAACAGAACAGTTCTGATTTCTGGGAACAAAACTGCATTCATGGATTATCAGCTATCAACATTAGACACAGACTAGATTCAGCATGGCCATAGTAATGCCCTCTAACTTTAATGTGGAAAAAAGAAACTTCATTTTAGTTTTCATGATTATGTGAAATGTGACACTGCCAATCAGATCCATTCTCTGTCCTCATATTGCAGTTTGGCGGACTTGTGTGCAGCATTTTTTATTGGAATTTATGACTTTAGTAATAATGCTCCTTAGTTTAATATGTTCCACAGGTGCTTTGCTTCATCCAGTGTTTAAAGTTCTGAAATTATTTTTTTTGTTTGTTAAGTTTTAGAGTTTTAGTCACATAAATAACATGTTAGGTGTTTTTCACGAGACAGTTTAAACTACTGTTCATTGAATATAGACAAATGCTGATGTTATAAATTTTAGTGATATCTAAATAAAGTTAAATAGAAAGCCCAGCGTCTGTTTAAAGGGTTAAATCCACTTTAAGGTTTTTAACCATTGGGGAGCAGAACACGTAATAAAGTACACATGTTTACAAACTCATTTATTCTATTACTATTGTTCAATAAAATAATAGTTCATCAATGCAGCTAAAATAGAAATGCATCCTATTTGATACATTTGTTTTCTTTTAAACCCAGTCATCATGACATTTATTAGGTTCTTTAAAGTTTTCAATTGAAAGGACCCTTTTAATGTAAGGTGGAGACAAATTAAAACAATCAATCAAACGTTTGGTTGACCTTCTAAAGCTACTAGAGGGACAAATTGAAAATTCTCATTTATGTTAAGCTGAAAGTCTTACGTTTTCAGGATCCAAAAGGAGGTTCTGTTGGTGCATGGTGGCTTGATCACTATAGCTTCTTAAAATGACTCTACCAGAATGATTCTGTAGTTGAAACTATTGAATATGTACTGAGTTGTTTTGTTTTTTAAACAAGGCCCAGGCCTCCCTGGCTAAAGAGCTCTATGGGATTTGCCTGGTTAAATAAAAGTTAATAAATAAATATTAATTTAAAAAAATTATTTTCAGATTTATCATGTCCTGAATGGCTGAGAATTTACACCTTTAGTCAAACTGCTGGTTAAAGGTTCAAAGTTTATTTTAGCTTTCTGTAAAAAGCTCAACTTGTTCACCGATTTTGTTCTTCACGACATTCCAGACAGAAAAAGTGAACTGAAACAACATTCATGTTGTCAAAGTTCTGCTTAGTGCTGGGAGCTTTTAAATAAATAGATTCTCATTTATGGAATGTAAATTTCCAAAGTCATTTTAAATCTCCCTATGTGTTGCTTTATGCATTATCAATGTTGGCTTTTTCCATGTCAAATTTTATAACGATT
Source organism: Nematolebias whitei (assembly GCF_014905685.2). Lineage (NCBI taxonomy): Eukaryota > Metazoa > Chordata > Actinopteri > Cyprinodontiformes > Rivulidae > Nematolebias > Nematolebias whitei. Next base: position 8,043,958 of record NC_056503.1, read on the forward strand.
CTTCAGGCACATTTTTCATTTTATCACAGGGTAAACATTTTCCCATTTGACCAGAGCTTTTTTATTTATTATTTTCATAATTTCTCAGGATTATGTTTTGCCAGAAAGCCCCACTTTGTTGCACTTGCTTTTTAGTCCAGCCCTGTGGTGTCCCGCTAAAGATGAAGAATCTCAGCTCCCCCAAAAAGAAAAAGAGCCTCACACCAAATGTGAAACCTAAAGCCCTCTTCACACTGGATGATCCCACTATGATGCATCAAACCAAAATAGGGATGGGTTTACAGGGTCTTGGTGAGGTCTTCAGTTGCATATATAAACTCAATGGGCTCTCCATTACATGTGATAAGTCATGATAGGTATATGATGCTTCTGAGCATGAGTAAAACATCTGCAGTGAGGTCATAATGTTTTATCATTGTGGTGGCAGAATATTATTGTTCTAGGTGGAGCATGGGAATGATGAATCCCCATAGACTGATGTTTGCAGATGACATTGTGATCTGTGGTGAGAACAGGGAACAGGTGGAAGAAAAATGAAAGTCACTTGTAGTAAAACAGAGTACATGTGTGTAAATGAGATGGAGGCTGGTGGAACAGTGAGGCTACATGGAGCAGAGGTCACAAAGGTGCAGGACTTAAAGTATTTGGGGTCCACTGTCCAAGAAAATGGAGAGTGTGGTAAAGAGGTGAAAAAGAGTGTCCAGGCATGATGGAGTGGATGGAGAAAAGTTTCAGGAGTGATTTGTAACAAAAAAGTGTCAGCAAAGGTCAAAGGAAAAGTTTACAAGTCAGTGGTGAAACCAGCTATGTTGTATGGTCTGGAGACAGAGACACTGACAAAAAGACAGGAGAAAGAACTGAAGTGGCAGAAATAAGATGTTGAGGTTCTCCTTAGGAGTGACAAGGATGGATAAGATTAGGAATGAGATCATCAGAGGTACAGCACAGGTTGAAGGACTAAACTTAGAGGTCAAACTGAGATGGTTCAGACATGTCCAGAGGAGGGACAGTGGTTTGGACATGTCCATAGGAGGGACAGTGGTTTGGACATGTCCAGAGGAGGGACAGTGGTTTGGACATGTCCAGAGGAGGGACAGTGGTTTGGGCATGTCCAGAGGAGGGACAGTGGTTTGGACATGTCCATAGGAGGGACAGTGGTTTGGACATGTCCAGAGGAGGGACAGTGGTTTGGGCATGTACAGAGGCATAGTGTGGTATCCAGAATGTGAAGTAGGACTGGCCATGCTGATCTCATGCTTAGGTTATGAGTGTAGATATGGAAATAACTTAGCTCAGATGTGATACTAATGGAGGAATTGCAGTGTGATCTATGTATCTGCATCTTCATGTTAATCAAGTAAGTTGAGCCAAGGCAGACACAAGAGAGCACCAATGGTCACAAAAATCTGAAAAGGAAACCTATTTTTGTACGTAATGAGTGTGGCAGCATCATGCTAAAGGGAACTTTCCAAATTTGTTGCAATCAACATCATTCTAATGGGTCACGTAGGTTGTAGGGTCCAGTGTGAAGGGCTCCTTAAGAATTTCAGCAAGAAGACTGGAGTTTATATTTTTTAAATTTAACTTGAAGGTTTTATCTAAGTTAGTTTAAACATAAAAAAAAAAATGTATTCACTAAAACACCTTGAAGCTTAATTACTAACCTGGTACATTTTCATTAATGGAGTTCTCTACATTATATATTTTTTACTTGCAGTGTTTCTTTTACACAAACTTCTTGCCTGTCACCTGAGGCAGCGACACATCCACATGAACAAACGATAGTCTACACGAGCAGCAATGATCTGATCATGGCGCTAACACAACGACCAGGACTTAAGAGACGGGTTCTGAAAAGGTTCCTGCAGGCTGAGAGTTCAAGGTGTGTATGTTAACAAGAACAGGTGATGTGTGCTATGACAGGAGGGTAGATGTTTCACGTAAGGGTGTGTGTGGAGGGGGGTTGACAAAGGGGAGGAGTCAGGAGGCTTGTTTGTCACCCACTATACCCAGTATTTACAAGAAAGGGGCGTATAAAAATGTACAAGGAGATGTCTCTCCTCAAAACCCAGAACTCGAGCCCTGCTGCTAGTTCGACGTGACATCTGCAACAGCACACTGATGAGTTTTATTTTTTTATCTTCTTTTGAGCGCCATTGAAAATAAGCTTTTTCTGTAAAATCACCTGGCTTTGCCACATTGGCTAAAGACTGATAAATAATAAATATACAAACCAAAAAAATAGTTTGTTTCTTTTTACTTTTGCAACTTTTTTTCTTAAATAAATGATTTTATTATTCATCAAAATGGGGACATCAGAACTCTCAGAATTAAATTTTACACATTGGCCGAGATGAGTGGGGCTGAGTAAAATATGGATTTCCTACAACTTGATTTGACCAGACTGCAGCTGCAGTCACGAGAAACAAATATAGCACAGTTTTCAAGATGAGCTAAATTTGGTGAACTTTGGTGAGGCAAATTTTAATTCACATTTTCTTTTATCTTCCGTAACAAAACAAATGTTTTTTATACAACGCTAAATTATTTTTGTCTGTTTGCAATCTTCCAGTGAGGGGGGGATAATATGTTTGCTTTTGGAGCATAAAGTCTGTTTTTCTGTTTTTAGCCTTCTGATGTAAGCTTTCAGTATTGATGTGTTGGCGAAAGTGTGTGTGTGTGTGTGTATGTGTGTGAGAGAGAGAGAGTAAGACAGTGTGAAAGTGTGTTTAGTAACATCTTGTGTTTTTCCAGCTTTGACCCTTTTTGCTTGAGTGTTGCATGCTTGGTAGTTGTACGTCCACTTCCTCTTCACTGTCATCTGACTCAGTGCTGGTAAACTCTTCATCCTCTTCCTCCTCCTCGTCTTCCTCCTCCTCATCTTCTTCTTCTTCATCTTCCTCGCTGGCCTCCTCCTCTGCTGCCTGGGGCTCCTCCAGGTTCTGTCATGGAAAATATTTGCAGAAATTTGAAACAAGTTTGGGAGCAGATTTACTTAAAAAAGGACAAATTAATCAGGCAGCAACGTAGTAACTATCCTGGGCCTGTATGTGGTGCTGGCATGAAAATACACCAAAAACAGGAAACAAGGTGGGGCGCATAAATGGAAATTTTGCACACTGGTTTTGAAAAGTAAACACCACACAAGGACAAGTAGAGGTAGGGTTGTTGCGTTGTTTTTTTTTAAATGATTGCATTTTGACTGTCTACTCCATAAATCCCATTTTGGCGTTCTTAAAATGCCCTTTTTTGAATGGATACAATGTTGAAATGATGAAACATGTTAGCATTTTTACAAAACTGTTCCCACGAGGCCAAAGCCTGAATCAAAAACAAATTAAAATTAGAATCAAAATCAGCTTTATTGTCACTGCACCGAAGCACAACAAAATTACATTTTCAATACAGCCAGTCAGAGAGAAAGATTAACAAACAAACAATGGGGAGACGGAGGTGACTGAGGTCGCCGGCCTCAGGAGGCACAGCCTTATTTTCAGAAAAGGCAAAAGAAACACGAGAAGGGAGGTGTTAAAAAAATCAAATCGTGTACTGTGTCCTAGACCAGACACTGTGTGAAAGTTGCAAAAAAAATTACCTCAGCACATGAAACAGAAACAAACTGATGACATCATAATAAATTTATAAATGGAGAGGTAGACAAGAGCAGTGAGTTGTTCGTGGACTGCCAGGAAGTTCCATAGTCCTGATAAGAGATGGAGATAGTGTCTATCAGCCAGCTCAACTCTGACACAGGTCTACAGATGTTCTCGGGAGGGGGAGCATGTAGTGGATTGGGGGGGGGGGGGGGGGGGCTGAGCTTCTCGTTCACATAAACAACCAGGAGAAGTTTGAGATAGTTGGCCAATTCAAGGCTGAGTGGGTAAGCCAAATTCAGATAAAAGCAGTTACTTTGGGTCAGGCAGCCTCTGCTTGAATTTCCATGTCTGCCTTCATGGCTCTGCTGGTACGTCTTACTGGTGATTCCAAACATCCAAATTTTGTGGTCACACTGCTGGACACAGCTTGTAGCCTTCTTCAAGGTCGATTCCTTCCCGTCAACGAGTCCCAGGAGATGCAAGTGGCCTGCGATTCTCAGAAATCGCATTCAGCTTACGGCTCAGATCACGCAGCTTCTGAGTCTGAGAGCTTACCGCTCAGTACATTCCTTCATGCCAGGCAGCCTTATCAAGGCCAGGATGGCTGCTGACATTTTCCACATTTGTCGATGAGCCAGGTGACCGCCACCTCCAAAAAGCAGAAATCCTGTTCATCATAAATCCAGTTATGTACGCATCTTCAACATCCTCCACTGACAGTACTACCAGACACAATCTTCCACTGCCCCCAGGAATCCATTGTGTATTCAGCTGTAAGTGCCTCAGCCAGGCAAGAGGGCTCTCCTTTACCCTGTCTTCTTGTCAAGAAAATTGTATCAATTGCGTTGAGAGACCAGCTGACCAGATCAATATTTTACAATTTGGAAGATATGAAGTGAGATGCTCCGGTAGGAATCACATAACAGAGAGCAAAGCAGGAGGGAGGCAGAGTGGGAGGGAAAAGCGTCTGACCTCGTCGAGAGCAAGCAGGAAAAAAAAAAGTATTAGCACAATGTTTACTTTAATTTACTTTCATGGGGGTGGCTGGTGCCCATGTCCAGCAATCACTGTGCGAGGGGCGGGACCCTGGACAGGTCGCAAGTCCATCACAGGGACACATAGAGACAAACAACCATTCACTCTCTCACTCACACCTAAGGACAATTTAGAGCTACCAATCAGTCTAACATGCATGTTTTTGGTCTGTGGGAGGAAACCTAAGTACCCGGAGAAAACCCACGCATGCACGGAGAGAACATGCAAACTCCACCCAGAAGGGCCCCCGGACCGGGATTTGAACCAGGGACCTGCTCGCTGAGAGGCAGCAGCTATACCAGTTGCGCCACCGTGCTGCCCCTTATTTTTGATCAATAAAATCAAAATTTGTTTTCCAGTTTAGAAATTAACATATTTTTGTGACCTAATCCATTTTACCAAGAACACACTATATGAATATACTGTATAAACAAATATGAGAAATTCCTTAGTTTTCTTTAAGCTGACAACAACTTTAAAGGTAAAATGTTCTTCTTGTACCTTACTCTAACTAGTACCCCAGCTATTTTTTCCCACCTGTTCCCTCAACAGTGTCAATTTTAACTTCAGCTCCTATACAACAGTTTCCTGCGAGATCAATAAAGTTCTGTTTTACCTCCATTGGGTTGACTGTGATTGTCAGAGCAGAGTCGTCCCAATTCATGTCGGTCTCTTTATTTTTCTCTGCCAGCCTCATCTCCTGCTGGTGAGTCACATGGATGTGGTAGATGCCTAGAACCACCACAACCACCAGGGCGGCGATACACATTACGATTACCACAGTGGCGGCACTTGGCACACCTGAGAATAGCAGAGGAAGATAGATAAAGGAAATTAATTAAAAAAACAATGCAGTAATGCCAACATTGATGTACAATTCTTGTCTTAATTTATGATAGTTATTTTGTTGTATCATCAGGGATAGCTGAAGTTTATTGCTACACTTTTATTGATAGGTGAGACTTTAAATGAGACTTTAAAAACTTATTAATTTATTAGAACAAAAAGTCAGGGTTAGCTGTATTTAGGTTGTTTTCACACCTGATAGTCTGGTAGACTCGGTTTGGTTGGGGACCAGTATTCATGACATTTTTTTCACATTTGAGCTGGTGCGTTTGCATTCACACTGCACTGTGCAGTCGAGCCAACCTGTTGAACCAACCTATTCCCCCGCTCGCCTGTGGGGGCGCTGCACCAAGAACTACTGAAAGAAACAACACAAAAACCTCTGAAGACACTTCTTCTTTTGGAAATAAAAACAAAAACGGAGTGGCATCAAGTTTTAGTAGTTTTAGGAGTTATATTTTGTCATTTTTCAAAAATAGACTCAGCATGAGCAGAAGATGAGGCAGAAGACCATGGAGAATATTGATTTTCACACAAGGCAGCTGACGGCTCCATATAAGGTAAGAGAAATGCGTGTTTGTTTGCCCTGCGCTGTACTCCACTTCTTGCTTGTGGAGCGGGGCCAGTCTGATTACATTCACACTGTACTCGAACCGCGCTGGAGTTCTCTTCTATCGGACCGAGACCTAGGTTTTAACCCGGGCCAGAGTTCGCCTTTTTGTTCCGTGACAGAGTTTGATGGCGGCGCGTTCACACCTTCCCAAACGAACTGGACTTTCTAGGAAAACGAGCTAGAGTTCGATTAAAGCGGACTAAACAGAGCTGGTGTGAATGCACCCTTAAACACAATAAGACCAACCCAGTCCCCCTTCACACTGGCTTTTCTATGATATGCACAATCAGCCAGAACATTTGTTTTCTTGGCATGGTCTTGAAGTTTTCTGCTGTGTATTAGGAACAGAGGGGGTTCATGTAAAAGGTGCACAAAACTTTGGTAGTGAGAAAGATAGTGGTTTATCATTGTGATGGAAACATATTGAAGCCTTGGGTGGATTTATGATGGCAACCTATCCCTGGCTTGGGGCCTGCAAACATTAGTGTGGCTTCTAACACGGTTGAGAAGACAACAACAATGAAGGTCTAAAATAGGTCAGGTGCAGAAAGAAACATTAAAGTGTTTATTGTAGTACAGGATTAATTTTATTGTCCTATGTGTAGAAAGGGGGAGGAATTGAAAAGTTTGATAGCCACATGGAGGAAGGACTTCTTGTGGCATTCTGTGGAGCACCTCGGTGGTCTCCGTCTATGACTGAAGGTGCTTCAGTAAAAGACCAGTGTGTCATGCAGGGTGTGTGACGTGTTATTCAGGATCTGGAGCAGTTTCCTCAGCATTTTCTGCTCAGACACCTCTGTCAGAGACTGCAGTTCTTGATCTTGTGTTTTGGTTCAGTTTTTTAAAGCATATTCTTGTAAGGATGGTATCCCTCTGTCTGTCTCCCTGTGTCTGTGTCTCTCATTAATGACCTTAATCAGTTTCACCCGCGTGTCCTTCAGGTGTTGGTAGGTTGTCTCGTCTAGTCTGTGTATATAAGCCCTGGTCTGTGTCTCAGTCTTTGTCGGTCGATCATCTGGTATCCCTCTGTGTTCCCCATGATTTCCATGTCCTGATTTTGTAAGTTTATGCTGTCACGACAGCTTGTTTATTTATCGTTATTATTAAATATTTCTTATTTTACACCCTGCCTTTGACTCATGCCTGCAACAATGGGTTCTTTCCTGTTCTGTCCGCCTGAAACTCCTGACAGTATAGACCGACCAAACCAGAACCCTGCAGGCAGAGTTTCCCCGGCTTCACTCACCTGTCTGCTCGAGCCCATGCAGATGGGGGAGACCGTGATCCGGTGCGGTGGGTTTTGGATCGAACCCGCTCAGGCACAAGGATGTTACAGACTGGAGATAGAGATCCTGCCTTCACCCCTTCTGGTCCTCGAAGAAAAAGAAGGTCACAGATCCGGGTGGACTGCCTGACGTGCAAGCTCAGTTCTTCCTCATCTCCAGCCCTATTTGGTTACTTGGGATGGATGTCGAGGGAGGACGCAGAGCCGGAGAACGAGCTTTGTTTCGTTCCTGCCCCTCATCCTCATTGCTGCCGCTGGAGAGGCAGAAAACAGACCTGTAAGCAGTCCATGTTGCTTGTTCTGGCACAATCAGCAGGTCCAACTTGGCCCGATGAAGCCGAATATCCTGGAAGTGGTTCCAGCGCTTCAGTGGAGACGGGTCCTGTTGCCTCACCTCCCAGGGTTCTGGTGAGGGCAGAATCAGACTCCTCACCATCACTCAGAGTCGCCTGCCTGACCTGTTTCTGCCTGTTGGATGGCCTCCCGGCCGCCCGTCTGACCTGCTCTGACCTGCTCTGACCTGCTCTGACCTGCTGGATGCTTCCGGCCACCCGCCTGACCTGCTCCAGCCCGTTGGACAGTCTCCCGGCCACCCGCCTGACCTGTTTACGCTTGTTGGACGGCCTCCCGGCCACCTCCCTGACCTGTTTTTGCCTGTTGGAAGGCCTCTTGGCCATCCACCTGAACTGTAACCAGCTTAGGGACAGTCTCCTGATCATGCAGACATTCTTTATGTTTTCTAGTTTTGTTAGTTTAGGTCCCAGGCTCTTGTCCTGCCAGTTTACCCTCGTGTGTTCCTTATGCCCTCTATCCTTGTGGTACCTCCTTCCTCCCACCCAAGTCTTTTGGGGTGGACCTTTTTGGGATGCCAGGGGGCGTTCTTGGGGGGAGGGTACTGTAAGGATGGTATCCCTGTGTCTGTACTTCCTAGTGTCTCTCATTAATTACCCTGATCAGTTTCACCCGTGTGTCCTCCATGTGTTTGTAATTTGTCTCATCTAGTCTGTGTATATAAGCCCTAGTCTATGTCTCAGTCTTTGTCAGTCCATCATCTGGTATCCCTCCATGTTCCCCGTGATTTTGATGTCCTGGTTTTGTAAGTTTATGTTGCCATGTCAGCTTGTTTATTTATCATTATTATTAAAGTATTTCTTATTTTACACTTTGCCTTCGACTCATGCCTGCAACAATGGGTTCTTTCCTGTTCTGCCTGCCTGAAATTCCTGACAATTCTTCTTTTGTAATAACATTTTTACATGTTGTTGGTTTAAAAAGAGATTTTTTAAAGCTTTTAATAAAAATCTGTGCATCAACTACACAGTTGAGTTCAGTCAATCATCACTTTTCCGAGAATTGAGAGGTCGTGCTGAGTTTAAGTAATCTATTCTTTTTTTTAAAAGTCCTTTTTTTTTAATATAAAAACCACAAAGTATTTTTCTCTTAGTCATGGTATAATGATCAGTAATATGAAAAGAGTCACTTATAATCTGAAAGCCATTGTCTAACTCTGTAGTTTTCCTCTCCTCGTTTATGTTATTTAAGATTCTATTACTTTACATCATGGTTTAATATGCTGGTGAAGATTCTCAGTCATCCAGGACATGAAAATGATCCAACAAAGTTCAATCAGGTCATCTGGATGGTTTCTTTTCTTTTTTTTGTTGAGACATTAATAATCTTCATCCAGAGGACTTCATCAGTCCAATGAGTCAGCGCAAACTGAGTCCCACAAGATTTGACACTGGAAATCCCATGGCACAGCCGTGCTTCTGTCTGTAAAAACTGTCATTGAACTTGAAATAAGTGTTGGAGAGGCAAAGATCCAACAGGGTGCAGATCTGGTCTGAGGTGAAGTTGGTCCTGTTGATTAAGTCCTTGTCTTGTAGAAGTCATTTTCTGATGGTTTCTACTGCTTCAGAAATGGGTATGCAAGTGAAAAGAGACCGGGGGGGAGGAAGCAATTTGTGGGGGAGTGGTGGCACAGAGGTTAGAAGATGGGCTTGTGATCGGAAAGTTGCAGGTTCACCTCCCGGTACCATCAACATCAAAATGTGGGTGGAAAAGGTGAAACACCCACACCTCCCTCCACCCTCATTCGCCCCACTCTGGGCCCCTGAGTAAGGCCCCTAACCCCCACCATCTGCTCCCAAAACAGGTCTCTCTTGAAAATGAGTTCTCGTGGCTCAATGCGACTACCTGGATAAATAAAGGGTAAATGAAAAAAAATAAAATAAAATTATGCTAAGAGGAAAAACCGTCTCTTAAC
>NC_056503.1:8053698-8054957 GCF_014905685.2 Nematolebias whitei
AAAAAAATAAAATAAAATTATGCTAAGAGGAAAAACCGTCTCTTAACAGAGGAGGAGACCTCAGATTTCCACTTTCAAAAGCATATAATGCAACTTTAAGACTTTCACACCTGATGGGAACAGAGGAGCCTCGTCTGTGAATTAGAGTAACAAAGACCTTAAGAAACCCCTACTGTTAAGGTGTCAGGTGTATATGTGTATCTTATCTCAGCCTTATAACCTGAACCCCACACTCACTGCTCTTTGAACTGAGAAAGCTCCTCGGACGAAGAGCGAAACATCTTCTGTTACAAATAAAGTCCATTTGTTTTTGTATTGAACATTTTTTGAATTTACTGCTCTGATCAACTCCAGCTCTATTAAAGGAGTGTTGTCAGTGAAAAAGATTAAAGAGAACAGACCAGCCCCTTTACATAATGCCTTAATTTTGAAATTACAGAATTACAGTTCAGTTCAGTCTAATCTTTCAGTTTTATTTTACATATACAAAAATCTGCTTCAATTTAAAATCAGCTGAATACAAAATTGGATGAAAAAAAACATGGAGTTATATTTTATATGTAAACTTGTGGTTATTCTGTTCACTGTCTTAGAGTTTGACCACAGCATTTTATCTGGGTTAAGATCTGAACGGGGCCTTTGCAACACCTTGATTCTTTTCCTTTGTAGTTTTTTGTGTGTGTTTGAGCTCATTGTTTTGTTGCATAAGCCAGCTTCCTGATTCATGGCTTCACGGTTGCCTCTAGAATGCACTAATGAACACAGGAGTTCATGGTTTTTGGCTTTTATGTATGTGAATGTTCCTGTAAAGTGCCCCGAGACAACTTTGTTGTGATTTGGCGCTATATAAATAAACTGAATTGAATTGAATTGAATGGTTAAACCAGTCTCTGTAAGATAACTAAGCTGGATGGCTGCAAAACAAGCCGAAATAACGTGCCCTCCTCTAATGTGCTAGACAGTTTGCATTAAGGAGTGATATTTTTTGTTGATAAAACATTTCCATTTTGGCCTGTTTCTAAGAACATTTTTCTAAAAGTCCTGTAGGTTGTTCAGATGCAAATGAACAACACTGAATGTTTTGAGACGCGAGATCAAGTTGCTGGTTTTATTTAAACTTCTCTAAGCAATGTAGGGTCAGATTTCAGGATGAACTTATTGACATCATTTCTTAGCAAGATTGGAAACAAGAAAACAATCCTCCTCACTTAAGACTGAGGACAAAAGTTTTGATTTAAAATTATGAAAAAACTGCATGA
>NC_056503.1:8055057-8056401 GCF_014905685.2 Nematolebias whitei
GACTGAGGACAAAAGTTTTGATTTAAAATTATGAAAAAACTGCATGAAAATAGACAGATTATCTATAAACATCTCACTGAATTCAGTTTCTGACCAAGTGACCAGCAAGCTGTGTGGCCATGTTTTGGGTGGCCAGCTTTTGAGAACAGTAGCACATTTTTGCCCGCACCACTGTTTTCTAGGTTGTGCATATTATTTGGTTGAACATTATGGCACACTCTGCACCTATCATGGCAGCCGTACCTAGTATCTAGTGAAGTATACTTTTGAAATGAAGATAAGATAGATTTGGGCCAGTTTATGTATACATAAACAAGAATTATTTATCACCATAGTGGTTTTTAGTAGAGCCCAACCCATATATCAATAGGGCCAATATTTTTGGCTGATATAGGCGTTTGAAGACATAGCGGTATCAGTGATAATTGACTCATTATGCGCCGATATAAACACTTCTAATTTTCATGCCTATAATGGATGGAACAAGCTGTGTCCTTACATACAAATGGCATAATTGCACAATAAATCCAGCAGTGGGTACATGTGGACTTCTTTCAAGTCATGGCCATGGCACTTGACTCACAGCACAGCCAAAGCAGGGAACAACTAAATAATGTGTAGCATATCAAAGTTCATGCTCAGTAATCCAGGTAGAAATTCCAACAAAGTTCAATCAGGTCATCTGGATGGTTTCTTTTCTTTTTTTGTTGAGACATTAATAATCTTCATCCAGAGGACTTCATCAGTCCAATGAGTCAGAGCAAACTGAGTCCCACAAGCAGCAAACTCACATAGTGGACCAACCAGTTTGCTGGTGATAAGATGGTTTCTGGCGTCTGCCCTGTCCCCCGTCTACTCCACTGAGGCAGCCATAGCCAAAATGGTTCAACACATCAAAGTTCATTTGGACGAAGGACGAAATATCTCAACAACAACAACAACAACAAAGAAACCGTCCAGATGACCTGTCTGAACTTTGTTGGACTGTGTAGCATATTTTGCTGAACAGAGCTTGATACGTTTATTGTAACTGATCTGTTAAAAAAATAAAAAAATAAAAAAAATTATATATATATATATATATATATATATATATATCTTCAATCCCCCATTTGTCATTAGCTATGTGCCTCACAAGTTAGCAAGCTAATGTTTAGATAACCTAGCATAGGCTATTGTCTTGTAAAACTTTAGCCTGAACAATAAATCTAACACACAGGTAAAACATATCAGTGTTAGTAACATTATCTTTGTTGTCCTCAATGAAATGCATTGTTTGTCTGAAATTTTTACTTCCCTGCAAAAACAAAACAAACAAACAAACAAACAACAACAAAAAAACGC
>NC_056503.1:8056826-8063710 GCF_014905685.2 Nematolebias whitei
TATATATATATATATATATATATATATATATATATATATATATATATGTATGTATTTATGTACTGTATATATACTGTATATATAGACATTTCCCTTGGCATCCTAATATCAGTAATGGCGATAGCCAAAATTTCCATGTTGGCCAGGCTCTAGTTTTTAGTCATTATATTCTGGGTTGTATCCTCAAATGTTTTATATTTAATTTTTTATAAAAATATAATGAGTTTACAGTACGTATGTCAAGATACAACCCTTGAACTTGATGAAAACTTAATAAAGTAGCTCACAAACAATTAACGACACTGCGAATTTTGATCATTTTTCAAAGGAAGTTTGTTGTGCACATTTTTTAAACATTCAAAATACTAGTGACATTTTTTTTTCAAGCATTCACTTCATGCCAGAAAAATAAAAGAACCCCCCACAAATGTTTTGAGACATTTCCAAAACTTCTTTGCAAAATACAGTTTGTACATCAGTTGCTGACAATCATAGCCCAGTGAGATACCATCTTGAATACCAAATTATCTGGAAATATTTAAATCTGTCCGTGCTAACGGGCAGCAACACTTGTTTCTCTAAGAACACTTCTGATGTCCTTCCTTCTCAGTGCAATATTTCTTCATGCTCTTCGCAGTTTTTGACTTCTTGAGCAGCTCCTCTGATCTTTGCAGCTTCTATTCAAAGACAGATCTGCAATGTGTTTGTAAAGCAGAGCTGAAAGTTGCTCCTGCTTCTAAAATATGCAGCATTGCATGACATATTTATATATAACAGCTGTTTGTCTCAGCACTGAGAGCTGAAACTAAAAAGAAAAATTACTTTTAAAAATGTATTTATGTGTAAAATAAGCTGTGCAAGACTGTCAAAAGACATCGTTTTTTAACGCAGCCACAGCCATCACCAACACATTATTTTTTTCAGAGATTCAATGTTTATTTTGTCTTTTCAGATCTGCAGCTGTCTAAAAAAAGAACAACCTCTGTGTTCCTGCCACAGCACTCCTTCTTGATGTGAGTAAATGTGTGTTAAATGATGGTGAGACTCACAGAGGACTCTTCAAATGATCATTTGATTCAGTCTACTTTGTACATTTTCACACCAAATCCAGTCTTTGAAATGTTTCTGAGTGAAACTTCATGTAGCCCCCCCTGAGTTTGCACCGTTTTCTGTCATCACTTTTCCCCTCCCAACCTTTATTTAGACAGGTTAATCCCATTGAGACTCTCATCAATACCTTGCTCCTGTAAAACATTCACATTCAGTTGGAAACCTGTTAATTTATTTGCCATACGTTGCTCTGTTATATCCAGCCTCTCCCTGACACTCTTTCTACCCGTCTGACCTAATTTTCACACACACACTTCCTCCACTCGTGGTTCTGTTAACGCCTCGGCCACTGAACTCTCCAGGACTCTTAAGTACAATCCATTAGAGTCTGATGAATAAATAAATCTCATGTGGTAAATTAAGACCTTCAGCCCCTCCTCTTTACCACAAAATCCTTCCTTCCCTCATACGCACAGAGGGAGGAGAAAAAAGCTGTGTATGAAAGCAGCATTCTGATGATCAGTGTGATAAACGAACTCAGAAAGAACTGAGAATTCCCTTGGATCTTGCCATGTTTACCCAGGGATGAATAACTGACATGCTTTTCCCCCCTCTTGCCATAAAAAGGAAAATTTTGACATCATATTTTTAGGATGTCAAATTGTGTGGATTTCCCCCATGAGTATCCATCAGTGGGCTGTCAAGTCAGCAATGCTTGTTATTAGGGGTCCAAGCCGGTGGAGGATGGGGAAAGCTGCTGCTTGTTTCCATGCATCCAGGGGAACATGGAACCCTATTGAAACTGTTCTGTTTATTTTTATTATTTTTTTCTTCCATAAGAAAGTCATACTGCAGCCCAAACTGCAAGGCGTACTGAGATGATAGTTACAGTAGTAACTATGGCCTGCATGTGCAGCACTGAAAAATTCTCAGACATGTTTACCTATAGGAGGAACTATCATTACGGTGTTTGCACTTGGTCCTCTAACATCTAAACGCTAGGTTGCAAAATTTATTGGCTTATTTCCTCACAATTCCTGGTCTCTAAAGAGTCACATGGTATAAGCCACGCCCATTTCCACTTACAATTTTATTTTACTTCATTGCAAAGTTTGTAAAAACTACTTTAGACTTTTACAGTAAGGCTTGAAGTTCAATTGCCGTCAAACTCACCATCCTAAATCTAGATGGCATGCTGATGGTGTAGAGGCAGGGCAGCCGACTCAGGACCCGAAAGTCCCAGGTTCGATCCCCAGTCATTGCACATCTTGTTGTGTCTCTGAGCAGCACACCCTAACCCCAATTTGCTCCCCGGGCACTTTCAATAGCTGCCCACTACCACCTGGGGGTGGATGGGTTAAATGCAGAGACCCAACTTCGTCATTGTATGGGAACATACAATGATGACAACACATACGACATTATTATTATCATTATTATTGTTGTTATTATTATTATTATTATTATTATTATTATTATTATGAATGTAGGTTTTCAAGGACAAGTAGTTAGTTTTTAAAAACATGTAAGTTATGTCTAGGCAACTAGTTTTAGCATCCTAGCTAAAGACAAGTTCAGCCATGTCTTTAAAACAATAGTAGATGATAAGATAAAATTCATACTACTGTTATGGGAGTCAATTCTGAGTTAGTGGACCAGATTTGACAATCATTGAGCTATATGGGGTGCAATAAACCACTGAAAAAAAATCCCTCCAAAATAGTTAATTGGATAGTTATAAAAATTTGCACCGACTTTTAGAACAATGCCCTAAGCTTACACAGAAAAGGTACTGGTAATAATGTACAAGTAAAGTGGGCATGACATGTAGGGTCCATCCATCCATCCATTATCTTTACCCGCTTTTTCCACTTTGGGTCACGGGGGTCGCTGGTGCCCATGTCCAGCAATCACTGTGCGAGGGGCGGGGTACACCCTGGACGGGTCGCAAGTCCATCACAGGGCCACATAGAGACAAACGAGACAAACAACCATTCACTCTCTCACTCACACCTATGGACAATTTAGAGTTACCAATCAGCCTAACATGCATGTTTTTGGTCTGTGGGAGGAAACCGGAGTACCCGGAGAAAACCCACGCATGCACGGAGAGAACATGCAAACTCCACCCAGAAAGGCCTCCGGACCGGGATTTGAACCAGGGACCTGCTCGCTGAGAGGCAGCAGCTCTACCAGTTGCGCCACCGTGCTGCCCGGACACAAATCCAAAAAACACAAAACATTCTAAATAGCACATAGACTCTTGATTCTAGGTCTAGTCATTACTCTAGGACCTAGAGTCCTAGGCTGTAAAAAAAAGTTTTTCGAGAAATCTTGTGTTTTTAAATTACCATTCTGTTTACGCAAGGAGGAACAGATACAAAATGGCAAGTTGAGAATCACCATAAGATAGAAATAGTATCAAATGAGAACTATTCAGTTTTAACAATTCATTTAAGGACATGAGGTCAGTTTGTCCTCCAGTAGTCTAAGTGTATAGCAGCAAGCCAACCCTAACTATAGGATTTATCAAAAAGAAATTCTTAAGCCCAGTCTTAAAACTGGACAATGTGTCAGCCTCACAGACAGAAACTGGAAGTTGGTTCCACAAGAGAGGAGCCTGATAACTGAAAGATCTTCCTCCCATTCTACTTTTGGAAACTCTAGGAACCATGAGTAAACCTGCAGTCTGAGAGTGAAGTGCTCTGTTAGGAAAATATGGAACAATAAGATCTCTAATATAAGATGGAGCTACATGTATGAATGTATGAATGTATGTATGTACATGTATGAATAAATGTTTACAAATGAATGAATTAATGTGTATGAAGGTGTGTGTGTGTGTGTGTGTGTAAAGAGATGAGAGATAAACATTTCCCTCTTTTACTCTGTGTCACAATCTATCAAACACCTAAATACAGCAAAAAAAAAAAGACAGATTTTATGACGGGACTTATGCTACGATATGACCGTCTTTTAATAGTTGGTCATTTTAGCATTCATGTCTGCTGTGAGGCTGGACCTCTGGTCAATGATTTTATGACCATTATTGACTCTTAATCTCACGCAATCTGTTACCGGTGCCACTCGTGAAAAATTACATACACTGGATCGTGTGCTGTCTTATGGTATGTGTCAACTATGGGAATCTGTGGAACTATTATTGGTCCATCTACCTGTTCTGTTCATTTTGGTGGTCTCTGGTAAGAAGGAACAGACTGGATCATCTGAGTTTTATATGCACGATAAACTTCAACACTGTGAGGATTTTCTCCACCAGTTTTAAGGACTCTGTTTCCTGCTACCCTCAGTTCTGCTCTGTGTCCAATGTGGATAAGGTAACAGATCTTTTTAGTTCTTCATGTACAGGTACTCATCATATTATGATCTCTGTTGCTCCACTAAAAATTAAACAGACAAAGTCTGCATCTCACCTGAATGAAACCATGAAACCTCTTAGACACTGTGCAGAAAATGGGGAAAGGGCAGACTTCAAGTTTCACTGGATATATTTAAGGACAACTTATTAAATTATCAGAGAACTGTTGAAGTTGCTAAGACTGCTTTAAAAAAAATCAAATGTGGTTTTAAACTACAGTCACAGACCTCTGTTTAAAAATAAATAAATAAAAGTTTTTAACTCTGTTGTGAATCCTGGCAATGCTGGTCACGTTGGTGAATCTGCACTATTTTAGCAGTTGTTAATTTTTTTAATTGTTTTTTATTTTTTTATTTTTTTTAGAAAATCTCTACTCTGAGATCTTTAATCCAGTTTGACACAGACCAATGTGATGCTCAGGATGGGAGATTGTAAGGAAGTGAAGAATTACCACATTCCGACAGCTTCATTTGATAGACAACTTTTACTAATTGGCCTTTCTTAACGTCTTCTTCTTCTTTCCTCTTTTCCCTCCACAGAAAGTCATCCTCCTCCATCTCACTATGTCCTCTGCATCCTCTGTCCTCACTCCAACTACCTCCATGTCCTCTCTAACTGCCTACATGTATCTTCTCTTTGGATTTCCTCTTTGTCTTTTTCATGGCAGCTTCATTTTCAACATTTTTCTATCAATATATTCACTGTTCCTCCTCTGGACATGTCCAAACCACTGTCCATCCTCTGGACATGTCCAAACCACTGCCCCTCCTCTGGACATGTCCAAACCACTGTCCCTCCTCTGGACATGTCCAAGCCATCTCAGTCTGGCCTCTTTAACTTTATCTCCCAGTTGTTCAACCTGTGCTGCACCTCTGATGATCTCATTCCTAATCGTATCCCTCCTTGTCACTCCTAAGCAGAAACTCAACATCTTCATTTCTGCCACTTCCAGTTCTTTCTTTAAAATTGGCCTTTCGTTTACTCTTTGTACTGTATAACAAAGTAATGAATTACAATAGGAATTGAATTGACTAACTGGATTTGAATCTGCATTTGTATTGGATTTATGATTGAATTTTTTTTGTGTACTGCCCTGAAATGACACTTGTGAATTTGATCTATATAAGAACTAAACTGAAGAGAATAAACAATGTATTATTTATTTTCTCTCTACAGTAGACATGTTTTGTGAAAAATGATTCACAAGAAAATAAATTATACTTAAGACACTGAAGCTCTAAAAAATAACAATAGTCAGGACAAGTGTTGCTGTATTATTGCTGCAGAGGTAAATGAAAATGCCAGAAAATGATCCAACCTCATGGCTCCAATAAGGGCTTATTGTTTTTGCGGATCTATTTATTGTCAACAACTGAATAGATTTAATGAAACACTCAAACTAATCACTGGGTATCCATCCACAGCTGATTAGCTTTTAGAGTCAATTCAATTCAAGATAATCGCTACAAATAATCACAGTAGCCAACACAAAACTGGCTGTAACCTAACCTGTTTTGTAGATAATGAGCTAAAATTTGATGTGGTAGTAGCTTTGAGACACTTTTCTGTTTCTGTGACTTCTCTTGTAAACATTTATTAATAGTAAAAATTATTATTTGGATGAAAATTAGAAGAAAAAAAATTAACATAAGAGTTTGGAAGAAGAAAAAAAACGTAAAATGTGGAAAGATGTAAATGATGTTATAAAATCAGCATTGAGTGTAATAGAAATCAATGTGTTCTCCTACCTGAAACATGGTTGGGGTACAAGTCGTTTTTCATGAATGGATGGTGGACCACCTGCATGTATGGTGGCGGGGCTACCATGTGACTGATGTGCTCCCCGGCGTCTGAACTGTGCCAGATGTTTACCTGATTTGAAAGGACAGAAAGGGAAGAATTTCAAACAGGGTTCCTTTCAATACCCTTAAAATTCCGACTTTGTTAATATCCGCAACAAGAACAAACTGTAGCACACTGACACTAAATGGATTTAGGTATTTTTAAAGAGTACAATATTATGGAGTGTGTGAATTTTCTGTAGAAAGAAAAACTCTGTGAAAGTTAAATCAGAAGAAAATTAATTAAATAAGTTGAACTTGTATTTAAAATGTCAGATCACCAAACTGATGGGTGCCAATGCACAATACAGTCCAGTACGTACAGTACATACTGGTTTGCACCTTGTTCTCTATGCCCCTGGTGCGTTCCTGGTACCTACAGGGCCTGAGCTCTATTACGAAGTGGCATTTTACCATTTACTAAAGTACGTTCCAGGTACGTACTTACAACGTACATAACTGGCACTTACTTAATATGTATTTACTGGATACCTATCAGATATTACCTAGTACATGCCAGGTACCTGGAATGTACCTGATACCAGATCAACAAGATAAATAAGATAGATAAGCTATGTACCCAGTAAGTACAGAGTAACAAGTCACTAATGCCT
>NC_056503.1:8063810-8065177 GCF_014905685.2 Nematolebias whitei
GGGGGGGCATAACAGAAAATAATTGAGAAGCAGTGATCTAATCTAACTTTCATCTCCAAAATAATAGAGAAAATAGTTGCAGGTCAGATGCGTGATCATCTGCAAAGAAATAATCTGTTTGAAGAGTTTCAGCCAGGGTTTAGAGCTCATCGTAATGCAGAAACAGCACTGGTGAAAGTTATTAATGATATTCTCATGGCCTCAGACAATGGACTTGTGTCTCCCTGGTCCTGTTAGACCTCAGTGCTGCATTTGATACAGTTGATCACAATATTTTACTACAGAGGCTTGAATATGATATTGGGATTACAGGAACAGCTCTAAAACTATTTAAATAAAGTTTATCTGATTGATTTCAGTTTGTAAATGTAAATAATGAACTTTCTGATGCCAAAGTTAGTCATGGAGTTCCTCGGGGTTCAGTGCTAGGACCAATACGCTTTTCTTTATACAGTAGTCCCTGGCTACTTTGCGGTTCGACCTCTGCAGACTTGCTCTTTCGCGGTTTTTCAAAGTACAGTACTGTAAGATTGTATACAAAAATTGCTGCCATTTTGTAGTTTTCTTTCAATAAACCTACATTGTTTTGCTAGTCAAATGATCTATGTTACCCAGAAGCCATCAATTCACTTTGCAGAAGTCAACACTGCTTCCAGCTGTTGCTTTCTGCAAATGGAGGGAAAGTTTTGCAACGTAAAGTCAGAAGTACTGTAGCGATAAGCTCACAGAACTGGCAGGAAAGTTGCAAATAATTCTGAAGTTGAACTCATCCTTCAAGTTTTAGTAGTATCTTCACTGGTGAGTACCTGGGCTGCAGTTGATCCAAACTCAGTGTGACCCAGATCCTGGGGGCTGCAGGGGACAGATGGCAGCAGGGTTTGGCCTGTTTCTGGTCGAGTGGTGCTGGTCCGGACTGTGTGAGGTGGAGGACTAAATCCTGGGCAGCCTTGCCCACAGAGTGTCCTTCCTGGAGCAGCAGCATGTGCACAACAACCTAGATGGGTAGCTGAAGGAACTGAGCCTGAACAGAACCGAGCTTCTGCAGAGCTGGTGCGTTCTTATATAAAATTTTGCTGTAGTTGCTCTGTAGTACATATACTGTAGGTATGTTGTTAAAATTACGTAGGTTTAAGAGTTTAGAACATTGTGGACTTTGTCGCTGCAGGGTAGGTTTACCAAACTGTACTTAGCAGCTGTACACGTCACTCAACTTAAAATTTTAAGTTGAGTGAATAAACATTATCAAGTTATCTTGATTAAAAAACTCTTGCTAAATAACTTTTACTTTAGTTTAGTTGATTGAAATGTATTAGTTGACTGAACTGCTGTGGTTTGTTGTTTCAACTCAAGAGATTTATGTCCATTTA
>NC_056503.1:8065277-8071913 GCF_014905685.2 Nematolebias whitei
AACTGCTGTGGTTTGTTGTTTCAACTCAAGAGATTTATGTCCATTTAACGTAATTGTTAAATAAAATAAATCTAAAATAAATACATAGCAATTCTACTTTGTGGTTTTCACCACTTATTGCGGGGGGAGACGTACTCCCTGCAATAAACAAGGGACTACTGTATATACTCCCGCTAGGCATAGTTATTAAACAGCATGGGATATATTTTCATTGTTATGCTGATGACACACAATTATATTTGTCCATTAAACCCAATGAATCCAATCAGCTACTTAGACTACAAGCATGTCTTAAAGACATAAAAACCTGGATGACCCTTAATTTTCTCCTGTTGAACACAGACAAGACTAAGGTTTTGGTTTTTGGACCTGAGCACCTTAGGAATTAATTTTTCAGTCTTTCTCCCTCCTTAGATGGCATTAATCTGTCCTCCAGTTCTAATGTTAAAAATCTTGGTGTTATTTCGATCAGGACATGTCTTTTACCCCCCACATTAAAAATGTTACTAGAACTGCCTTCTTCCACCTGTGTGATATCACTAAAATTGACTTGACCTCTCTAAGTGACTTTAAAACCCTGTTAAGTACCTGGCAAAAGCCAATGCAGACATGTTCCTGTTTTTAGTTTTCTAATTTGCCTTGTGATCTAACTGTTTTTTGCTGCTATTCCTCTTGATTGTCCTTTTGGTTGCTATTTTGTTTTGATTTGTTAAAAAAAAAAAAGAGAAACTTAACTTTGTATGCCTATTTTATGACGGTCTATTGTTGTCGTTGTTGTACATTGTTATCATTGTTATCCATTGCCGTCATCACTCTTTGTTAAAATCAGGTCTCTCTTGTAAATGAGTCCTTGAGGCTGAATGGGATTAACCTGTTTAAATAAAGGTTTAATGAAAAAAAAAATTGAAACACATTGTCTAAAAATGATGCAGAAAAACTGGTCCATTAATTTGTCACGTCTACACTGGACTATTGCAATGGTTTATTATCTGGATGTACAAATACTTCCTTAAAACGTCTTCAGTTGATCCAAAATGTTGCTGCCAGAGTCTTAACTGGAGTTAGTAGGAGAGATCATATCTCTCCAGATTTAGCTTCTCTTCATTCGCTCCCTGTCAAATCCAGAATAGAATTCAAAATCTTACTTCTAGCCTACAAATCTACCAACAACCTAGCTCCATCTTATATTACTGATCTTATTGTTCCATATTTTCCAAACAGAGCACTTCACTCTCAAACTGCCGGTTTACATGCGGTTCCTAGAGTTTCCAAAAGCAGAATGGGAGGCAGATCTTTCAGTTATCAGGCTCCTCTCTTGTGGAACCAACTTCCAGATTCTGTCCGTGAGGCCGACACATTATCCAGTTTTAAGACTGGGATTAAGACTTTCCTCTTTGATAAATCCTATAGTTAGTCGGCTTGGTTTTCTGACCTATTCCTTGTCCTATGCTGCTTAGACTACTGGAAGACAAATTGACCTCATTTCATCAAATTAATAGTTACAAATGAATAGTTTGTATATGTAATTATTGTTTCTTAATGTGATTTCTGTCTTTTTATCTTTTCTTCTAGAGAAAACCTGATGGCCCCCGACCTGGACCTGCCGTTGTGTGTTTGTTCCTCCTTCCTGTTCCTCTCAAACCCAGCCAGTCCAAGCAGATGAACGCTTGTTCTTAGCCTGGTTCTGCTGGAGGTTTCTTTCTCATGAGGGAGTTTTTCCTTTCCACTGTTGCATCTGCACTTTTGTCAAAGTTAACGTGACTCAGAGCAACATTAGTCATATTACAGGGAAATCTTTCTGTGGAAAAACGCTAAAAAACAAAAACTAAAAATCTCTAAGACAAATAATTGCATATAGTTTCTTTGTATCTCTCAAAGATTTTACAACCTTAATTGCCCTCCAGGTCACATAGGTCTTCTAAATGTTTGCTTTTGTTAATTTTGATGCCAAAGCTAAAGCATACAACAGAGCAGGCTAATGGAGCATTTAAATAAATATTTCAGATATTTTAAAGTGAGATTCTGTTGAAAAACTATATATAAAAATCTTATCTTATCTGATGCAGATAGCTTAGACCAGCAAAGACCTTAATTAGAAGTATCTAAAGTCTGACAGGACCAATGAGCTACTAGCTGAATGAGGCCAAGAGTAAATGGGATTGCGGCCATCTTAAATAAGCTTCTTGGTGGTGTTCTCTCACCTCTTTTATTTATTCTTTAAACTAATGCTTTTTAAAATCCAGTATCCAGTCATTCTAATATAAAGCTTGCTGATAATGGGGTTCTTGTATCCTTGTTCCACAATGTCAATCTTGATCACAGTCCTGTTTATTGGGAGTTCATGGTTGGGTGTAGTCTTCTACTTAAACTCTAATGTAAAAGTAAAGAAAAAATATTTGATAAAAAAAAAAAAAATTCCAATATCTTATTTTGTTTCTTCAGTGGTGACCAGTAGTAAGAAGTTAGAACATATAAAATTGTATAAAAGATTTACTGTAATGGATGAAAAACTGACATTTGGACTTCCCTAGAAGGCCCATCAGTGCCAGTATTTTTTCCCAAGCTTTGTCATTTTAGGACTGATGAAACCCTCGTGATTGTTTTAGTCTTATTTTAATGAAGCTGTTCTGATCTTCACATTCATGAGTTGGTACAGTCATCTTAACCAGAAAACAAGCTCAAGCTGCAGGACATTGTGTGAATGTGCTGCAAAGTGGCAGACACCTCTTCAAATAACATGCCTTAACTTTACATAGTCCTATTTTTGGGGGCAGCTGTGGCTGAATGGTTGGAGTGGTTGTTCTCCAATGGGAGGGTTGGTGGTTCGATTCCACCAGCAGCCACATGTTGAAGTGCCCCTGGGCAAGACACTGAACTCCTCATGGCCTTCGGTGTGTGTCCCATCAATGTATGAATGTGATCTAAAGCACTGATTATTCTCTACAGGTTAAAATTAGTGCAGCAATAACGAAGGTTGAAATGGAGGTAGAAGGGTGACACTTTCTCCACTCCACTACATTTATTTTATTTATTTAGCTCTGGTTAAAGTGGGTCACCAGCTGGTCAGTTTACTGACCAACAACAACTTAATTAATATATTCACCCTTTAATGATCAGAATCAGTCACTGAAGTAAAGTCCATTAATTACAAGGAGTCCCATATCATAATAAATTAATATTCATCTGAACAAAGAGACCAAAGTTGACTTTGAAGTTTTATTACAAAATTAATCAAACTAAGAATCAACAACAATAATAAACAAACAAATTAATCAATCAAGGCTTAATTCTCTTATCTAAGGCAAAATTGACTCTTTGAGCAGGAATTATTTCAGTTTTATACGCGCATGAATTTAGACAAAGTTTGACTATTTTAATAGTTTCCTTTGAATTTTGGTTAAAAGAAGTTATTTAATGTGATCAGATAATAATAATAATATTAATAATAATAATAATAATAATGTGTATGTATTGTCATCATTGCATGTTCCCATACAATGGCGAAATTGACTCTCTGCATTTAACCCATCCATTACCAGGTGGAGCAGTGGGCGGCATTTGGAGGCGCCCAGGGAGCAAGTCATTTATCATCACTGCAAGCCAGGAAACGATTTACCTTTTTAGCTTCGCACCCCTAAGGCTCCAGTATAATCCCGCGTCCTGTCAGCCATGCGGAAACTGTGCATACTGTAAGCAGAGGGTTCAGACTTCATGCTCGAGCGTCCACCCTGAGTGGCTGCAGAGCAGCTCCTCAGACAAGGAGCGTTTACCTTGGGACAAATTGAGTTCGCCGATTGGTCATTTGCTGACATGCCTACTGGATTGATTGACAGGTCGAAAAAAAAAAAAAAAAAAAAAAACGAGAGCTGGCAGCTCCAGCCGCATTGGTGTTCTGTGTTTATATGCTGTTAATAAAAAGTTCTAAAAAAAACAAACAAAAAAAAGAAAAAAACAGGGAGCGCTGGCCCTGCAGCCCACACATCAGAACGGCCCAACAGGAAATCTCCAGACCCTCCTGGAGCCATGCTGGGCCAGATTTTAATTCGCTCATGACAAATTTCTTCTTTTCTCACCATTTCAGTCAAGGCATCAACGGAGGAGACAGAGATCGCTTGCCTTTTGGCAAAAAAACAAAAGAAAATGCCAGATCAGGGATAAAGAAGGGGAATTTAATACATTGGTGTAAAACAGTCCGTCGCCGGGCAGTTTATTGTGCGACACTGCGTACGCGGTCGTAAAAATTTAGCTTTACGTGGACATGCTCTGCGGAGGTACACGTACATGGGAGTTTACTGGGGGCTCTACTTTTAACCCATACAAACAGGGCCCACCTGTCCTCAGTCTGTTCTGTGTGTTGCAAGATGGCTATCTGGCTTAAGACATTTGATTGTTATACATGATGATTGGTTGTTTTGGATGGGTGGGCCCTGTTTGCACGTGTTAAGAGCTTGCTTTTGAGATTCCACAGGACGTTGGACTTGAAACACAGCAGTGAAGGCTACTTTTGGGACAGCTCTGGTTGGCAGGCCACAGACTGACGAAGTCTTTCGGATGGGACACAAAACGTTTCTTACTTAAAGAAACTTGTTCAGATGACATGATTTAACCTTTTTTGTTTTTCATGTAAACACCGATATTTTGAAGCCTTTACACTGTGGATTCTTAACTGATTGGTCATGACCCAAAATGTTTTCAGGGCATTTCCAGCAAAATTTCCATATGGTCAAAAAGAAAAAAAGGCAAGAAAAAAGTTGTGATTGTTATAATAGCCAACTCTGCTTTGGGTCTGCTGGATCTTCCTAAATTTCGTAAATTTTATGGTGGTTTGTGAAAGTGCCTTTATGCTAACCTTTGATGTCAGTTTGACATTGCATGGTTATTTTTGCAGAAATATGAAAGTGACTCCATGCTATACCTAAAGTGCTGCAGGTTGCTGTGCCTCTGCTTTGTATGCTTGAAAATTATCACAGAATTATATGTACACAATCATTTCATTGGTAATGGACAGGTATTTAGAAGGTCTATGAAATATAGAGTTCACAAGAAACACTTTGCATTTTTAGAGATTTAAATTGTTTTCAGAAAGCAGCTTGGTCTTGGCCACTTTCAGGCTAGCTGTTAGCTCCTCAGTCTTGCAAGACTTTAACTCTATTTTAGCAAACTGAGACAGAGACGAACCAATTGTCCTTTCTTGTTGGACACTGCCTGTATTCTTCTTTGGATTTTAATGATGTCTTAATTTTCTTTTTAAATTTATTAACACATTGCCCAGTGGTGCATATTTAATGTACTTTAGATCCAATTTTATAAAGATGATTAATGACCGACCTCGACGTTGAACTCATTGCTGGTGTATCGTCCATTGAGCTCTGAGCAGGTCAGGCGAAACCTCCTCTCTGTCAGCTGTTCAGGCTGCAGGTTGTAGTACCGGACCTGTCTAATCACCTGTTCATAGTTTGACATGGAGTCTACGCCTGTGGACAAGAAGAGCGGAGAGTTGGTGCAGCAGTGTCAATGTTGTGTTCATAAAACCTGACTACAAATGCCTCAGTTTTAGCTTTATTGTTCATGACTCACCATATATGGACATGCCCGAGGTGGAGTTGGTGGCATCAAGGTGTTTACCCTGCAGGAATATCGTGTGCAGTTGGAGAGATTCTTGCTCTGGGATCAGCTCCTCTCCCAACACCAGGACATCACAGTAGTCCAAGTTATGAATGATCTCCTCCAAAACCCCTGCTTGACACACACATACACACACTGCTGTATTTTTGTTTTATGCTAGGTGAACTTTTATCCAGCTCTTCCTATTTTGTTCTTTTTTTTCCCCTCCACTCCTTCAGAGTAACATTTCATGTTCAGCACATCCGTCATGGACAAACTTACAAAAATGTGAAGAAAAGCAAAACAAACTTCAGAACATTTAGTTTTAAAACCAATCAACTGGTATTTAGATTATCCTAATGCAATCTTAAAAATGATGCACTAACTCTAAAACAACAGCTAGAATCTTTCAAAACCGACAACATAAAAGTCCTGGCTGGTGTAAAACAAGAATTGTTGAACAAGAATGGTGATTGTTGTGAAAAGAAGCTACGACCTAGAAGCAGCTCTTACTGCTGAGAGAAGTAAGGCAGCAAAGGCCCAAAGGTTTCTTGACTCAGCAAACAGAAGAAGTTTCCAAATTAAGAATTACTTTGAAGGAAACAGACAATAGAGTTGAACAACAAAGTCATCAGCAGAAGCAAGAAATGTCCTGTCTTGTATCAAAGCATCAACAAACAGAGTCAACTTTGAAAGCAGCTGTGACAAAGTTGCAGAAAACTCTGCAACATGAACGGCAGGAGTGGGAGAAAGAAAGATCCCACCTCTTAACAACAGTTACATCGCTTAAGGAGGCTTTACATCAGAAGGAAGAAGAGAACAAAACTTCAACACTGAGGCTGGCAGAAAGAATGACAATTTTACAGCAACAAATGGAAAACAGAATGTGAAAAGCCGAAGAAGAAGGCAAAGAAAAAATGTGTAAACGATCAGATCTATTAATTGTAATCCATCCATTGACCGATCCATCCATCCATCCATCCATCCATCCATCCATCCATCCATCCATCCATCCATCCATCCATCCATCCA
>NC_056503.1:8071923-8076883 GCF_014905685.2 Nematolebias whitei
CCATCCATCCATCCATCCATCCATCCATCCATCCATCCATCCATCCA
Organism: Nematolebias whitei; assembly: GCF_014905685.2. Classification (NCBI taxonomy): domain Eukaryota; kingdom Metazoa; phylum Chordata; class Actinopteri; order Cyprinodontiformes; family Rivulidae; genus Nematolebias; species Nematolebias whitei. Next base: position 8,071,971 of record NC_056503.1, read on the forward strand.
CATCCATCCATCATCTTTATTGCTTCTTCCTTTTCAGGTCACGGGGGTCACTGGTGTCCATGTCCAGCCATCACTGTGCGAGAGGTGGGGTGCACCCTGGACAGGTCGCAAGTCATCGCAAATTCATCATAGGGACACATGGAGACAAACAAGACAAACAACACCAGTTCTGAACACCAGTCAGAATTCAGAATTCCACTGCAGAAAAGTGAGATCCCAGCAGAATGCCAGAGCCAGTTTGACCATGGACACTTCTGTCCCTCTAACCACTGACAGGTGAATGTCACCTTCAAGTCACCGGAACATGTAGGGCGTTGACTGGTATCCTTAGCAGTCCCACTTTCCAGTAGGACAGAAATGTTAGAACGTTTCCTTTTATTCAATGGTGAATCATAGTTTTCCAAGATAAAGCCAGCCAGTTTACAATCATTTAGCTTTCTTTTATTAGATATTTTATTTGAAAACTCCATTAACGCATTCTTTTTGACATATACTAACCAGTTTAAATTTGCCTCAAAGCTGCGGTTATTTTCATGACCTCACATCTTTCCTTTCAAAATTTTAATGCCATTACTTCCCTGCTCATGATTTTTTGTTTTTCTTTCCAATATTTTTTATGTCATTATTCATATAATATCACTGCTTATTATTACTCCTATATTCAAAATAAACATCACCAAAAATCTTACAACTGAATGAATATGTTTCATTGAATCTGAGTGTTTTGATATAAAGTTGATTTAATCACGAGAAAAGAACTCAAGATTGATTATAAATTTATGAGATTGATAATTAATTCCAATATTTTGGACCTTATCCCTACAGTCTGATGCCGAGAGATGGCATTCATCCCTCTTTGGGTGGAGCCACACTTCTTTCTAGAAATTTGGCTGATTTTGTAAGACATCCAAATTATTGACAACCCAGGGTCTAGTCCAGGAAGCAGAGTTGTAGTCCTCCACACCTCTCTCCTCTGTTACCCACCCACACCCCCACTGAAACAGTGTCAACTCGCTCACAGCTCAAATTAAATAAACCAAAAATCAGCTCTAAAAATATAAATCATAAAAAAAATTAAAATAAACACAGTTAATTTATGTTGTATCCTTTATTTAACCAGGAAAAATAACTCATTGAGATTAAAAACCTCTTTTCCAAGAGTGACCTGGCCAAGACAGCAGCATAAAACATACAACAAATCCAAAATACTAAACCAAATACACAAAATACATATCCAGGAGAAATCACATAATTACACATTAGGGCAGTTACAGGAGCCAAGTGATCTGATCTCTCGTTCCTTTAGAATTGATTTAAACTGTACCAAAGTAACAAGAGATGATAACTTTAAATCCTTCTGCAGAATATTTCAAGTGGCAGGGGCGAAAGATTTAAAAGCCTTTTCACCCAGTTCAGTTCTGACCTTTGGTACCTGCATCAAAATGATGTCCTGGGAGCGCAGACTATAATGGTTAAAGTTCTAGATAAAAGTGAACATGAATGTGTAGGAAGATGCCCAAGCATCCATTCCTCCTAATTATTTAAAATTTCACGTTCCTAGGTCGAGGTGGAGGAGTATCTTAGATTTTTCAGTCAGGATTATTGATTAACACTAAACCAATTATTAGTTATAATTCTTTTGAGTTGCTGTCCCTTAATCTTTTGCATCCAAAATGGAAATCAGAAAAGCCATTTTTACTAGTTGTTATCGTTCACCAGGCCCTTATTCTCAGTTCTATTTCATATAGGCTTCACCCTTTAGTGCCCTGATACAACTGCTGTTGTGACTTGATGCTGTACAAATAAACTGAACTGAACTGAATTGCTGTCTCGGACTAGAGATATTGTTGTATGGTGGAAAGGGCACTTCAATTATCTCCTTAATTTGTCTGCCATGTCCACCTTTAAGGAGGTAGAGTAGATTGGGTGAGGAAGATTTTATTTTATGTGACTTACATCAACTAGTGATGTTTTTTAAATAATTCACAAAGGAATTTGGAACATCACAGCCTCCATGTCAGCTGTTACAGTGGGGAAAAAAATGTAAAGGAAAACTGCCTATTATGCCTAAAACCATACAATTGGCAAGATCCCCCAGCCCCAAAACTCCCCAGATAAACCACTCATAGCATCTGTGCTAAAAAAGGCTCAATCCACACCAAACCAGAAAGGTTCATTAAGAAATAAATGCAGATACAAAGAGACCAGGAGAGACAATGAGTCCAGAATGACTGTAAGAAAGGAATAGTGACATCTAAAGCTGGAAATAAAAGAACAACACAATAAGGCAAACTTGTGAAATATACTGCTTCATATATGGTGACATTCAGAATCAGCTGAATAAGCTTTGGAAATAAATTCTCACTATTGCTGAGATCAATGAGGCACTACTTGGTGGGCTCAAATAAAAGACAAATGAATGACAAATAATAAGCTCTACAGAGGGCAAAAGGGTGATTAGCTGGGTGAAAAAGACATTCTTCGCAAGCCCTGCAAAATAGTTCTAGCTTAAATCCCTTAAGCCTCAAAAGCAAACAAAATCTGCCCACCATGGAACCTGATTGTAACTTATCCTACTAAAACACACACAAACTCTCTTCCCATCTCTCTGCCTATTCTTTTTTGTTTTTGAGCCATTCTTTGGTTTCCAGCTAATCTCTCTCTCACAGCTGTAGCCTCCATTTCACTCAGAGAAAGCTTCTCCAACTCTTGAAAGCAATGCCACTTTCCACTCCTTTCCTTTCACACATTTCATACAATGAAGGAATAAAAACTCCCTGTCACTCTGCTTATCAACTCCCAAATGACTTCCAGTGGCATAGCTCAGAACCGAGGCAGGCTGTTCCTGCCTCTGTGGCCCGATCGTTGGACAAGACTTCATCTGCCGGGACTTAAATGTCGTACTCGTTTGTCACCGGTCAAGGCACTGCGACCAAGGGATTTAGGCTTTTGGAAAGTACAGGCCCTACTCTGCAGGAGGAGGTCTGGAGTTGTGGAGTGACAAAGAGGCAGCTGCAGAGTGACTGATTCTTGAGTACCAAGAGATGGACTGAGCTGCAGGTGAATAATTCAGGTTCCTGGTGAACAATTTTTAACAAAAGCCTTTTTTTTATAATGCAACTACTGAAGAAAGGAGATGCCCCCGAGAAAATTTTGAATAAAGTAGATGCCATTTCCTACATTCTGGTGTATTTTAATGGTTGTTTAACATCTAGTTTTACCTACATAAGTAAACACTTGGAACGCCTTGGGATTCCCCTGGAGGAGCTGGTCCAAGTGTCTGGGGAGAGGGAAGTCTGGGCCTCCCTACTTAGGCTGCTACCCCCGTGGATGGATGGAAGTAAACACTTGATTCAGTAACTATTTTAGAGTTAATGGCACAACAAGAAGTAGCCTGACCACCAGCTGATTCAATGAATTAAAAATATATATTCAAAGGTGACGATTTGATGCCCACATTAAAACTAAATGACTGTAACTTAGTTGACTTCAAATGTAATAAGATTATCAATGAATGTTTGCGACAAAGGATTTACTGATTATAACAAAGATTCCTTCAAGAAACCTCCCAGTATAAATCATAAACCAGAATGATTTCTGCTCATTCTAAATTTGTCAAATGGTCTAAATCTCCTAAAGTGAAGGAGAATCTTTTTAAAATAATAAATAAGATATATCCTGTAGCCATGTTTCTGCAAAGAAGATTTAAATTTCATGTTGATTGGTGTGTCTTTTGTAAATCAGAAGATGAATCCCTAGAGCAATTTTTTTTCATGTCAATACAAAGTGTTTGGTCAGACATCAGAAACTGGATTAATCTCAAACTTAACATTCCTTCTTTTCATGCTGATGCCATTTTACTTTATGTGGATAACTTAAGTTCAGCTTTCTCTGATGCCATAAATACAGTCGTACTTATAGCAAAGTACCACATTCACTGCAGTAAGAGGAGAGATAATAAGCCCTTCTTCCTGTTTGATGAACGATTTTGTCATACTATTCTTCATTAAGTAAACAAAAAAGCTGCAAAACTGCTAAAATCATCTCACAACAGATACAAACTTATTGTTTTAATTAAAACAATGTTTCTCAAGAAAAAAACTGATGAGCTTGTCAGCAGGTAAGGGGCGTTTACCTTCGGGACAAATTGAGATGGTCAATTGGTCAATTACTGATGCGCCTTCTGAATTGATTGACAGGTCGGGCAGTTGAGGATCCGATTGAAAAAGAAAACCGAGAGCTGCAGCAGCCGCGATGGGAGGAGGCAGGGCTGCTCAAATGCAGTGGAAGCACAGCAGTCTCTCTGTGCGGTGCAGAGCTCCAAGTAAAGCAGGAGATAACCAGATATTCTGCTTGTGCCCTCACTGCCCTGGGCCCCTAAGAGATTATGGGCACCTGGGCAGTTGCCCATTTGCCCATATGGTTAATCTGGCCTTGGTTAGAATGTGCAACACTAAAATGTATTTTTGGGACATACTTGCAAAGCTTTTTTAAGGTATAACTTTAATGCTTTTGAACCACAGCAGTGGGGCTTACACGACTTCCTTTTTCCAGTACAGTATTTGCTTTGTGTTTTTATCAGATGATATACAGTACGTATAAAAAACAATTATTGATTAGAATTGTAAGCTACCAATCCTGTGTATTAGCTCTATGTGAGGATTATACACATATAAAATCTTTGAAGGTTAAAATACACAATATAAATAGAAGTCAACCCTTTTGAGATGTAGCTGTTTAGACAACACATTCACCCATTCATCTATGTGTCTTCTGCTTACATAATCCCTTCTGTGAATTTTGGGTCCACCTTGAGATTCACAGTCAGTGAGATTGATAGATCTCACTGGCTGATCAATGACTCAGATCCATCCATCCATCCATCCATCCATCCATCCATCCATCCATCCATC
>NC_056503.1:8076893-8080488 GCF_014905685.2 Nematolebias whitei
ATCCATCCATCCATCCATCCATCCATCCATCCATCCATCCATCCATCACCTTACGCTTGTTCCAAAGTCAGGTCGCAAGGCAGCAGCTTGAGCAAGGAGGCCCAAACATCTCTTTCCACAACCATTTCTTCCAGATCTTCTGGGAGAACTCCAGCATATCCTGGGTATTCCCCAAGGTCTCATCTTAGTCAGACATGCCTGAAGCACCTCCCTAGTGAGGAACCCAGGGAGCATCCTTACCAGATGCCCAAACCACCTCAATAGGCTTCCCTCAATGTGGAGGAGCAGTAGTTCTACTCTGGGTCTTTACCAGATAACTGAAATTCTCACCCTATCTCCAAGGGAGAGTTCAGCTACCCTGCAGATGAAACTCATTTCAACCTCCTGTATCCAGGATCTCAATCTTTTGGTCACTACACAGAGTTTGTAGCCATAGATGAGGGTAGGAATGTAGATCGACCAGTAAACAGAGCGCTTCACCTTACAGCTCAACTCCCTTGTCATCACAAGGATGGACCAGCATAGAGTCCACAATACTGCAGATGTTGCACCAATCCATCTATCTCATGCTCCTTTCTTCTCTCACTCCTGAACAAAACCCCAAGATACTTGAACCCCTCCACTTGAGGCAGAACCTCACACTTGACTCGAAGAGAGCATTCCATCCTTTTCTGAATGAGGACCATGGCCACAGATTTGGAGGTGCCAATTTGAATCCCAGCTGCTTCACACTTGGCTTTGAACTGCTCCAGTGAAACATAAAGACCATGGCTCAATAACACCAACAAGACCACATCATTCACTAATAGCAGAGATGAAATCCAGAGGCCACTGCCCAATGACTGCAGAGAAATCTTGTCCATAAAAGTTATGAACAGAATCTGTGACAATGGACAGCCCTAGCAGAGTCCAACTCCCACCCTGAAGGGGTCCAGCAATGCAAACAAAACTCTTGCACCGCTTGTATAAAGACCAAACAGCCCATTCGGTCCAGAGCAAAGAACAGTCCAGTCCAGAACAGAGACTTTTTTCATTCATTCATTCAACCTTTATTTAAACAGATAAATCACATTGAGCCTCAAAGACCCATTTACAAGGGAGACCTATTTGGACAGACAAAAACAGTGGTTAACTGGACACATGTAGGAGTTTGAGGCGAAAAAATTCCTATCAGACTTTTTTTTTCCTGCCTGAGGAAAAAAAAACCCTCTAATATTAAAAAAAACCACCTCACACAAACAAGCACATATTTACGTAGACAATCTGCAGACGGGGGAGACGAGAGCGGTCAGCAATGTTCATAGATACTCTCGAGGTCACTGTAAGAGTTCTGATAGGATGTAATAATCGGTCAATGTCCTCTGGTGAGATCCATAAACAGTCTTGAGGGATGTCGAGGAATGGCCAAGAATAACATCTATGAGAATCCAAGAGTCCTGAAATGATGACACAAGTTTATTCAGCTGGTTTCATCTGGTTATCAGTTGGAAATTCCTCAGGGAGGGGGTGGTGAGCGTCAGATCACATGTTCTCCAGGCAAATTCAGATAAGGTGGCCTTCAAGGCCATCCAAGGGAGCCAAATTCAGATAAACACGCAGTTGTTTTGGGGACAGGCAGAACTTAATGACATTTACCTTGAGTCTGTGTTGATCGACTCGGTTCCGAAATGGCCAAATTACATGGCCACACCAATGGAACGTGACTGAGTAAAATCCCCAAGATCTGATCCATTCAGCCCAAAGCATTTGAGTCCAGGTACTTGAGGCACGAACCAAGCCATCATAAAGGCAAGCAGCGTGATCAGGTCCAAATTTGCTGCCGACGACTTCCTTGATTGTAGATAAAACCAGAAACCAGCCAAATCCAAAAAGCAGGAACCAGTTATCATAAATCCAATTAAATATGTTTCCTTAAAATCCACAGATGGCAGCAGAGATAAACACATCATCAAGTCTTCCATTCAATGAAATATCCAGTTGCGTGCGTGCCAACAGGGCAAATCGGTTCGCCTAAAGCCTGTCTTCTCTTCAAAGAAATGCTGTAAATTGAGTTTGACTTCCAGGAGGCATCCAAATCAGATGTCCCTATCCCTTCAATAGACTCATTTTTATATGGAGTAGTAGTGGCTCTGCTTCGAGTTCTTCCTGGATGACAGAGCTGGCAGGCCACCCTTTAGAAGAAGTATATTTCAGCTGCTTGTTTCCAAGATCATGTTATTTTAGTGATTAGCCATACCTAATGACTAAAGGTAAGTGTGAATGTAGAGGAACCACTAAATTGATAGCCTTGCCTTTTAGTTCAGCTCTTTCTTCCCCACATCAAACCAAAGTGATGCCTGCATTACTACAATTGTCATGACGTAGTGTTTCCCCTAGTTTAACTTGCCTTGGCAAGGTGCTCATATCTTCTGTGATTTTTAATGGGGCAGGGGTGGTTGGTTGGTAGACAGGTCGCTTGGTTCTGTTGTCAGGGCAGGGTGCCCTGCTTGTATAATGGTAGGAGAAACACTGTGACATGAACAGTAAGATCGCTCCGCCCACAAAGAAATGTAACCCACTGTGAGCTAACTTGCAACAAACAAGATAAATGTAATGGTGGAGGGAGTGAAGCTCACAGTGTTACCCGAGGCATTGAATGTGGCATTTTTGCCTCATCAGTTTTTATCACTTTATCCATCTTTTACATTTTTCCAGACTACGTTAGGTTCTGTATACCACAATCTAAACGCTCAGGGTAACATGTTTATAAGTTGCATGTTCGTCACTGACAGTGTTTAACCATTTTTTCCGATGATTCTTCACAAAATCCCTTTGACCACAAAGCGTTAGTAATGCAAAATCCTGACAGTGTTGTCAGGGGAAAAGAGGTGCCGCTCCTGCAGTTGAGGCATTTCACTTTGGAACAAAAATGCAATCACCGATTGGTCAGTTGCTGACAAGCCTACTAGATTGACAGACAGATGTACAGATGTACTGTATTTCATATAAATACAATCTAGTTACTAGTCAATCCAATTAGAGGAGGTTAGGTGATCACCCCACAGTGTAGCAAACAATAGTTTGTAGAGACAAGAAACCAATTACAGTAGTCCCTCGCCACTTATCGGTTTGTTTATGGTGGACTCGCTCTATTATAATTTTTCAAAATAAGAGTGGACACCACACAATTGGATGATTGATAGGTGAGCTGCACAATTGACATGGAATTTTTATTTAAAATTAATTATTTTAAATTATTTAGCACCTGCTGCATATTTGTACAGCCCAGAGCTGCAGAAAAAATTGTCCTCCTGCGTTTGTGCAGCTCTTACTGCAGGATAAGCTTCCTGTTAAAGCTGATCAGCTGTTTCAGCTGTTTGTGGGGAAGTGGGTGTGGCCAAGACTGCTTGCAGGTGGCTATGTGCAGCATGGCAGAGAGGAGGCAGAGAGCTAAAATCATGACATTTTGTGCTCTTTTAGAGTGTTTAGAGTTTAGAAATATTGCTTAGAATATTGTAGGAGTATGGGAAGGTTTAAAAACACCTTTATATATATATATAAATATATATATATATATATATATATATGTGTGTGTGTGTGTGTATATATATATATA
>NC_056503.1:8080588-8087556 GCF_014905685.2 Nematolebias whitei
TGCAAAAGATTCCCGAGACTTTTAAAAACTCCCAGCCTTGTTCATTACTCAAAACCGCAATCATGGGTAAGACTGCCGACCTGACTGCTGCCCAGAAGGCCATCATCGACACCCTCAAGCAAGAGGGTAAGACACAGAAAGAAATTGCTGAACGAATAGGCTGTTCCCAGAGTGCTGTATCAAGGCGCCTCAGTGGGAAGTCTGTGGGAAGGGAAAAGTGTGGCAGAAAACGCTGCACAACGAGAAGAGGTGACCGGACCCTGAGGAGGATTTTGGAGAAGGGCCGATTCCAGACCTTGGGGGACCTGCGGAAGCAGTGGACTGAGTCTGGAGTAGAAACATCCAGAGCCTGACAAAGACCTGAAATATTTCAGTTTGTGTGCAATGAATCTGAAATATATGAAAGTTTCTTTTTTATCGTTACATTATGGAAAATAATGACCTTTATCACAATATGCTAATTTTTTGAGAAGGACCTGTATATATATATACTGTACTGTTACATTTTAAAATGTTTATTTAAGGAGGGAGATTGGGAGTAACAGGAGTGTGATTGCAGACTGGCACATCATGACAAAGTTTACTGAACTTGAACTCAACCTGAACTTGGACTACTGTATCCCTACTTTGCGGATTTTCACTTATCGCAAGTGGGCGTGTTCCCAAACACCCGCGATAAAAGAGGGACCACTTTATTAGTTATTAGTTTTCCACCTAAAGCATCTCAACTCTAACCCTGATCCTAACCCTAACTGCAGAACTCAATCTGTGGTAGTACTAACTCGGCTTTGGTGCATCTTTTTAATGAGAAGACAGAAAAGAAATGAAGAAGCCCCTACCTGTTGGTCCACCTCCCTCTTAATGAATTAAACTTTAACTCTGTCACTTGAGGCTCACCTCCAATGTGGACTTCCTGATCAGACAATTTTGTAATCTTGGTCAAAGAATCAACAACAGTTGGTATGAAGAGAACTTCAAGGACCAGAGTTCGGGTCAGACAGTGTGTGTGTGGATGGGGAAGGGTGGTCGTGTTAGGACGTTCGACAGACTAGAACCTGCATTCACACACAGGTTTGTTTATTGTTGTTGCTTTCTAAAATAGGCACAACCTTTATTTATACAGGTTGTTAGTCTCATTGAGCCTAGTCATTTACAAGAGAGACCTGTTTTTAATCAGTTTAATCAAATGTTTACAAATGTTTAACAACCTGTTAAAATATACCAAAATGCAGGAAATGGCATCTCTTTTATTCCAAATTTTCTGGGGGAGGACCCACAGACATCGCCCCACCTCCACCCGCTGTTTTTGTTCCGGCACCAATTAGTTTACAAATTAAGCCCTGTTGTACAGATGTAGTATAGAGCTGTATGAATGGGTAAATGAGGGCACAGATTGTAGTGTAAAGCATTTTGAGTTTATTGATAAGAAAGAAAGACGCTGTATAAGTACAGTCCATTTACCATTTATAGGTAGATTGAAATCTGCTTCGGGCAGCACGGTGGCGCAACTGGTAGAGCTGCTGCCTCTCAGCGAGCTGGTCCCTGGTTCAAATCCCGGTCCGGGGGCCTTTCTGGGTGGAGTTTGCATGTTCTCTCCGTGCATGCGTGGGTTTTCTCCGGGTACTCCGGTTTCCTCCCACAGACCAAAAACATGCATGTTAGGCTGACTGGTAACTCTAAATTGTCCCTAGGTGTGAGTGAGAGAGTGTCTCGTTTGTCTCTATGTGTCCCTGTGATGGACTTGCGACCCGTCCAGGGTGTACCCCGCCCCTCGCACAGTGATTGCTGGACATGGGCACCAGCGACCCCCGTGACCCAAAATGGAATAAACGGGTAAAGAAAATGGATGGATGGATGGATGAAATCTGCTTCTGGGAGAAAAAAAAAATATTGAGTATCCAACTTAATGGAACTTCTCACCAAGTTGGAAAGTTTGCTGTTGGGGAAAGAGTTCAACTTTTGTTTTCTTGAGTTTAGCTTGAGCAGATGCAGCAGATGAAAGAAGCGTCTGCTTACCGACAGTCTCACGAGGCATTGTAAAATGTTTAACTTTCTCTGAAGGTTTGTTTTGCAAGACAAGTGATGTGCGAATGTGCTGTGGGGCTTCATGAATGAGTGAACACATCATAAATATGAAAAAAAAACAACAACAAAAAAAAACACCCGCTGAAAGATTTACTAAGTAGTTAAGACAGATCTTCCACCTGCAGCAAGGTACATACTCAGTCTCCAACTTTGTAAGGTATCTAAATTTTTTCTTTCTTTGGTGCATCAGTTAATCAACTAAAAAGTACATTTGCAGTTACATCTTTTACGTTTGAATGCACTTTTTAAATCATCAGTACCCTCACAAGAAGGAAAAGTGACCAAAACAAAGTCTAACAATATATGAATTTCTCACAGTCCATGATTATTATCCATGATTGCATTAGATTGGACAATTTCCCATCTCTGCGTTATACTGCAGCTGGTGGAACTGGCATTTTACGTGACTATGATAGTATCTACCTGTACGCCGTGTGCTGGTGTCTGCCCTGGTGACTGTACTGATGATGTGGAGGTCCTGAAACAGAGAAATGCCTCCTGCTGCTCTGAAGTCAGAGGCTGGTCGTCTGAGTCTCTCCACTCCAGTGATGGTGATCCTCGGCTCACTGGGCTGCAGAACCATCACCACAGCATCAATGGTGGGAATGGTGATACAAGTGTCTTCACCAAAACACCTGTACGTACAGAGGTAATAATCAAACATGGAGAACTCAGTCTGTGGTAGTAATAACTCTGTTTGATGTGTCTTTTTAACGAGAAGACAGAAAAGAAAAGAAGAGTGACTAAAATATTTTACTTTGTAAGTGCTAGTTCATTAAATAACACAAATCTGGACTTATGTCAATGCAAAGTCAGCATCTGTGAGACTAAGTAACAAAATAAACAAAACTGGAGCTTTGGTGTTCAAGAAGCCTCACTGGATTTTTTTCAGCTTGCTGATATTGATAAGCTTTCACCTCAAACCACAAATGGTCTTTTTCAGTTTTTTCTTACAGGTCAAATAAAATGAAACTTTCTACAGTTAAAAAAAAAAAAATCAACATATTAATTAAAAAAAAATCCACAATAGTCACAAAATATACAAAATGATCACATCAGTCCAGATTGGCACAAATTAAAGCATGTCAGCTTCACATTTTCAAAAAATCTAAACCCACTGATGTGCCTCAGAAACAGAAAGATGCTGTATCATATCACAGTCTGACATTTAAAGCATGGTCATTGTAGATGTCCACACAGGGTAAACACACCCACCAGATGTGCAATTTTAAATGTAAATAATTGAATACACATCAGTCAGCTGTAAGTACTACAGTATATGCTGTTCACACAATGAGGTTCATTCTAAAATAGACTGTGGTATTGATGAAATCTAATGGCCAGATGAAGAAATTATGAATGAATTAAAGACGCACCCCCAATTGTAATTTTTGTACATCTGTTTTCTTTAGTTTTTGTTTATTTTACTGTGCATGCTTGCACAAGTATTTTGGAGTTTCCAGAAGTAAAACAAAATAAATTAATAAGCAATGCATTTTATTCTGATTTACATGTTGACTAATAAGTATATGTTTAGGAAAAAATCTGCCTCAGCATTGGTCTTAGTGAATTTATATGTGTTATTTTTCTGAATACCTCACTATCAATTATGGTGAAAATAAAGAAAAAGTGATGAGTGTTTAAGGCTTAGTATATCAGTGTGGTATCGGTTCAAAAATCATTTTATTATAAAAAACAGTGCCTTTTATTTGGTGTCAAAAAAGTTTTTATAAATTAGTGTAAAGTTTTTACAAAAGTGTTTCATATTTTAAACTTTCTGGGATGTTCTGCTAATTGTGTGTGTGACAGTACAGTGTAGTGGAAAGGTCAGTAAAATGATGCATTCAACAACTGTAGAAACAGAGCATGCTACAACAAAAAAAGGACAATAAGACTATGATGTGTCTAGATGAACAATGGAAAAATTTGAACACAGCAAGACAATTCATCTTCCAAAATAAAGAGGAAACCATAAATATTCTATTCAACTCAGTTTATTTATATAGCACCAAGTCACAACAGTAGTCACCTCAGGGCACTGAACAGAAACATTCATACACTGTATAAAGTAGTCCCTGTAACGAACCCCGTATAATGGACCAAAATCACCACCACAAAAATCAATTAAATAAAGTTTATTAACTGATGAAAACGGCAGGATGGACCTCGGCAAGCTTTCGCAGACTGTGGACCGGTTCCAGGTTCCAATCACCGATCCACACGAACAGTCTAAAGATGGAGAACGGTTAGTGGTTGTGCAGGTGACGAGAGTGAAGACAAAGTCAGATGAAAAAACAACCACTAACCGTCTCAGTGATGATGGGGGTTCTGAAGCGCTGAAGCGGGTCCAGCTGACCCGGATGACTGCTGGAGGAGTTGGGTCTGGTGAGAGACGACAGTCGGCAGCAGCTGAAGCTTGCAGCGAGGTCTGCAGGATAAGTTGGTGTCTCCAGCACCGAGCGTGATCCAAAACAAGCGAGTGGTGGAGAGTAGAGCTGGTGGGGATGATCCGAGAGACGTGGTCGAGCAGGCGTGGGTCAGAACCGATGATCAGAGGCCGAGATAATCCAAGGAGCAGACGAGAGACGAAGTCAGGAGGTCCGTGGGTCCAGAAGCCGGGAGGTCGAGCCGAGAGGAAGGGAACAGGAAACGACGGGAGGACAGAAACGAGTAAAACAGGAATACAAGGACTTGAGAGGACAGGACAGGGACAGAGCGTGGTCATGAGCGCGAGGTATTTACTAACTAAAAGTGTTCAACTACCGGGCACCGAAAAAGAGTCAGCTGTGAGCTTATAAAGGGAGAGGAGGACAGGTGCAGCCAGTTGAGCGCAATCAGCGCTGCTGGCTGCAGAGAAGACAATGTTAAACTAGGAGTGAAGACAAACCTCAACCCACATGCAGAGAAAGAAAAAGAAAAACAAAAGAGTAGATCCCCAGAACCAAAACAAGTGAACAGAGTGACACAAAAACCTAACTGACAGACGTGATTCGTGACAGATCCCCCCCTCAAGGAACGCCTCCCGGCGTTCCACCAGGTTGCTCAGGATGCAGGCGATGGAAGTCCCGGATCAAGGGCTTATCCAGGACGTGACGGGAAGGCACCCAGGACCGCTCCTCCGGTCCGTACCCCTCCCAATCGATGAGGTACTGAAGGCCCCGACCCCGCCGTCTAGAACGGAGGAGCCGGCGGATGGTGTAAGCCGGTGAACCATCGATCAGACGGGCGGGAGGGGGGGAAGCAACAGGGGAATGAAAATGGGAGGCGGAGACAGGTTTGACACATGAAACATGAAAAGAGGGGTGGACACGTAAGGACTTGGGCAGAGTAAGACGAACAGACACGGGGTTAATGATTTTGGAGATGGGGAAAGGACCAATGAAGCGGGGGGCAAGTTTACGAGAAGCAACCTTCAGGGGAAGGTTCTTCGTGGAGAGCCACACCTTCTGACCCACAGCATACTCAGGTTGGGGGGTCCTATGGCGGTCCGCCTTTTTACAGTAGGCAGCACGTGACTTGAGCAAGGCGGTCTTGGCCCTCCTCCACACCCTCTGGCAACGGAGAGCGGCGAGGTGGGCCGAGGGAACAGATGCCTCCCTCTCCTGAACAGAGATAACAGGTGGTTGGAAACCAAAAACAGTGTAAAAAGGGGACAGACCAGTGGCAGATGAAGGGACGGAATTGAAAGCGTGCTCGATCCACGGGAGAGCAGAGCTCCACTTCTCGGGGTCGTTAAGACAGAGGAGCCTCAGTTTGCCCTCCACTTCCTGATTAGCCCTCTCAGTCTGACCGTCCGTCTCAGGGTGAAAACCCGAGGAGAGGCTAATAGAAATACCCAGAAGACCACAAAACTCTTTCCAGAAGTGGGAGACAAACTGAGGACCCCGATCAGAAACAATGTCTACAGGCAACCCATGAAGCCTAAAAACCTCACGAGCCATGACGTGAGCCAGTTCTTTAGAGGACGGTAACTTAAGGAGGGGGACCAGATGAATCATTTTGGAGAAACGATCGACAATGGTGAGGATGACAGTGAAATTGTTAGAAGGTGGGAGACCAGTTACAAAGTCCATGCCAATATGAGACCAGGGACGCGAAGGGCAAGGAAGGGGGCGAAGAAGCCCCGATGGAGATCGTCTGGAGGTCTTGGACTGAGCACAGGCTGGACAAGACCGAACGTACAGGCGAACGTCCCTGGACATGGTCTCCCACCAAAATTGGGACCTGACAGTGAAAAGGGTCTTGGCGAAACCTGGGTGACAATACAGCAGGGAGTTGTGACAAAAATGAATGACCTGTTTAACCTTATCGGATGGAACATATAGACGATCAGGTGGACAGTTAGCTGGAGGAGGACGTGTCTGGCTGAGGTCTCTCAGGTCCTGCTCTAACTGGGTGATGGCCAGGCGGGCACTCTCAGGAAGGATAAAACTCTCTTCCTGAGCCGAGGGGAAATTATCCTCCTCCAAAATGCGAGACAGGGCATCGGGCTTAACATTTTTCTCCCCAGGTCGATAAGAGAGGGTGAAATTAAATCGAGAGAAAAACAAGGCCCACCTGGCCTGGCGAGGATTTAGGCGACGAGCGGACCTGAGATATTCCAGGTTCTTGTGGTCAGTCCATACCTGGAACGGGAACCTGGAACCCTCCAGCCAGTGACGCCACTCCTCCAGGGCGAGCTTAACAGCAAGCAGCTCCCTGTCCCCAACATCATAATTTCGTTCTGCCGGGGACAGGCTGCGGGAGAAGAAGGCGCATGGGTGAAGACGTCCATCCTCATTGCGCTGACTAAGAATAGCCCCCGCACCAGTGCTGGAAGCGTCCACCTCCACTACAAAAGGCTCCTCTGAATTGGGGGACTGCAGGATGGGAGCAGAAACAAA
>NC_056503.1:8087656-8088771 GCF_014905685.2 Nematolebias whitei
GTGTCTGTTACAGCACAGTGTTTGTTAGAGCACAGTGTCTGTTACAGCACAGTGTTTGTTAGAGCACAGTGTCTGTTACAGCACAGTGTTTGTTAGAGCACAGTGTCTGTTACAGCACAGTGTTTGTTAGAGCACAGTGTCTGTTACAGTGCAGTGTCTGTTACAGTGCAGTGTCTGTTACAGTGTAGTGTCTGTTAGAGCACAGTGTCTGTTAGAGCATAGTGTCTGTTAGAGCATAGTGTCTGTTAGAACACAGTGTCTGTTAGGTCACAGTGTATTTTAGAGCGCAGTGTCTGTTACAGTGCAGTGTCTGTTACAGTGTAGTGTCTGTTAGAGCACAGTGTCTGTTAGAGCATAGTGTCTGTTAGAACACAGTGTCTGTTAGGTCACAGTGTATTTTAGAGCGCAGTGTCTGTTAGAGCGCAGTGTCGTTAGAGCACAGTGTCTTTTAGAGCACAACGTCTGAGACATTGACTGCATGTCCCACGAGGATGAAGTGTCTTCATCCAGCACATTCAGCAGCGCGTTCTGCGGACAGTGTACATACACAGGAGCGTCTCTAGACTGCTCTACACAGCGTTTGCACAACTGCTGATGTGCCTGAACTCCTGCATACATTTGAGACATAATAAATAAAAAGCTTACAATAAAATTAAAATAAAACAAGAGAAATGTTTGCAGTGTATTATTCACATTAATCACGTTTCAAAACAAAGGTGCAAATTTGTCAAAATAACAGTGATCAGAATGTCGAAAAGACAGTCTGGTTTACTTTCATTAAATAAATAAATAAAATTCATAAAATAAATGGATGGATTATCCTTAGTTGAACAATCGAGAATTGAAACCTTCAGATGCTTCAAACAGTGCCATGACAAAACTGGAGCAGGAGCAACAAATTCAGTGGAGAAGAGTTCAGCTCAGAACTGTGAAGTGAGGGGAGGGGGGGGGGGGGGTAGGCTGCCTGACAGACTCGGAGCTGCACAATTCACACACAACCTGCTGTTGCTCTCTAAAAGAGTAATTTAATCAAGTGTTTACAAATATAGTTAAACTTAGATGTTTAACAATCCGTTAAAATACACCAAAATGAAGGAAATGGCATCTCTGTCATT
>NC_056503.1:8088871-8092081 GCF_014905685.2 Nematolebias whitei
AGGCTGCCTGACAGACTCGGAGCTGCACAATTCACACACAACCTGCTGTTGCTCTCTAAAAGAGTAATTTAATCAAGTGTTTACAAATATAGTTAAACTTAGATGTTTAAAAATCCGTTAAAATACACCAAAATGAAGGAAATGGCATCTCTGTCATTCAAAATTTTCTGTGGGAGGACCCGCAGACAACCCCTCCCACACACCAGAACACCCCCACCCGCTGTTCTGGCATCAATCGGTTTACAAATTAAGCCCTGTGAAACGGTTAGTAAAATTTAGTAGCTATATATAAGTACGTTGTTAAAATTATAGGTTTAAGAGTTTAGAAGATTGATTGCAAGTTTCATCGCTGCAGGGTAGTCTGCAGAAACGGAACCGAACGAAGTCGGAGTGGAACAGAACGGAAACTAGAGCTGTTGCAGTGTTCTGCAGAGCCTGGTAAGTAAAATTTAGTAGCTACATATAAGTATGTTGTTAAAACTTAGGTTTAAGAGCTTAAAACATTGCAAGAGTGTGGGAAGGGTTTCTAAAGCTTTTAAATATAGTATATAACTACTAAAATAAATATAACGTTGCTACTTTGCGGAATTTCATTTAATGTGAGTGAGTTCTGATCCGAACCCCGCAATAAATGAGGGACTACTATTTATCTGAGGAGCAGACTACTTTGAATTTAACTCCATCGCAGAGATTTCATCTTGAGCAAGCACCAAGGCAACAGTGCAGAATAGTAAAAAAACTGGGTATGTACTGTGGCCAGTTATCAAAGTAGCCCAGGGACTTCTGTCCCAAGAAAATGAGGCTTTTAAATACAGTAGTTTGGATCTATTTGAAGGTATCAGCTACATGAACAGATAGAGAAGCTGATGGTAGCTAAATGTCAGTCAGAGTCAGAGATTCTTTATTGTCATTCGCACCTCATGTGGTACATGTGGTGGAGCGAAATTATGTACACAGGGTCCCAGTTACATCCAACAATAAAATGTATAATAAAAACAGTAATAACATCTAAGATATGAACTAAGAAAAACATCAACTAAATATACACTAAGCACTCATAACATAAAACATTGAACATCAGCACAAACATGAACATGAGTCTGTGAGCAGATGTGCACGCATGAACACATCAACATTAAAACAGATCAGCAGCAACATGAAACAGATCAGCAGCAACATGAAACAGATCAGCAGCAACATGGTGTGATTTTTCACAGTGATTATTCTAGTTAGAGATTCATGAGTCTAACAGCCTCAGGGTAGAAGCTGTTCCTCAGTCTAGTGGTTCTACGCTTAATGCTCCTAAACCTCCTTCCTGAGGGGAGTGGGGCAAAATGTGTGTGTGCTGGGTGAGTGGGGTCCTTCATGATGCAGGTAGCCCTCTTCCTGCATCTGGAGGTGTAGATGTCTGTGATGGTGGGGAGGCTGACTCTGACAGTCTTCTGTCGTAGCCTGTTGGTTGCAACACTGTAGGGTGAACAAGTAACCTTCTCTAATTTGATTAACAAGTAACTAGACTGTTTTTGAATTAAACCAATTTAATGGACTCAATTGAAGTGAACTGGATTCTTTGTAACTGGATTTGAATAGAGCGTTAGCTTTCTCTATAGTGGCCTGGCATGAGTTTTGTTGTAAATCGGCACTGTACAAATAAACTAAATTAATTTAAATGTTATGGCAGCAGAGCATGTTTCACCCTCTTGGTATAAATATGACTGTTTTCCCACAGTTGGGTATTCAATAAAACTAAAACAGCTTAGTGAAAATTGAATACCCAGAGGGATCGGCTGGATTGCACACACAGACTTGCTGCTGTAAACTCACAACAGATGAAATATTAATGTAACCACAGCTAAAGAAAGAACATTTAGTAGTCTGAAGTCAATAAGTGTGTAGATTTAATCATTCATTAGGAGAAGCCCCTGAGGTCTGCTGTTAGGTTAATATGGGTGTTCTCCTACAAAAATATAAAAGCAGTGTTGGAAAAAATGTGGAGCTCATTTCATGATTTTAAACTATTTAATTAAAAAATTTTTTTTAATGAAAACGTGCGAGCTTGTACACGTCCTAATGCTCTTGCAGATCCAATAATTCTTAAAAACCTTGTAAACTCTGTTAGTGGCAGCAAATTTTTTAAAAGTTTTCCTTTATGATAGTGTTTTCAGAAAACACCTACACAAAAAATCCCCCAAAATGAAAAAAAAATCTACCCAGGTATCTGTTTGATAGCCATATACCATAATTGCCAGTCTATAGAACACACCTGGCTGTAAGCCGCGCATACTTAATTTAAAATAAAATACAATTTTGTACATAAGCAAGACACACCAGTGTTTAAACTGCGGGTGTCCACAATTCAAAATCAGAAGCTGTACACAGCTCCTGGTAGTATGTGCAGCTCTTGTTGTAGTACAAGAATCAACCACCAGATGGCGTTTCATAGACTATGGCTTGCTTTCAGCTCACATACAGATTGTGTGACCATCACTGGACTTCATGATGCTTCATTCTCTACTGGTAATCTACTGTTGTAAATAACCATTCAACCTACAGAATGAACACAAAAACTAGCGAAGCATAACACTACAGGCAATCACTGGATAGAACAGTTCTAAGCATCTACATAACCAAAATTATTTAAAAATTAACATATTGGTAAATTTGACCCAAAATTCCTATTGAGGTCATGTGACCGAGTGTACTGGTAATAGTACTAGTAAAATACCGTAAATATTCATTAAATTTCTGCCATTGATTTTTATTCTTAAACCAAAGAGCTTTATTCCAAAGAGCTCTACAGTGACTGGTCTGAATTACTATTGGCTGGTAGCCCTCACCCCGATAGTCGCTGAATGCTTTGAAAAACTGGTCATGACCCACATCAAAGCTAAGATCAACATCAATGAGGACACTCAACAATACACATACTGCGAGAATCGATCAGCAGAAGATGCCATCTCCTCTGTGGTCCACACTGCTCTTACCCACCTGGAGCAGAAGGACTCCTACGTCCGTATGCTCTTTCTGGACTTCACATCTGCTTTCAACACCAGGATCCCCCAGACTCTGATGAACAAACTAATCACACTAGGACTAAGTCCCTCTCTATGCAACTGGGTCCTAGACTTCTTAACCAACAGACCGCAGTCTGTGAGGATCCAACACTTCTCCTCCACCATAACCTTCAGCACTGGCTCCCCCCAGGGCTGT
>NC_056503.1:8092181-8094094 GCF_014905685.2 Nematolebias whitei
AGTGGCCTGGCATGAGTTTTGTTGTAAATCGGCACTGTACAAATAAACTAAATTAATTTAAATGTTATGGCAGCAGAGCATGTTTCACCCTCTTGGTATAAATATGACTGTTTTCCCACAGTTGGGTATTCAATAAAACTAAAACAGCTTAGTGAAAATTGAATACCCAGAGGGATCGGCTGGATTGCACACACAGACTTGCTGCTTTAAACTCACAACAGATGAAATATTAATGTAACCACAGCTAAAGAAAGAACATTTAGTAGTATGAAGTCAATAAGTGTGTAGATTTAATCATTCATTAGGAGAAGCCCCTGAGGTCTGCTGTTAGGTTAATATGGGTGTTCTCCTACAAAAATATAAAAGCAGTGTTGGAAAAAATGTGGAGCTCATTTCATGATTTTAAACTGTTTAATTAATTTTTTTTTTTTTTAATGAAAACGTGCGAGCTTGTACACGTCCTAATGCTCTTGCAGAGCCAATAATTCTTAAAAACCTTGTAAACTCTGTTAGTGGCAGCAAATTTTTTAAAAGTTTTCCTTTATGATAGTGTTTTTTTCAGATTCAGATTTTTCTACCTGGATTATTGAGCATGCATCAGGATACCCAGATATCTGTTTTCTAGCCATATACCATAATTGCCAGTCTATAGAACGCACCTGGCTGTAAGCCGCGCATACTTAATTTAAAATAAAATACAATTTTGTACATAAGCAAGACACACCAGTCTTTAAACTGCGGGTGTCCACAATTCAAAATCAGAAGCTGTACGCAGCTCCTGGTAGTGTGTGCAGCTCTTGTTGTAGTACAAGAATCAACCACCAGATGGCGTTTCATAGACTATGGCTTGCTTTCAGCACACATACAGATTGTGTGACCATCACTGGACTTCATGATGCTTCATTCTCTACCGGTAATCTACTGTTGTAAATAACCATTCAACCTACAGAATGAACACAAAAACTAGCGAAGCATAACACTACAGGCAATCACTGGATAGAACAGTGCTAAGCATCTACGTAACCAAAATTATTTAAAAATTAACATATTGGTAAATTTGACCCAAAATCCCTATTGAGGTCATGTGACCGAGTGTACTGGTAATAGTACTAGTAAAATACCGTAAATATTCATTAAATTGCTGCCATTGATTTTTATTCTTAAACCAAAGAGCTTTATTCCAAAGAGCTCTACAGTGACTGGTCTGAATTACTATTGGCTGGTAGCCCTCACCCCGATAGTCGCTAAATGCTTTGAAAAACTGGTCATGACCCACATCAAAGCTAAGATCAACATCATTGAGGACCCTCAACAGTACACATACTGCGAGAATCGATCAGCAGAAGATGCCATCTCCTCTGTGGTCCACACTGCTCTTACCCACCTGGAGCAGAAGGACTCCTACGTCTGTATGCTCTTTCTGGACTTCACATCTGCTTTCAACACCAGGATCCCCCAGACTCTGATGAACAAACTAATCACACTAGGACTAAGTCCCTCTCTATGCAACTGGGTCCTAGACATTTTAACCAACAGACCGCAGTCTGTGAGGATCCAAAACTTCTCCTCCACCATAACCTTCAGCACTGGCTCCCCCCAGGGCTGTGTGTTGAGCCCCCTCCTGTTCACTCTACTAATGTATGACTGTGCACCGACCCATCCAGGCTGTCATATTGTAAAGTTTGCAGATGATACAGCGGTGGTTGGATGTGCGCAGAAAAAGTTTCCTCCTGCAGCTGATCAGCTGATCTCCATTCTGCTGCAGAGAAATGGGCATGTCCGAGAGCGCTGGCAGGTGGCAGAGGGCAACCAAAGCAGAGAGCTAAATGTGTACTACTATCCCTACTTTGCTTATGAAAACCACCCAATTCAAGAAGGCTACCACAGCCAATTGACCTTAAAAAACATAAAAC
>NC_056503.1:8094194-8096747 GCF_014905685.2 Nematolebias whitei
AATTCAAGAAGGCTACCACAGCCAATTGACCTTAAAAAACATAAAACATGCTATTATTGATTCAATTGACAGATATGTCTAAGATTTTGTGTGGTAGTAACTAAGCTTATTCTCCAGCAACTATTTTGAGTGCTAAAAGATGCAAAGTGCAAGATTTTTGTTTAAAATGTTGCCAATACCTATTTGGAGTCTTTGGACAACAAATAGTAGCCAAACAAAACAAGTTACAGAGAGCTTAGCGATTAACTCCAACGTCAAGGAACATCAGTGTCAGAATGCACAAATGACTACTCTTTGAGCCAAAGTGGACTTAATGGAAGACGACTGAGGAGGAAACAACTGTTGAAAGCCAATATAAAAAAATGTGAGACTTGAATTTGCTAAGCTGCATATTGACTAGCCCCAGTGATTCTGGGAGAATGTCCTTTGGACAGATGAGGCAAAACTGGGGCTTTCTGACACAAGTCCCATCAGCTCCATATTCACAGGACAAAACAAAAAACATATAAGAAAACAGACATTGTACCTACAAGGAAACATGGAGGAGGATTAGATCTGTTCTGGGGCTGCTTTGCTGCATCTGGAACAGGGTGTTTTGAATCTGGGTCAGGTACATTGAAATCTCAAGACAAATGTTCTGCCCAGTGTCAAAGCTTGGGGTCAGTCACAGGTCATGGTTCTTCCAACAGGATAAAGGATGGATGGACACCCAAGGATGGATAAAAACAATCATTGAACCATCCTGAAGTGGACTTCTAAGCTCTGATTTAAATTCTGTCAAACATCTATGGAAGGAGCTGAAACATGCAGTTTAGAGAGGAAAGCCTTCAAACAGCTGGAGCCGTTTGCTCATGAGGAGTGGAAATACCCGTGGTACAAAAGTCTCAGAGAGAATTCCAGAAATCCCTTCAAAAGGTTGTGAATCAAAATATTATTTAATGGTACCATACTTTTTAATCAAAGCTAGGCTTTTTAAATATCTGTTTAACAAAAAAAAAAAAAAAAAAAGCAGTGACCCATTATTTATATTAGTTGAATTTTAGTAAAATAAAAAAATGTACTTTTCCTTTTGGCAGTTACAAGTTATTTCAGTGACAACAAAAAAGGTTAAATCATGTCATCTGGACCACTTTCTTTAAATGAGAAACATTTAGTCTCCCATCCAGAGGACTTCATCAGCAGGCTTTTAACACGAGCAAACAGAGCACACCCGCCCAAAACCATCAATCATCATGTACAACAATCAAATGTTTCAGGACAGATGGACAACTTGCTACTCACAGAAATGAGAAATGTTTCTCACTTAAAGAAACTGGTCCAGATGACATAATTTAACCTTTTTTATTGTCATCTACCTGGATGATTGAGCTTACAAACCGTATTTCAGTGACCTTGGAGGTTTTTTCTTTCTTTAACACAAACAAATTAATCAGCATATTTATGTCTACATGAGCAGAAAACAAGCTTACCTGTCTAGAAATATCTGGCTGTCTGTCTATCTGTCTTTGTGTAAAGGTTATACTTTTGTCATCTAAGGAGACATTTGAATATTTGCTGATGTGTTTTGGCAAGAGCCAATGTTTCATTATCTCCTGCTGTCAAAGGAAAGTTTTAGACGTTTCAAACTCCGAGTCACTCCTCCACCCCCGACAGTCTTTAGACACCCATATCCAGAAGCGATGTTTTAAAACGTTTCCATATATTTAGATGCTCAGGCATTTGTTCAGCATTTTCAACTCAAGGAGCATTCTGTTAAAAAATAAACTAACAGTTAGCATAGATGCAAGCTTAGCCATAATCTTCATGCTATATTCCTTGACGTTTAAAAGGCCTCCAGTTTTGACAACTTGGCTTTTTCACCAGCCACCTGTGCAGTACGTGTAACTCAATCACAGACATCTCTGGTGCAGTAGTTGAAGTCGTCGTGCCTGCAGCCGTGCAGTGAACTCAACGGAAGGCAGCAGAAAGGAAACCCAGGACTGTTCTGCAGGGGTCTACATATATTTAAAACCATCATGAATTTTAATAGGAGCTTGCTGAGAGGGTCCGTTTTACCAGCCATCATCATCTTGCTCTCTCCATCTTCCTCACACACTCACACGCTGTCTTTGCATCGTTCGTTCCCTGACTCCTCTCGCTGGAATTATTAAAACATGACACGAAACTGTTAAAAACCAGCCCCCAGTGGCGACAGGCAGCTGAATGTGGCTTGTGAAGGGGAAGTGACAGCTGAGGAAACAAGGAACGCAGAGAAGGGACTGAGAGAAAGACGGGTGGAAATCGATGTGTGAAAAGGGAATTACTACGTGAGTCAGGCAGTGTTGTCTTCTGTGTTGCAGCAACATTGAACAGAAGAGGAGAGTTGGGATAACACTGAGAAATGAGCCACAGGAACCAAAGAGAACAAAAGGGAAATTAAAGGCCTTGCATTCCTTGAAGAAGAGCAAGTGTTGAATATTGGAAATGCATCCGTTTTGGTCAAACCTTGACAACAACATTTAGTTTCACACAATATTGTATCTAGTGTGATCTGTTTATGATCCAGGTATGTGT
>NC_056503.1:8096847-8097916 GCF_014905685.2 Nematolebias whitei
ACACAATATTGTATCTAGTGTGATCTGTTTATGATCCAGGTATGTGTTGTGAATAACTCACAGCCACCTCCAGACCAACTTTTAGTTAGTTTGTAAAAATCGCAGAGGTAAAGTCTTTTTTTTATGTAGGCTGAGGTCAATTGGCTGTGGTGGCCATTTTTATTTAGGTAATACTTGTACACACAATGCTTTCTGAAGGTTCCACTAAAAACAGTTGTTCATGAGATATGTTGCTAACAAACAGAGTTAATTCCAGATGTTAATAGCAAATCTTCTTTTTCTTCTTTTGGATTTTCCCTAGTCATGGGCCGCCACAGCGAGTCATCCTCCTCCATCTCACTCTGTCCTTTGCATCCTCTTTCCTCACTCCAACTACCTCCATGGTCTCTCTAACTTTATCTCCCAGTTGTTCAACCTGTGCTGTACCTCTGATGATCTCATTCCTAATCTTATTCATCCTTGTTACTCCTAAGGAGAACCTCAACATCTTCATTTCTGACACTTCCAGTTCTTTCTCCTGTCTTTTTGTCCATGCCACTGTCTCCAGACCAGACAACATAGCTGGTCTCACCACTGTCTTGTAAACTTTTACTTTGTTGTTAATATCAAATATTAAAACAAATCCTGCAGGATAAGTTATCGTTCATATTAAAAGTTGAAGATTGGTTTTAACTACTAACATCAAATTCTAGCTCAGTAGTTGTAAAATTGACTGAGTTATAACTATTTCTGTGTTTGCTAAGATTGTTTCGCTGCAGTGACAATCTTGTATTGGGTTGACTCCAAAAGTGAATCAGTTGTAGATGTGCAGCAGTGATTACTTTCTGAAAGTTACATTATTTTATGAGGTTTTACTAATTTCATAGTACAGACAAATGAAGACATGCAGGGAATAGCACAAGTATAAACACAACTGCTGAACATGCAGGAAGGCAGGTGGAGGAGGGTGACACACAGATAAAATATAAACAACAAATAAGTAAAATAGAACTAGAGATGGTAAATCCAGTCAATTTATGATCTGGGTTAATCTCATTAATCACTCACTAAAGCAGTGCTTCTCAATTAT
>NC_056503.1:8098016-8098816 GCF_014905685.2 Nematolebias whitei
TGGGTTAATCTCATTAATCACTCACTAAAGCAGTGCTTCTCAATTATTTTTTTGTTATTCCCCCCCCCCCCCCCGAAGAAATAAACATTGCCCCCCCCCCCCCAACTCTCCGCCGCGACTGTAAATAGTATTTATAAAATTGTTATGAGTACACCTCTGCATAACACTGTGTCCTTATTAACATTAAAGAAAAAAATATATAGATCAACTTACAAGGAAGAATAACTTTATTAACATTGTTTTTTTTTAGTCTGTAACAGAAAAAACTTAATGTGCATCAATTTGCCTGGAAAAAAAATCCTTATTTAAACTGTAAACATTTTCGACCATTTGATACTGAAAAATAAAATAAAATATAATCAATAAATAATTATAAATTCAAATTGATCAGCAACATTTTAACTCAGGAGTGTTTTCTAAAACACTTTGACCTACAAAACAAAAATGAATTAAACAATTTATGCTGATTTATTTGTATTTTTTATCAAAACGAGGAAGTCAGGATCAATGGACACTCATCGATAAAACAAAAGAAAATTGTCAACATGAAAGAAGAAAGAGGAGCAGGTAACCCTCTCGCTTGAGTTTACTCTTTGTTGCATGCGCGCTGTGTGAGTGATGTCCAGAGCGCATGGACATAAAAACAGAGGTGGAGGAAGGAGGAGGTGACAGTCGGAGTTTATTTATCATGTCAGCAGCAGAGGAGAGAGACACGGTTCATACATGGCTTCCAAAACAACAAGGCAGCCATATTTGTTCATAACTTTATTATTAGGAACGCATGCGACAAAATGAGAATG
>NC_056503.1:8098916-8099224 GCF_014905685.2 Nematolebias whitei
TATTTGAGAAGGACTACACTAAAGTAACCTGGTCCACTTGAGTCACTCGAGTTGCTGCTCCCCAGGACATAAAATAATATGGCGGTGGATAAGCAACAATCAGAGATGTTTATTTTTAAACTTCACACACCAGTAAAAAAACAAACTTCTTGCCAATAATGTACCAAAAACTTAAAATGTGCAAATGAAATAAAAGGCAAGTGAAATGTTAATTTGTGTTAAATGTGTTATATCTATATAGACTTATTTGAGTCCACTGTATTTCTGGTCAGAAACTAACCCAGATCACAGACCTGACTCATCTGAGT
>NC_056503.1:8099324-8100420 GCF_014905685.2 Nematolebias whitei
TTTCTGGTCAGAAACTAACCCAGATCACAGACCTGACTCATCTGAGTTAGCAGCATTTCTGGTAGCTCTGTTTTATTTTTCCTGGTGCGCTTGCTAACTCGTGGACATAGCTGTAGTCTGTCAGAGGACATGGAGGATCCGAGTTAATTTAAACCTCTGATTCAGTGTGAGGCTACAGATCTTTAAATTGGGTGGATCAATAACTGACCAGCTCTAGATGAAACTCAAAGGAGATGAAACAATTGTAAGAACAAGAAATAGGTTGTGCACTTACTGGACGGTGGTGGAAATCTGCAGACGCCGGACACCTGGTGTGGGGAACTGGCGAGAGTTGATGTAAGAAACTTTCCGCACAGCAGTGTTTATGTTTTCCAAGTCCTCCCACTCCATGACAAGGATGGACTGAGCCGGGTTAAAGTGGAACTAGAACAAATAAAAAACAAACAAATCATCCACAGACATTAGATGAATAAATAAAATTGTACAGTTGTGACCTTGATTCATCTGCTTTGAAACCTATATTTGTTTTCAAGACCATGGACCTTTATTTAAAAAAAGATGGTGTTCAAGATGGCAACCCGTCCTGCTTAACTGTTAGTCTGTTTGTTTAGTGTGTTCATCTACTTTGCGTTTCTTTTATTTATTTTTTAAATTTTTTTAATAAACTTTCTGCTAATAGCACCACTCACCTCGTGTTTTTTTTTTGCATCGTCTTTGTTTTCGGACCCTACCACTGTTTGGACCACATTCCTGCTTACTTTCAAAGAGCCGCTATTCCTTGGAGGGAGTCTCAATGAAACACGCGTTTGAAACAGCAACAGAATAACACTGATAAACATGTTTCTTTCCAGATCCAATCAACTGGTCTATTCATTAAAAGTGGTGTCCCAAGCTTTGGTTGAGTGTTACCCGCCAGACCCTTCATTAAACACCACACAAGACGCCCCTCCAGACCCCCTTGTAGTGAACTTAAGCTGATGTCACGACTAAGTTTAAGGTCAAAAATCTTGACCTTAAGAACCTTGTGGGACAGGAACTGTCATTTCATTGATTTGAATCCAGAAATACAGGTTCACCCATCCTGAGACTTTCTTTC
>NC_056503.1:8100520-8101724 GCF_014905685.2 Nematolebias whitei
TACTCTCATATACTGTACCCCTTTATTCAAAATAAGAATTCCTCTGCTTCTTGCTACATTCATTCATTTTTATTTATACAGGTTAGTCTCATTGAGCCCACAAGGACTCATTTACAAGAGAGACCAAACTACTTGATGCTTACTTTTTGCTTACACCCACAGAGTTTTTAATAATGTCCAAACTTCTCTTGCAGGGAACTCAACTCCATTTTCACCAAGTCAGGGTAGATGCCCACTCGACCGGTCCACCAGTGACAGTCCTCAAATCCCATAACCCACACTTCAAACTGTCAGTTTTCACTTGCTTCAATGATCAGCATTATGACTAAAGAAGCCTTTTGGATGAAAGACAAAACATTTCTACATTTTTTTTATTTATTTTTTTTTATGTTCAGAGGACCTGACTTAACTTTTTTAGATTTTTCTACCTGGATTGTTGAGCATGCCTCAGGAGATCAGCATTATGGTTCCACATGATAAATTTCACACACTTCCTTGAAGTCTCCACAACAGAACAACTATCACAAACAAAAACGAGGGCATTGCCTCATCAAATACAGATGTTTGATTTTCCTACTGTTGATATCTGGGAACATTCAACCTATTCAGGTTCTCATATCTATCCAGCTGCTAATAGCATTTCTGCTTCTCCTGATGTGCACTCATTGACTTTCAATACTTTATGTGAACGTAAATGTCTTGGTTTTATGCATCTAAATATATGCGGTCTTCTCCATAAACTAGCCGAGGTGAATGCATACAGTATGTTAACACTGGAAACCCTGATATTATGGTCATCTCTGAAACTTGACTTAAGAAATGTATCCACACCTCTGAAGTTTTCATCACTGGTTATAGCGTACAATCAAGACAGAAGCTCTAAGGGTGGGGGTGGGGGGGGGGGTGGGGGGGAGGGTGTGGGGGGTGTTGTCATTGTCATCTACTGTAAGAACATTTTGCAGTGTTCCAGTTTTTCATTAAAATCTGTTGCCAATCAGTTTGAAATTATTTTAAAAATCAGCTTATCCACAAACAACAAAGTCCATGCTCAATAATCCAGGTATAAAATCCAACATTTTTCAGTCAGGTCCACAAACTTTACTCAAACTGTTACTGGTTGTTACAGATCTTCTGCTCCAGTATATGAACTGGGACAATACCAGCCCTCTGCTCTCTGTGAAACTGCAGCAAGATTCAATAAATC
>NC_056503.1:8101824-8114977 GCF_014905685.2 Nematolebias whitei
GTTTATAGTGGGAGTGGTGTGCTGCTGACCTCAACTCGGGATGTTTTGGGTCGGTGGGCGGAATACTTTGAAGACCTCCTCAATCCCACCAGCACGTCTTCCACTGAGGAAGCGGAGCCTGGGGACTCTGGGTCGGGCCCTCCAATCTCTGGTGCTGAGGTCACCGAGGTGGTTAAAAAGCTCCTCGGTGGCAGGGCCCCAGGGGTGGATGAGATCCGCCCAGAGTTCCTTAAGGCTCTGGATGTTGTAGGGTTGTGTTGGCTTACGCGACTCTGCAATGTTGCGTGGACATCGGGGGAAGTTCCCCTGGATTGGCAGACCGGGGTGGTAGTCCCCCTATTCAAAAAGGGGGACCGTAGAGTGTGTTCCAACTACAGGGGAATCATGCTCTTAAGCCTCCTTGGTAAGGTCTATTCGGGGGTTCAGGAGAGGAGGGTCCGTCGGATAGTCGAACTTAGGATTCAGGAGGAACAGTGCGGTTTTCGTCCTGGCCGTGGAACACTGGACCAGCTCTACACTCTCAGCAGGGTCCTGGAGGGTGCGTGGGAGTTTGCCCAACCAGTCTACATGTGCTTTGTGGACTTGGAGAAGGCGTTCGACCGCGTCCCTCGGGGAGCCCTGTGGGGGGTACTCTGGGAGTAGGGGGTACCAGGCCCTTTGATACGGGCTGTTAGGTCCCTGTATGACCGGTGTCAGAGCCTGGTCCGCATCGCCGGCAGTAAGTCGGGCTTGTTCCCGGTGAGAGTTGGACTCCGCCAAGGTTGCCCTTTGTCACCGATTCTGTTCATAACTTTTATGGACAGAATTTCTAGGCGCAGCCAAGGTGTTGAGGGGATCCGTTTTGGTGGCCTCAGAATTGCGTCTCTGCTTTTTGCAGATGATGTGGTCTTATTGGCTTCATCAGATCGTGATCTACAGCTTTCGCTGGAGCGGTTCGCAGCCGAATGCGATGCGGCCGGGATGAAGATCAGTTCCTCCAAATCCGAGGCCATGGTCTTGAGCCGGAAAAGGGTAGAGTTCCCTCTCTGGGTCAGGGAGGAGGTCCTACCCCAAGTGGAGGAGTTCAAGTATCTTGGGGTCTTGTTCACGAATGAGGGAAAAATGGAGCGTGAGATCGATAGGCGGATAGGTGCAGCGTCTGCAGTGAAGCGGGCGCTGTACAGGTCTGTCGTGGTGAAGAGAGAGCTGAGTCAAAAGGCGAAGCTCTCAATTTACCGATCGATCTACGTTCCCACCCTCATCTATGGTCACGAACTTTGAGTTGTGACCGAAAGAATGAGATCTCGGATACAAGCGGCCAAAATGAGTTTTCTCCGCAGGGTGTCTGGGTTCTCCCTTAGAGACAGGGTGAGAAGCTCAATCATCCGGGAGGGACTCGGAGTAGAGCCGCTGCTTCTCCACATCGAGAGGAGCCAGTTGAGGTGGCTTGGGCATCTGTTTAGGATGCCTTCTGGACGCCTCCCTGGTGAGGTGTTCCGGACACGTCCCACCGGAAGGAGGCCCAGGGGAAGACCCAGGACACGCTGGAGGGACTACGTTTCTCGGCTGGCCTGGGAACGCCTCGGGATTCCCCCGGAAGAGCTGGCCCAAGTGGCTGGGGAGAGGGAAGTCTGGGCCTCCCTACTTAGGCTGCTACCCCCGCGACCCGACCCCGGATAAGCGGAAGAAAATGGATGGATGGATGGATGGTTTTGTTTCTTGTATACAGATTTTATTTTAGTGATTTAAAGTGTAATTCTTAT
The DNA here is from genome assembly GCF_014905685.2 of Nematolebias whitei. Classification (NCBI taxonomy): domain Eukaryota; kingdom Metazoa; phylum Chordata; class Actinopteri; order Cyprinodontiformes; family Rivulidae; genus Nematolebias; species Nematolebias whitei. The sequence goes on from NC_056503.1 coordinate 8,103,567, forward strand.
TTTGTGATTTGTGCATCTGTGGGTTTGAATAAAGTTGAACTAAAGGCCGTAGCTGTTCTTTAAACATGTTTGAGGGAAATAATCCTGAGCGATCCAATAATTTTGTCTTTTTATGATTTTTCAGCTGAGTTATGTAACTTTAATTAACAGATTATTTAATAAAGTCAAAGTGAAAACTGGATTTCACAATGAAGCCGGCACCATTTATTTATTTTTATTCTTCACTGATAAAAAACAACAACATTATTTTTTATACATAAAACGTTTAAAAAAAAAAAAAAAAAAAAAAAACATTTCTACCCTCTGTCGTGGATTCCTGGTCCACCCGGCCACCAGGGCTCGGAATCCAGCTTTTGTGATCATGTGAAGTCGGGGCTCAGGGTCCGACCTCGCGTGCTTCAACGGGTCGGCAGCTTGTATGATCCTCTGCAGTGACTCCGCTTGCTCGAATTTTGACGTTGGTCACCAAACACAAAAAACGCCTGGACTTCAATGTTGTCATTATTGTTTTTACAATCGTAAAAATAGATACAGCCGCTGCTCAGCGTTCCAAGAAATTTCAAATGGCGGATCGGTGAAAAGTTTCTGAGATGCAGTGACTCCTCCCCCTGATCAATCAGTGTCCTGCATTCACGTTTCGGTCCGGTGTCAGCTCGACTCAGCTCTCTAGGTCCCACTGGAGAAGCAGGGACCAAAAAAGGTCCCGAATCAGCCTCAAATCAGCTAAAAAGTACTGGTAGGGATCTTTCCATGGATGGCTGAGTAGAGTTGGGGCTGAGTAGGAACAGTGCAAAAGGGGCATTAACGAGGGTGTAGGTTCACCTGTCAGGCCCGCTATCTGCTACAAAGGCGCTCCCCAAGGCTACATACTTGGTCCAACTCTTTTCAACATATACATCAACAATGTAACAGATTCTGTGTGAAAAACTGTCACGTTCACACCCATCTATACATCAATGACAGTACTGTTTATACCACCAGTACCTCACTTAACTCTGCCCTCTCTGCATTATAAATTAGTTTCAATAATATCGAACACATTTTTTCTCATCTTCATTTAAAACTGAACACTGAAAACAAAATGTATCTCTTAACAAATATCTCCCTCAAGCTGTCTGTCCTCAGAACATTCTCTCCTTGAATGGTTCTGAGATACAGTTTGCCAGCAGCTACAAATACATTGGGATTTGGCTCTATTTCTCACTCTCATATGAAGTTCACATCAACACTCTGCTGTTCAAAGTCAAATCCAGAATAGAATTCTTCTTCCAAAACAAATCTGCACTGACTCAATCTGCTAAGCTTCTTCTGCTAAAAATAACAATCCTTCCAATCTTCACCTATGGTAACATTATCTACAGAACCACTTCCAAAACGCTCCTCCACAAACTGGACACCCTTTACAACGCAGACATTAGATATGTCACCAGAGCCCACTTCAGTACTCATCACTGCACTCTGTATTCCCTGAACTGGCCCTCTCTTTACTCCTAAAGACAAACTAATTGGTTTCTGTTGATCTATAAAACCCTAACTAGTAAAACCCATCCTACCACCATTAGTTACTCAAAACCTGTAGCAACATGCATACCCTCCACTCCAATAGCTACATTACCCTATCTACCACTAAAGCACGCACAACATTTGGTCATTCATCATTTCAATTTTCTGCTACTAGTGATTGGAACCATTTACAACAAATGCTAAGACTTATTTTGTCCCATTTACGTTGTTTAAAAAAATCAGTGAATTTCCTATTGAGTTTCTAGATTCTTACAAATATTTGGGAATTTTGGTTGATGCACATGGCAGCACGGTGGCGCAACTGGTAGAGCTGCTGCCTCTCAGCGAGCAGGTCTCTGGTTCAAACCCCGGTCCAGGGGCCTTTCTGGGTGGAGTTTGCATGTTCTCTCCGTGCATGCGTGGGTTTTCTCCGGGTGCTCCGGTTTCCTCCCACAGACCAAAAACATGCATGTTAGGCTGATTGGTAACTCTAAATTGTCCCTAGGTGTGAGTGAGAGAGTGAATGGTTGTTTGTCTCATTTGTCTCTGTGTGGCCCTGTGATGGACTTGCGACCCGTCCAGGGTGTACCCCGCCCCTCGCACAGTGATTGCTGGACATGGGCACCAGCGACCCCCGTGACCCAAAATGGAATAAGCGGGTAAAGAAAATGGATGGGTTGATGCACATTTCTCTTTCAAACCACATATTGAAAACTTGCTAAAGAAACTGAAATTAAAACTTGGTTTCTTTTTCAGAAATAGATCTTGCTTAACTCCAAATGCCAGAAAATGTCTTGTAACTGCTACTTTCCTACTCGCCATTGGTGACATTATTTACACGAATGCCCCTGCCAGCTGCTTGCAGATGTTGGATGCTGTCTCCCATGGCACACTAAGATTCATAACTGGTTGTAACTACTTTACACACCACTGCACTCTGTACTCATTGATCAGTTGGTCATCATTATCTACACTTAGGCTCTCACACTGGTTCATTTTCATCTATAAATCCCTCCTTCGTCTCCTAGCTTCTTATATCTCCTCCCACATGTCATGCCGTCAGTGCAGTTACAACATGTGCTCTCAGGTCATCATTACCTGCAGCGTTCCCTCAGTGCAGACTGAACTTGGCAAAAAGGCCTTTTCCTACTCTGCTCCTGCAACTTGGAACACCTTGCAACAGGAACTGAAGTTGTCTACCTTGGTTTCTTTAAGGGGGTTCAGACATTGGATAAAGTGAATAGAAAAATCAAAGCAAATATGATCTTGTTTTTAGTTTTTCACCCTGTTTTATGGCACCCTGATTTATTGTTTTATACACTACTCTTATTTTAACTGCATTTTTACTGTAGTTTATTGTTATTATTGTTTACTGTTATTGTTGTCTGTACTTTATATGTTCTGTCTGGAACAGGTGTCTCTTATAAATGAGACCCCATGGCTCAATGAGACTAGCCTGTATAAATAAAGGTTGAATGAAAAAAAAAGTGAAAGCATCTCTTGATGGCCTTTGCACATGCTTTTAGTATATTCCTCTTGAATCTCTTTAGTTACTCTCGTGTACCAGAAACCTGTTCAAGCTCTTTGTACCATTTCACATGATCTGTACAACTTGATATATGGTTGTCAGTTGTTTATATGTTTTCCATCTAATGCTCACCCATTCCATTCCTGTATTTGCTGCCATTTGGCCAGGTCGTCATTATAAATCAAAATTTGTTCTCAACTGACTAATCTGGTTAAATATAGGTCAAATAAAATAAAAATTAAACAATGGTATGATCGAGATGATGAGTGAGCAATTCAATTTTCTATGCATACACGCTCCCTGGCCTATCATTTTCTGCTTCATTGTGATAAAATTCAAAGTTAAATTCAAGTCATGACCTCAAGATAAATCAATAAAAAACAATCTGAGATAAAGCCACATTAACATTTTTTTACAACCACTTTGGGGCTGTTCAACAAACTGTGGAGACATTACTGGCACGCAACACCGCTGTTTCAAATGACTGTGGTGAACATGTTCACCGTGATTTACACATCCAGTAGATAGGAAGAAGTGCCATTAATCATTTAGAGTGGTATCTGTGGTCACCTTTTACAGGAAAGTCCAATAATCAGTCTCTTTTTAACATAGCTTTGGTTTGCAGCACCTCCCAAGGGAAATTGGTAGCTATTTAGCTTCTAAGTGCTTCACTTTGTTCACCAAATAGCTTTGTCTGTCAGCTGTGTGGTGGGTGTAGTCTTATATGAAGATGTTTTGCTTTCTTTCTGAAAGACACATCGTTGAGTTTGCTAAAAATAAAGATTATTGAAAGTGACAAAACAAGCATTACTAAGGCACTCATTAAAGCATTTCAAATTTGAACCAGAAGTGTGCATTTCCACAAAATTTAAGTTAACATAATCCAGTTGAAACATAGGTGTGGACTTTTTGAAACCACACAGGACAGCTGTCAGCGGAGTGCAGTAGTCCCTCATTTATCGTGGACGTTAGGGTCCACGCCCACCCGCGATAAGTGAAAAACCACGAAGTAGGGATACAGTAATCCAAGTTCAAGTTCAGTTCAAGTTCAGTAAATTTGTTATGACATGTGCCAGGCTACAATCACATTCATCACCTGTTAAGCCCCCAGTATACTCCCACGCATCTCTGCAGGGCATGTCTGCGCAAAGCTCAATTTTTACGATCGCGTACGCGGTGTTGCACAATAAACTGCCCGGCGACAGACTGTTTTGTATGCGACACCAATGTATTAAATTCCCCTTCTTCATCCCTGATCTGGCCTTTCCTTTTGTTTGTTTTTTGCCAAAAGGCAGTGATCTCTTCCTCCTCCGTTGATGCCATGACTGAAATGGTGAGAATTGAAGGAATGTGTCATGAATGAATTAAAATCAGTCCCTTGTGGCTGCGGGAGGGTCTGAAGATTTCCTGTTGGGCTGGTCTGATGTGTGGGCTGCAGGACCAGAGCTCCCTGTTTTTTATTTATTTTTTTAAACTTTTTATTAACAACATATAAACACAGAACACTGCTGCAGCTGGGGCTGCCAGCTCGCTCTCTTTTTTTTTGGTTGACCTGTCAATCAATCCAGTAGGCGTGTCAGCAAATGACCAATCGGCGACCTCAATTTGTCCCGAAGATAAACGGTTCTTTCCTGCGGAGCTGCTCTGCTGCCGCTCAGAGTGGACACTCGAGTATGAAGTCTCAACCCTCTGCGGACGTATAGTGGGGGCTTTACTCCCAAGCTCCATCCTTAAATAAACAATTAAAATGTAAATACTTTAACATAAAAAAACAATCTATTGGTTATTTATTTAAAATATTACAGTATTTAAATTTAAATTGTAGAGAAGATAAGTGCAGCAGGACATCAAAGGGATGTCACACAGCTTCAGCTCTGCAGAACGGAGCAAAAATGTAAATTTTGATCATTTACACTGAAACAACTGAACATGAAGTTCTAAAATAATTAGAAATAACTTTTAACACTTTTATATTTTGTGATTATGACGATTTTACAATGTGACATACTTTGATTTTTAAGTTGGAAGACAAAAGTCGATCGGTGCATCTGGACAGCAAAGGGTTAACCTTCACAAAACTACAGCAGGAGAAATGTGTGCGAGAAGAAAATCAGCTGATCAGCTGCATGAGGGAGCTTTCCCTTCCCTTATGGGCTTCACACATGGTGCAAAATCATTTAAAATAATTTATTTTAAATAAACACTCCATGGCTCATCCATCAATCAGCGAATTGTGTCATGTCCAATCTTACTTTGAAAAACCGCGATATAGCAAATCCATGAACAACGAACCGCGAAATAGCGAGGGACTACTGTACCCCGGAGAAAGCCCACGCATGCACGGAGAGAACGTGCAAACTCCACCCAGAAAGGTCCTGGGCTGGGATTTGAACCGGCAACCTTCTCACTGAGAGGTAACAACTATACCAACTGAGACACCCATAAAATCAAATCAAACTTTAAAATCAGATAAAATAAAATTAAAAAATCTATAAAAATACAAATCAGATAAGTAAAATCAACACTTTATTTGCTGTTAAAAGCCAAGGAAAGAGGTGAATTTTAGGAAGAGTTTTTATATCAGACAATGAGGAGGTCTGTCTGAGATGGAGGGGCAAAGCACCCCCCCGAGCCTGAGCCTAGTTTAGGGACACACAGAAGCAGCTGCAAGATGGAAGCTGGAAGACTAAAATTGAAACTAATTGGACTTTTATGCACGCTGTTCTCAACGTTTTCATTGATTATATGCAAAAAAGTAACTCTTTCCTCTGCGCCAGCAAAGGTAACTGGTATTTCTGTGCTGGAGTTGGTGCTACAGTCAGGAGGTGGAAACGGAGTAAAGCTATTATCACTAACTCACTAACTAGTGGTGATTAATTTGCAAATGGAAAGTCTTCAAAATGTATTTAAAAGTTTATTAATTCACAAAGGCTTGTAGCTTTTAGTTTAGCCACTTTAATAATAATAATAAAAAAAGTAAATAAATAAATAAACAAATCTGTCTTGAGCTCTTTTTAATTTAGTTTCCATAAATTTAACAGTGCTAGAGTCATAATTTGGCACTACAGTTTTGAAGGTTCAGGTCTAAAAACCATAAATATGACATAATAAAAATAAAAAAACTGGACCAAATCTGTTTGTCTCTTCTCTGGGTGTACTCCAGAAGAATAAATCATTAACATGGAGGCAGTTGGCACGATGGGTATAAAGAAGGTTGAGGTGAGGATCATGTGGGTGGAAACGGGCCAAGAATACAGATTTTCAAGACATGCACCCAAAATAGGTCATAGTCAAGATTCAATAAGACTGCTATGGAAATTTTACCTAATTTCTCCTAATTTTAAGTTGCTAAAGAGTCTCTAACAGTCAGTCCAGTAGATACAACGTTAAGCTCTGTTTCAGGTTTAGCACTTGAACCTCTTTGGTGGTAACGTCCCTTTAAGCACTGGCCTTGTCGTCAGAAGACTGTGGGCTCAACCCCTGCCTGGAACATGTATTTGAATTGGTGATATATTCTAATGTAATGTTTTCACTTTAAATATTTTTATAAGAGGGAAAAAAACTTTTACAGATCCAAGCAATTTTGAGTGTGTTGGGAATCTGCTCTCTCTCTCTCTCTTGTGTCAGATGTGTTGTGTTAATTAATTTAGTCATGCTCTGAAGCAGTCAAATTATCCCCGTTTTGAGTGGGGGTGGATGTGGGGGTGGGAGGCGTCCGTTTCTTTGATTTATTAGACAGGACTGTTTTTCACGAGACACAACCTCTATCTGTGGAGGGGAAAAAAAGGATACAGGTTTGTTAACAAAAAATAAATAAACAAACAAACAAACAAAAAACTAATTAAAAAGCAACAATAAATTAACCCTGGATAGGACTTCAGTCCATCACAGAGACAAACGAGACAAACAACCATTCACTCTCTCACTCTCACCTAGGGACTATTTAGAGTTACCAATCAGTCTAACATGGATGTTTTTGGTCTGTGGGAAGAAAACGGAGTATCCGGAGAAAACCCACGCATGCACGTAGAGAACATGCAAAACCCCACCCAGAAAAGCCCCCGAACCGGGATTTGAACCAGGGTAACCTGCTCGCTGAGAGGCAGCAGCTCTACCAATGGCACCACCATGTTCTTAAATCCATCCATCCATCTATCCATCCATCCATTCATATTAAATCCAGTTCAGTCTCCAGGGACTGCTGTCCATCTCCAGCTGTCAACTGTCCAACGTTAAAAACAGATTTTTCGCTTATGTCCCAACATAACTTTTCCCTGTGCATTTTACAGTAATATGAGCAATTGAGTAATATGTTTGAAGAGATTTAAAACTTTTAGGAATCAGGTCATCCATCAAAGCAAAGTTGAGCAGCATTAACATGCAACAGCAATGTCACTTTGACTCAAACAGACCTGATGTTCACTGTGATGGATCACCACTTTCAAGGAAGTTTCAGACTTTTATAAATGAACCTAAATGCTGCACTAAAATAAATGGAAACCAGTGGCTGGCTGTGAGGCATGACAAGAATCAATAGCCTTCACAAACAAAAAAAAAACAATAAACAAAACTATTTGTGGAAACTAACAAAGTTAAGTCAGGTCCTCTGGACAGATAAAAAAAAAATCTTAAAACATTTAATCTTTTATCCAAATACTTCGTCAGTCTGAGGAGCAGCAATAAACTCAGTCTTATAAATATCATATAGGTTCAACTCCTGGTACCGTCAACATCAAAATGTGGGTGGAAAATGTGAAACACCCACACCTACCTCCACCCTCATTCGTCCCACCCAGGGCCCCTGAGCAAGGCCCTTAACCCCCACCATCTGCTCCCTAAACAGGTCTCTCTTGAAAATGAGTTCTCGTGGCTCAATGAGACTACCTGTGTAAATAAAGGGTAAATGAAAAATGAAAAAATACCATACCATACCATACCATACCATACCATACTACTTTATTTATAGGGTACTTAAAACATCAACAAGGCCAAACAAAGTGCTATACAGCAGAAAACAAACAAGCAAAGCACACAGCAAAACATAAACTAAAGTAAAAATAAAAATATAGATATGAATAGCAGAAAATAACTAAATGGCTATCACTGTATAATACAGACATGCTTATAAACAAGTTACACAGTGTCAAAAGCCAAGGAATAAAAAGTGAGTTTTTAAGCGAGACTTAAAAACTGAGAGAAAGAGGCTGCTTGACATACAGTGGTAACTCATTCCACAGTCTTGAGTCTGCAATAGAGAAAGCCCTGTCACCTCTGAGCTTACGACTGGTTCCTGGAACTGAATAAAGCATCTATCTGCTTACCTCATAGAACTCGGTGGGTCACATGGCTGCAGAAGATCAGTAAGATAAGAGGAGGCAGAACTGTTCAGTGATTTAAAAATGTACAGGAGTATTTTGAATTAAATTCAAAGATGAACTGGCTAGCCTGTGCAGGGAGGCCAAAACTGGTTGTGGTCTCTTTAGCTTGTACCAGTTAAAAATCGGGCTGCAGAATTTTGGACAAGTTGCAGTTGTGCAATGGAGGTCTGACTGATACCAAACAGAAGTGCATTTCAGTAAGCGAGCCTAGATGTTATGAATGTGTGTATTACTGTCTCAAGTTTATTTTTGGACAATATGAGCTTCAGTTTAGACAGTCGCCTCAGCTGGAAAAAACAGGATTTAACAATCATGTTTACATGACTGTTAAGTTTCATGAAAAGGTCTATTATCACTCCCAGATTTGTGACTCTTTGTTTCTCTAACGGGGCTAGAGAAGAGAGAGCAATACCATGGTTCTTGATCGTGCCATTAAGAGGGAACAACATGACTTCAGACTTCTTCTCATTGAAACTTAACAAGTTTAAAGCCATCCAGTCCCCGATGTCAGCCAGGCAGTCAAGAAGAGGTTGAATAAAGCGTGTGCCTCTGTGCCTCAGGGGGAAGTAAATTTGACAGTCATCGGCATAGAAATGAAAGAGTATGTTGTGTTTGCGGAAAATAGCACCTAGTAGCAGCAGGTATAAAGAAAAAAGAAGGGAGCCGAGGATGGACACCTGCGGTACCGCACTGAAGCGCTGCCGATGCTGAACTGAAATATTTGATATTGACACAAAAGGTTCTGTCAGAGAGGTAGGGCCTAAACCATTTGAGGGCTGACCCTGTGATGCCCACCCACTGCTCCAGCCTAGAAATGAGGATCCCATGGTCGATGATGTCAAAAGCAGATGCAAGGTCCAATAGGACAAGTAACACAGAATCACCTGCATCATTGGCTAGGAAAATGTCATTAAAAACCTTCAGTAGAGCAGTTTCAGTGCTGTGGAGAGATTTGAAACCAGATTGGAATAACTCTAGGATAGCGTGATCCTCCAAGAAACATTTCAACTGAGACTCAACTATTTTTTCCAGTAGTTTAGAGGTGAATGGGAGTCTGGAGACAGGCAGGAAGTTGGACACGACTGAGGAGTCAAGGATAGTTTTTTTTTCAGGAGAGGCTGGACAGCAGCATGTTTAAATGTTTTTGGCACCACACCTGAGTGCTATTCACAATAGTGAGAACAGAAGGACCCAGAGTAGGAAAAAACTCCTTTAGTAGTCGAGGGGGGACCACATCAAAGGGGGAGGGGAACCAGATGGCTTCATGCTGCACATTACCTGCTCCAGGGAAGAAAAAGAGAGTGGCTCAAAGTGGTCAAATGCAACAGCACATTGAGATGGGATGGACAGATCATGAGCTGGTGGAGAAATGAGTGCCCGGGTGTTTGTAACTTTTTCTAAGAAGAAATGGAGAAAGTTCTCACACAGTTCAGTGGAGGATTTCTGAGGTGAAGGTTCACTGAGGTGTAGAACTGTGTTCAGGGTGGAAAAAAGAACTCGGAGTTGTAGGAGTTGGAGACAATAATATCAGAGACAAATTTAGATTTAGCAGCTTTAACTGCTTTCTGATAACAATGCCAACTCTCCCTTAACATTTGAAAAGAAACCTGCAGCCGGTCTTTCCTCCATCTGTGCTCTGCTTTCCTGCACTGCTGTCTAACGGCTTGAGTGACGCCATTAAGCCAGGGTTCTGATCTAAGTTTCGTTTTTCTGGTTTTAACGGGCTTCCCATGGGCTCACCACCTGTGGGAGGGGCCAAAGGGGTCGGGTGCAATGTGAGATGGGTGGTGGCCGAGGGCAGGGACCCTGGCAGTCTGATCCTTGGCTACAGAAGCTGGTTATTGGGATGTGGAACGTCACCTCACTGGTGGGGAAGGAGCCTGAGCTGGTGCGTGAGGCTGAGAGGTTCCGGCTAGAAATAGTCGGACTCACCTCTACGCATGGCTCTGGCTCTGGAACCAGTTTCCTTGAGAGGGGCTGGACACTCTTCCACTCTGGAGTTGCCCCTGGTGAGAGGTGCCGAGCAGGAGTGAGCATACTTATTGCCCCCCAACTTGGTGCTTGTGTGTTAGGGTTCACCCCGGTGAATGAGAGGGTGGCCTCCCTCCGCCTACGTGTGGGGGGACGGGTTCTGACTGTCGTTTGTGCTTTTGCACCAAACGGCAGTTCAGATTATCCACCCTTTTTGGAGTCCTTGGAAGGGGTACTGGAAAGTGCACCTACTGGGGACTCCCTTGTTCTGTTGGGGGACTTCAATGCTCATGTGGGCAATGACAGTGAGACCTGGAGGGGTGTGGTTGGGATGAACGGCCCCCCTGATCTGAACCCGAGAGGTGTTCTGTTGTTAGACTTCTGTGCTCGTCATGGATTGTCAATAACGAACACCTTGTTCAAGCATAAGGGTGTCCATATGTGCTCTTGGCACCAGGACACCCTAGGCCGCAGTTCGATGATCGACTTTGTTATCGTCTCATCTGATCTGCGGCCACATGTCTTGGACACTTGGGTGAAGAGAGGGGCGGAGCTGTCCACTGATCACTACATAGTGGTGAGTTTGCTCCGATGGTGGGGGAGGATGCCGGTCAGACCTGGCAGACCCAAACATATTGTGAGGGTTTGCTGGGAACGTCTGGCAGAGTCTCCTGTGAGAAGGAGTTTTAACTCCCACCTCTGGGAGAACTTCGAAACATGCTCTGGGAAAGGTGGGGACATTGAGTCTGAGTGGACCATGTTCCGTGCCTCTATTGGCAAGGCGGCTTACCAGAACTGCAGCTGCAAGGTTGTCAGTGCCTGTCGCGGCGGCAACCCTCAAACCCGATGGTGGACACCGTCGGTGAGGGATGATGTCAGGCTGAAGAAGGAGTCCTATTGGGCCTTTTTGGACTGTGGGACCCCGGAAGCAGCTGATAGGTACTGGCAGTCCAAGCGATATGTGGCTCGGGTGGTCGCCGAGGCAAAAACTTGGGCATGGGAGGAGTTCAGAGAGGCCAAGGAGAATGACT
>NC_056503.1:8115077-8117888 GCF_014905685.2 Nematolebias whitei
GAAAAATACAGGCATGGGATCTGAAAATACATTGTAGCCGATTTTCAAATTACAAACAGAGATATTGCGTGTTAAAACAAGGTCCAGCGTGTGACCGTGTTCTGGAGTGGAACCATTTACCTGCTGAGATAAATTAAAAGAGTCCAATAAATCTAGAAAGTCCTTCACTAAGGGCTACTCCTGACAACACACATGAATATTAAAGTCCCCAAAGATTAAAACATGGTCGTATCTCACTGTGATATCAGCCAAAAAAAATCAGAGGATTCACTTATGAAGTCTTTGAATCGATGGGGGTGGTACATGAGTGCGCACAGAACCGTAGGAGAATGTGTGAGTTCATAGACGCTCAGCTCCAAGCTGGAGCAGGAAACTGGGATGGCCAACTTTTCACAGGCAAAGTTTGGTTTAAAGACTGTTAATCCACCACCATGCTGGCCTGATGGCCGCGGGGCATTAAAACACAGACAGTCAGAAGGTAATAATTCCAGCAAGGTGCTGGACTCACTATCAGATAGCCAAGACTCTGTGACGTAGAGAAAATCCAACTGTTCATCTTTTAAAAAGTCATTGGTTTGAGAGAGGAGTGAAGGAAGTCATCTTTGTGAAAAAAACCCTGCCCGGTAAACAGGGGCGGTGGCCTCCGTGTCCAATTGTCCCCCTCTTAATGCTGTTATTGCTAGTATCATTCAGTCCCCTGTGAATAGCAAGCAGCCATCAGGGTATTAACGTCCAATTAGGCTGATGGTCATCCTTTATCATGTGAACAGCTAGTTCTGGATGTCAGCAGCAAACTGGTTGATCCATTATGAGAAAGTGGTATTTATAAGACTGAGTTTATTACAGCTCCTCAGACTGACAAAGTATTTTGGATAAAAGACTAAACATTTCAGCATATTTTTTAAAATCTATCCAGAGGAATTGACAATTTTGTTGGATTTTTCTACCTAGATTATTGAGCATGCACCAGGATATTTGTGGAAACAAACACTTGAGAAGCTTTTTAAGTCAAAGTATATGAAAATTATTGGTAGAAAGCGCTCACATATGTCCAGTTCTCCAGGATTAGTTAGCAGGGATTCATGTCCCTACCAACTTTAGAGTACTGTTTCCACTAAAAGTGCACTGAGTGTCACCCATTTCCTCAAACTGCCTCTTGGCAGCAAGGTGACACTTCCTAAGTATTCCATAGTGTTCCCCCTGTCATTTTCCCATTCACATTTTCCCTTCTCTCTCCGACTTCTCCACTTTCTGCTTTCTGTCACTATACTTACTGTCTATCTGCCTCCACCTCCCTCTGTTTTGCCCTCACTGTCAGTTCTTTTTCTGTGATTGTGTTGTGCCAGCCTTCCACCTGCTTGGATAAATGCTGTCCTTAAGACTCCTGCACACTTTTTGGAGCCAGATGAGAAAGTGGCTACGACAAATAATGGGCCTCTAAAGATAAAGTGCAGTGGCCCTGGAGAAGTTGTCCTTTTCTTTCCCACATCCCACACCTCAGCCCAACTTGTCATCTCAAGCATCTCTTTACTGCATCACACCAAAAGGAGCCTATGGAAAGAACTGCTGCAGGGAAAAACATGCCTGAAGAGGGAAAGATGAAAAGACAGTTAAAGGAACTGATGGTGGGAAGTGGTGGTGGGGCAGTGTTGGGTCTGCACAAACCCCACATTCATCTTGTCTGCCCTCTGTCTTCTACAGCAATGGGAGATGGATTAGCCAAGCCAGTAAAGGGGGGGTTTGGGGGAGAGAAAGAACAAAACATAAGTTTCTGGAAAACCAGCTGGTGATTCTGCAGTGAGGAATAAAAGAAAAAGCATTTTTCTGTCAACTGAGACCCAACAGTGTGATTATCCGTTGGTGTGTATGCACACAACAAAAGGGTATGTTGAATTTTTACCCAGCATAGTCAGCATGGGTTCTTAAGAAACAAGTTGTAGAAGTGCGGTGCGATAAGGGACTATTTTAAATAAATAGTTTAGTTGTGACATTTTTTGTGCAGCAGACAGAGTTGTGGACAGATGACAGATACCTGTCTGAAGTCTGCCAGCAGCTGCTCTATTTGCAGAGTATAACGAAGGAAACAGTGGCTGTAACTAGGAAGTGAAAAATGATGAGCTCTATTGAACACATTCATTCCAGTCAAAATGTTTAACCATGTCTGTTTATCTTTTTCAATTACATTTTGACATGATTACATTGATATTATTATAATTTGTTTTGTATTTATACTACATCTACCGGTATATGTATGCACTATATGTATAGCGATATTCAGTTTTATAAATCTGGAATGTAAGTCAACATTATTATATCATACATTTTCAAAAATATAAAAGCAATAAATAAGTAAATAAATGAGCAGATTAGCAGTTGATATTGATTTAAGTTTTATGGTGTCAAAAAATTCTACCCATCCATCCACCCATCCATCCATCCATCCATCCATCCATCCATCCATCCATCCATCCATACATCCATACATCCATACATCCATACATCCATACATCCATCCATACATCCATGCATCTATCCATCCTCTAACGGTTAATGTTTGCACTAATTCACAACAAAGGTAATTCCAAGGCACTTAATGTAAAATCAGTTTATTCTAAAACAAAACCCAATTTATATCCAATTACAAGCAATTAATTAATCTAAATTACATTACAAGATTAAATATATTACAAAATGACAGCTAAAATTTGTCTAATGAAAATCAAAACCTTATACCAAATCTTTACTTAAATACAACTGCACTTCATCATCCTGAGCATGCACAGGGTGGTAGGTGACAGTGGAGAGGAATGA
>NC_056503.1:8117988-8119101 GCF_014905685.2 Nematolebias whitei
CATGGCTCTGGCTCTGGAACCAGTTTCCTTGAGAGGGGCTGGACACTCTTCCACTCTGGAGTTGCCCCTGGTGAGAGGTGCCGAGCAGGAGTGGGCATACTTATTGCCCCCCAACTTGGTGCTTGTGTGTTAGGGTTCACCCCGGTGAATGAGAGGGTGGCCTCCCTCCGCCTACGTGTGGGGGGATGGGTTCTGACTGTCGTTTGTGCTTTTGCACCAAACGGCAGTTCAGATTATCCACCCTTTTTGGAGTCCTTGGAGGGGGTACTGGAAAGTGCACCTACTGGGGACTCCCTTGTTCTGTTGGGGGACTTCAATGCTCATGTGGGCAATGACAGTGAGACCTGGAGGGGTGTGGTTGGGATGAACGGCCCCCCTGATCTGAACCCGAGAGGTGTTCTGTTGTTGGACTTCTGTGCTTGTCATGGATTGTCAATAACGAACACCTTGTTCAAGGATAAGGGTGTCCATATGTGCTCTTGGCACCAGGACACCCTAGGCCACAGTTCGATGATCGACTTTGTTATCGTCTCATCTGATCTGCGGCCACATGTCTTGGACACTTGGGTGAAGAGAGGGGCGGAGCTGTCCACTGATCACTACTTAGTGGTGAGTTTGCTCCGATGGTGGGGGAGGATGCCGGTCAGACCTGGCAGACCCAAACATATTGTGAGGGTTTGCTGGGAACGTCTGGCAGAGTCTCCTGTGAGACGGAGTTTTAATTCCCACCTCTGGGAGAACTTCGAAACATGCTCTGGGAGAGGTGGGGACATTGAGTCTGAGTGGACCATGTTCCGTGCCTCTATTGTCAAGGCGGCTTACCAGAACTGCAGCTGCAAGGTTGTCGGTGCCTGTCGTGGCGGCAACCCTCAAACCCGATGGTGGACACCATCGGTGAGGGATGCTGTCAGGCTGAAGAAGGAGTCCTATTGGGCCTTTTTGGACTGTGGGACCCCGGAAGCAGCTGATAGGTACTGGCAGTCCAAGCGATATGCGGCTCGGGTGGTCGCCGAGGTAAAAACTTGGGCATGGGAGGAGTTCAGAGAGGCCAAGGAGAATGACTTCTACACGGCTTTGAGGCGATTCTGGTCCACCATCCGGCATCTCGGGGGG
>NC_056503.1:8119201-8120385 GCF_014905685.2 Nematolebias whitei
TGAGGTCGCCGATTGGTCATTTGCTGACACGCCTACTGGATTGATTGACAGGTCAACCAAAAAAAAAAAAAAAAGAGAGAGCTGGCAGCCCCAGCTGCAGCGGTGTTCTGTGTTTATATGTTGTTAATAAAAAGTTAAAAAAAATAAAATAAAAAACAGGGAGCTCTGGTCCTGCAGCCCACACATCAGACCAGCCCAACAGGAAATCTTCAGACCCTCCCGCAGCCACAAGGGACTGATTTTAATTCATTCATGACACATTCCTTCAATTCTCACCATTTCAGTCATGGCATCAATGGAGGAGGAAGAGATCACTGCCTTTTGGCAAAAAAAAAACAAAAGAAAAGGCCAGATCAGGGATGAAGAAGGGGAATTTAATACATTGGTGTCGCATACAAAACAGTCTGTCACCGGGCAGTTTATTGTGCAACACCGCGTACGCAATCTTAAAAATTGAGCTTTGCGCAGACATGCCCTGCAGAGGTGCGTGGGAGTATACTGGGGGCTTAACAGGTGATGAGTGTGATTGTAGCCTGGCACATGTCATAACAAATTTACTGAACTTGAACTGAACTTGAACTTGGATTACTGTATCCCTACTTCGTGGTTTTTCACTCATCGCGGGTGGGCGTGGACCCTAACGTCCACGATAAATGAGGGACTACTGCACTCCGCTAACAGCTGTCCTGTGTGGTGTAGTGAACCTGATCTGACCCTGATCTGACCCTGATGACCTCAAATCTATCAGATGGACAGGGACTGTTATTTCATTGATCTGAATACAGTCTGAGCCATCTGGTGACTTTCTTTCTTGAATTAATCAAGCAGAAAAGACAATTCTCTATAATCATTTACTGTTTTACAAATGTTTGATAATCAAATTGTGTTAGTTCCATTCAATGCTTACAGGTTGGAAAGAACTACTCATTTTTATTTTACATAAACAGTAAGTAATGATTTTTATTCCTCATTTAAAGAAGAAATCAGGTTAATATGCATTTCTTGATTCTCTGTCTGAAATGAGCCAAGTAATGTAAGTATGTTAAAGGTCGGTTTTCGGTCAACTAAAATGTTTACTGAGAAGAAATGTCATGTTTTACTATTTGAGAAGATACAACAGCGTGAGACTCCACGAAGTCTGGTCGTCTGCAATAATCTTTTCTGTATGTTGAAAACAATCCTTG
>NC_056503.1:8120485-8139570 GCF_014905685.2 Nematolebias whitei
ATCTTTCTTGACCCACCAAACATTCCTTCATTTCCTCCTTTTCCTTTTGAAGAAGCTCTACTTGTGTTTCCAAGTTTTTAACTTTTAAACTTTTTACACACGTCACTATCCTCAGAGTTTAACTGCACCGTTTTGGCTATTGATGCTAGCATGGAGCTGTGCTGTTGTAGCTGGCCACTGATGCCCTCCAGGCGGTCATCAACACGAGCTCCCAAAGTTTCAACACGAGTTCCTAAAGCTTCAACACGTGTTCCAAAAGCCTCTAATGCACCAAGGATGGTCCCGACTGCCTCCCCCGAAACCTCCTCTCCTCCTCACGGGTACCTTTATTTTTATTTTCTCCTTGTTTCTTTTCAGGAGTATTTGTTGTCGTGGTGGCTCCTCTGTCTTGTTTGCTATTAGCATTAGCCACCTCCATTGGCTCAGCGCAGCTGTGCTCCGAGCCTTCTGACTGACAACTCTGGGTAGATTTAAAAAGCACTTTTTTTATATTTGTTGCTTTTTTCGTTGGCTCATCTTTGTAACTGAAGTCCAGCAGCTGTATTTTAGTGGAGTTCACTTTAAATCTCTTTTGTCATCGGGACTCATTTAAGAGCTCTGAGTGATGCGTCCGTTCAACACACCATCAACCCGGAACTCCCTGTAACCTTTTAAAGTAAACTAAAAATTTAGTGTTGAGTCCTTGGAATCTGATCTCTAATGGCTGAGAGTAATGTCAGGTGGAAACAAAAGCACAGGCTTTGGCCCCCATGAAGCACTTTACTGCTCTTCAGAATTGATTCTTTAGGTCTGTTTAACTCTAGCAGAGGGATGGAACACCATTTTTCAAGAAGACACTTTCTAATTTGCTGGTTTGAATTGTGGTGGCAATTGTTGTGGAGAGTGCTGACTAAAGTGGGATTTATGGTTGCACACACTTTGCTTATCTGCCTGTGCTGCTTTCACTCCAAGAAGAGAGAAGTATTTCTAACATTTGCAAACTTCCAAAAACTTCACTGCTCGTGGCCTTACAAAATTATGCTACATAAAGTTTTAACGTTGATTGAGCTGGAAAAAGACCAAAACAACAAATTTAATTGGAAGGAGAAAACAAAGCTTGAAAACCATAAAATGCCCCACTCGAAATCTGTCAGTACAAACAGCATGCTGCTCAGATGTGCCCCACCCCTTTGAAAAAAAATCACAGACATGATGAGTGCCCCACCATGGCAAGTTATCTAGGAGAAACACTGTACACCATGATATTCTCATATTCCAAAACACATTTAGAACCAATATGAAGTGTTCATACAGTCTCAAATGCTCATTACAAGACTTTTTAATCTAAAGTCAGCCATTTTGAAAATAGTGCCATAAAATGGGATTGAAAGGTAGGGAAATTTGAACCCAAATATTTGTGTATGAGAGCCTTGACAAAGGCAGTTATTTTTGGCAGCCAAAATGGCACAAAATTATATTATGCACTGGTCTAAATGTCAAGGTTCTAAATCTATGTTTCCAAATCTTTCATACAGGTTTAATGGGTTCAGATCTGGATTATGACTGTAAAGAAAAGTACTTTCTATGTTTTCTCTATACTAGACATTGAATGGCCACTTGTGTCTGATAGAGGAGGCCATTATCAGGATAAAAATGTTTCGACCTAAGATAAATTCAATAGATCATGATAATTTGCATTGAACTGCACTGACCTTGACGTCTAAAATCAGAATATTCTAATACTGTTGAAACAACTAAATGCTAACTGTGGTCCTACCTTTTTATAAGACAATGTTTTAAGATCAGTGTAAAAGCATTGTTAGAAAATGTTAGTGTAAGGTCTCAGGTTTATAAATATAACTGTAAATACGGGTTCTGTGTCTTGAAATAAATTAAACAAAAATAAAAATTGTGTTGGCTCTTTTGAATAACTCTTGTTAGTGTGTGAGTGTGTGTGTGGGTGTGTGTGTACCTTTATACTCTTATCTAGGCTCTCAAGGGAGTTAATGTCCAGCCCTTCTTTGCAGGCCTGCAGACAGGAAATGACTTTCTGACTCTCAATCTTGCCTGGTCGGATGGTCAGTCCAGATAGGCTTCCCCGAAAGTACTGAGTGAACCGTGGTTTTGAGACTTCCCCACCTAAAAGCAACCACACAAAACATACACAATAAACACACCAGTGCAACAATTGGAGTTCTTAGATAACACTTCATTGCTGAAGTAACTGAATTAATAAAGGAAATGAATGAAATAATAATATAGGTTATGTAAATATTTTGTTTGTTTATAAACAACATATGAGACATTTTTGTCGTCATCACTTCATTCTAAAATGTTAGAGCAATCTTATCATCATACCTGTCATGTCCATTGATTGCTCACGTGGGAAAGCTAGTTTATATGTCTCACTCAAACCAAAAAGTCTAGTTAGTAAATGCAAACAAAAAAAAAGTTTTTCCTTGTCCTAACTAAGTAGCAGAGGTGTGTAATCATATAAAATAACCATATTCTCTGCCAATATTTTTTGTCTTAGTTTCAACAGTTTAAAAAATACTATTTTTTTATTTATCATTTCTAAAAACATATTTGTAAACTTGGCAGGATTTCTAGAAAATTCAAAACACCAAAACAGAAAACAACCTAAAGCAGTGTATTGAAAACCTTGGCTGAATGCAGAGGTGCACACTCTGCTGGAAGCCAGGAACACTGCCTTCAGGTCTGGAAGCTCAGAGGAGCTGAGTAGGACAAGAAAAGAGCTGGTTGCTGGTATTAAGAGGGCCAAGGCTACATATGCACAGAGGATCGAGGTTCAATTCATCTCACAAGACCCTCGGAGCATGTGGAGGGGCATTAAGTGCATAACAGATTATAAAGGAAGGAGTGAAAAATGCCCCAAAGACCCATCTCTGCCTGATGCCCTCAACAAGTTCTATGCACGCTTTGAAGACCCGAACAGACCACCCAGCACCAGACTCACCTCACCACCGGATGAAGAGCATCTCAGCGTGACCTCAGTCGAAGTGAGGAGTACTTTCAGGAGGATTAACCCGCACAAGGCAACCGGCCCAGACAACATCCCCGGAAAAGTGTTGAAGGAATGTGCCGATCGCCTCTGTGAGGCGCTGGCAGACATCTTTAACACCTCACTTACCCTGGAGACAGTTCCCCACCTGCCTGAAGACTGCCACCATCATCCCAGTCCCAAAAAGCTTTACAGTGACTGGTCTGAATGACTATCGGCCAGTGGCCCTCACCCTGATAGTCGCTAAATGCTTTGAAAAACTGGTCATGACAAACATCAAAACAACCATCAACATCAACGAGGGCCCTCATCAGTATGAATACCGCGAGAACCGATCAACAAAAGATGCCATCTCTTCTGTGGTCCACACTGCGCTCAACCACCTGGAGCAGAAAAACTCTTGCGTCCGTATGCTCTTTGTGGACTTCACATCCGCCTTCAACACCATGATCCCCCAAACCCTGATGGACAAACTATTCACAGTAGGACTAAGCCCCTCTATTTGCAACTGGGCACTAGAATTCATAACAAACAGACCACAGTCAGTGAGGATCCACAACTTCTCCTTCTCCACCATAACCCTCAGCACTGGCTCTCTTCAGGGATGTGTGTTGAGACCTCTCCTGTTTACTCTGCTCACATATGATTGTGCAGCTACCCATCCATGCTGTCATATTTTAAAGTTTGCAGATGATACAGCGGTGGTGGGATGCATCACAAACAATGATGAGTCCAGCTACAGGCAAGAGGTGGAACACCTGGAGAGATGGTGTAAAGAGAATAACCTTCACATCAATGTGAAGAAGACAAAGGACATGATTGTACACTTCAGAAGGAACAAACACATGTACCCCACTGAACATAAGAGGATCTGCGGTGGAAGTGGTCTCCAGCTACAAGTACTTGGGTGTACACCTGAATGACAACCTCAGCTGGGGCAGCAATACTTCCAGCCTGATCAAGAAAGCTCATCAGAGACTCTACTTTTACAGCAACTTCACTGGCTTCCAGTCACTTTCAGAATTCAATTTAAAATCCTGTTGTACACATTTAAGGCCATTCATAACCTCGCCCCTCCCTATCTGTCTGATTTCCTGCACATTATCACCCATTCACACTCTCTTTGTTCTTCCTCTTCCATCCACCTCAAGGTGCCTCTCGTCCACCTCAGCACAATGGGACACAGCCTTTTCTCACTCTGCTCCCCAACTCTGGAACACTCTTCCCAGAGACATCTTCAATACTGACTCCATTCAGACCTTCAAATCACAACTCAAAACTCATCCGTTCAAGTTGGCCTTCTCGCTTAATTTTTTTGTTATTTTCTTCTTGGTTTAGTGTTTTTAAAGCCATTTTGTATTGTTTTATTTTGTGTTTTATTTTGTGTTTTTAATGTTGTAAAGTGTCCTTGGGCGTCTTGAAAGGCGCTAACAAATAAAATGCATTATTATTATTATTATTATCTACTTCCTCAGGTGGTTGAGACGAGCTGGTCTGGGAAGCTCAGTCCTCACCTCCTTCTACAGGTGTGCAGTGGAGAGCATCCTGTGCTCCAGCATCAACGTGTGGCATGGAGGCTGCACAGCTGCAGAAAGAAAAGCTTTGCAGAGAGTGGTGAAGGCTGCACAGAAGTCTGTTGGAGTCAGCCTCCCCACCATCACAGACATCTACACCTCTAGATACAGGAAGAGGGCCACCTGCATCATGAAGGACCCCAATCACCCAGCACACATTTTTTGCCCCACTCCTCTCAGGAAGGAGGTTGAGGAGCATTAAGTGTAGAACCACTAGACTGAGGAACAGCTTCTACCCTGAGGCTGTTAGACTCATGAATATCTAACCAGAATAATCACTGTGAAGAATCACATCATGTTGCTGTTGATCTGTTTCATGTTGCTGCTGATCTGTTTCATGTTGATGTGTTCATGCATAATAACATGCTCATCTGCTCACACAGACTCATGCTCATGTTCGTGCTGCTGCTCGACGTAATGTTTTTACGCTATTAGTACTTAGTGTATTTTTAGTTTATGTTTTTCTTAGTTAATTTCTTAGATGTTATCATTGTTTTTCTTTTACATTTTTATTGTTGGATGTAACTGGGACCCTGTGTAAATAATTTCGCTCCACCACATGTGCTACATGTGGTGCGAACGACAATAAAGAATCTCTGACTTTGACTCTGACTAGCTTCATTAGGTCTATGTGCTGTGACGTAAAGGTGCCAATACAATACAATAAACAATACAATACAATACAATACAACAAAAACAGGAAACAAGGAACAGAACATGCACACAAAGCTTACACACCCTCGAGTGAGAGGTTAGATTAGAGATGGGGTTAAGACATTGTAATTTTTACAAGGTTGTGTTTTGGCTGTCTACATTAATAAGTAGACTCTGGGCAGGTCACACATCTATCCTAGGCCCTTTTTTTCTACTGGTCTTTTTTTATTGTTTCCAGCTGTATCAAGATAAGTAAATTGTGTCACT
This sequence comes from Nematolebias whitei, assembly GCF_014905685.2. Taxonomy (NCBI): domain Eukaryota; kingdom Metazoa; phylum Chordata; class Actinopteri; order Cyprinodontiformes; family Rivulidae; genus Nematolebias; species Nematolebias whitei. The sequence goes on from NC_056503.1 coordinate 8,125,982, forward strand.
GGAGCTGCACATTTTAATTTGCTACAGACAAATCATCATCAAATTTAGATTTGTTAGACTGATGGAGTTATCTCAGCAGCACATCTCTGCAAGCTATGGTGAAGTTAAAAAGTTTCTGCACACCAGAGTCCAGTATCAGCTGGAAGAGATGTGCCACGGTCAGATTCTGGCTCCTAAACAGGTCAAGAGATCACATGCTGAACATCATGTTAGTGTTAATGTGTTTCTGTAAATGCAGCACAACATAAGGTAAAATAAATATTGCACCTCTATATTTATTTTTCTTTTGACCTTGTGAAGATTTGCGATGCATTCAGTTGTAACCCGTAAGTTAAAAAAATCTGCACAGAAATGCAATTGCTTTAAAAAATGAAGGTTAAATAGCCAATTTAGGTTTACATGTATTAATCACAATATTAGTTGTAATCTGGTTTCATTACATGATGAAATTTCACAGATATAGAAATGTTTCCAAAAAAAAAAAAAAAAAAAAAAAAACTGTCCAGATGACCTGACGGAAAATTGTTGGATTGTATACCTGGATTATTGAGCATGGACTTTTTTTGGTTTTGAACCAGTTTGACATGCCTGTCGACTAGGAAGAGGGCTGGCTCCAAAGGAGAGGCCGTGCCAAAGACACCATCTTAGCACCAACATAACTGGTTTGTTCCACTTTGGAGTAAGCTGTTTGGGGGAAGAATCAGTTTTGTGTTGTGTTTCCTTGACTAATGAACCCTTCTGGATGGAAGGTGAAATGTTTTAGCAAAAAAAAAAAAAAAAGAAACTGTCCAGATGATCTGACTGAAAATTGTTGGATTTACAGATATAGTAAGTTATGTGGGTTACTATTAATTTTCTGTCTTAAGCATTAAAATTACATGCCTTACATAAACACTCCATAGAGCACATTTTTTAGTGAGTTGCAGGGGCTGCTGGGAAGTATTGGGACAAAAGTAAGTCAATTTTTTGGGTCATGCATTCAGATGGACTGTCCTTGTTGTGCTGTTTAGTTTTGGGTTGGCATTCATGATCAGGCTGTTGTTAGTGACTGTAAAAAATGTACACCATAAGTTATATATATATATATATGACTATAACACATGTACTAATACAGTAAACTTATTCTAGATCTTGTTCAGCATTTAAAGCAAGTCTCATTGTTCAAATACATGGTTTTGTCTCTGTGATGGTGAAACATGGCTCTGCTGCAAGTGATACTCAGCCTCCCAGTTCAGGCTAAATAAAGGTAAGAAAAAAGTCAATCCATTTAAAGTCTGTCCCCTGAACTCCATAAATGCCAGTACCAGCAAGAGGAGACTCCAAACCCTTCATTAGCTAAAAGGTTACTGTATCTTCGAGTATCAAAACTTCACCTATGCATTTATTTCATTTATCATTTTCTGCTTCGTTGTATTTTAATTCTGGCTATAATCCACAAAAATCCTAAAAATATAGAACATTTTCCTCAACTAAGATTTGACAAAAAGGTAAATGTTTTTATTTATTTAAAACCTATAGACTAAATGGAGTAATGACTGATGTTAGTGTATATCGTAACTTCTGAAGGCCTTTGGAACCCTGTATGCTACCCACCAATTTCTTGTTGAAAGCAAAAAATGGAAAGGGTCTTTTTATTCTTTACAGTTATTTTTCCACAAATGGGGATATGAGGGTGATCCTTCACAAAATCCAACATGCCTGCATTACCCTCTTTTAGATTTAGTGTCAGAAGCTGTCTTGTATTCACAAGTAATCACAGTAAACAAACTGGTTGCTCCAGTTAAAAGAAGAGATTTTGATTCAACGTCAGGATCGTTGAGTATCTGTCATACTGGTCTTATTTCATTGTGTAAATCAACATCAGCACTGTATGTATGCGTGAGTCCATGGATACCTTTCTGTTGACTGTCAAGATCACACATTTTTTACCTTTAAATTGGGCAGAAATAAGACTCTATTTTGAAGAATAAACCAATCTCAGTTCCATGACAGATTTTATTAGGTCAAAGACCTCCTTACTTGGACTACTATTACTACCTAGAGTGTCTTCCCCCAATACATTATGAACAGGCTTATTCAATGTTTGAGGAGTTTTAGTCAGGGTTTAGAGTTCATCATAGCACAAACAGCACTGGTGAAAGTTCCTAATGATATTCTCATGGTGTCTGATAAATTATGTGTCTACAATGGTCCTGTTAGATATCAGTGCTGCATTTGATACGGTTGATCTGATTTGATTTGATTGATTTTATTACAGATGCTTGAATATGATATTGGGATTACAAGAACTTCACCTATGACATTGGTGAAGTAATAATAATAACAATAATACCATAATTGTGTCTATATTCTGATTTTACTCCATTTTGTGCTTGTGCGTTGTCTGTTTTTGGTTTGTACAGCACTTTGGTTGGCCTTGTCGCTGCTCTATAAATAAAATGGTAAGGTAAAATAATAACAATCCAATAATGATAATAATAATAATAATGCTAAAGTGGTTTAAATCATAGGGCAGCACGGTGGCACAACTGGTAGAGCTGCTGCCTCTCAGCGAGCAGGTCCTTGGTTCAAACCCCAGTCCAGGGGCCTTTCTGGGTGGAGTTTTCATGTTCTCTCCATGCATGCGTGGGTTTTCTCCGGGTACTCCGGTTTCCTCCCACAGACCAAAAACATGCATGTTAGGCTGATTGGTAACTCTAAATTGTCCCTGGGTGTGAGTGAGAGAGTGAATGGTTGTTTGTCTCGTTTGTCTCTATGTGTCCCTGTGATGGACTTGCGACCCGTCCAGGGTGTACCCCGCCCCTCGCACAGTGATTGCTGGACATGGGCACCGGCGACCCCCGTGACCCAAAATGGAATAAACGGGTAAAGATAATGGATGGAAGGATGGATGGTTTAAATCATATTTATTTGACAGATTTCAGTTTTTAAATGTAAATAATGAATCTTCTTCATACACTAAAGTTAGTCATGGAGTTCCTCAGGGTTTAGTGATAGGACAAATACTCTTTACTTTATATAGGCTATGCTTCCATTAGGTAAAGTTATTAAACAGCATATATATATATACACATATACAGACATATTATAGAGATGAAAATCAGTTATTTAATCTGTTCACTTTAACAAGCTTCTATTGCAATGTAATTCCTGGCTCAGTTGGTTCCAAGAATCTTTTTTGTAATGTCTGCCACTAAATTTCTATCAAAAGCACTGTCTTGTTCATTCATTTATTTTGGTTATTCAACACACCGTTTTAATGCAAAGTATGAGCTACAACTGGTTGGCAAATTTTACAACTTTGCCATAAAAGTATAAAGTATAAAGGTGGTATAAATATTAAAGTAGTATCTCACTGGGTTGCAGTTATAGGAAATAAGTTGTCAACTCAAAACTCTGGGAAAATAGGAAAAATGTCCACTGCAATCTCACTAAATCTGTGTTTGTCACCAGAAATCTGTGTGGCTACATTTTTAAGTGGCCAATAATAATAATAATAAAAAAAAAATAATAGCCTATTTTGTGTGCACATCTTGCAAAACTATTTTCTAGGTCATGTACATTAATTTGTGGCTTACGTCAAACCACACTGCACTAGATGACACTTGTGTCATCTAGCTTTGTACCCATCACATTCACATTTATGATTTAACTTACTAGAGTCCATTTTTTAAATGAAGGTCAGATGATCTGTGCTGGTTTTTAATAAATCGTTGTTGATGTGGTTCTTAGACCTGAACATTTGGGGTGTAGTCTCAACTGAGCCTGGTTCTGCTGGAGGTTTCTTCCTCATGAGGGAGTTTATTCTGTCCACTGTTGCATCTGTGCTCGCTTAGGATGGGAGACTGTAACAAAGTGAAAACTTGAAGCAGTCTGCTGGCTCCTTACATAAATATTGTTATTAACTGACTTTATGTATGAGAATGTTTCTGTTCCGTGCTCTGAGATTACTTCTGTTGTGAATTGGTGCTATAGAAATAAACTAAATTGAACTGAACTGTTTTTGCCATAAAGAGATCTCCTGTGCAATCCAGTATCAAAATATGCACTAACACACTAAAAATTACATAAACTAAATTGAAATGGGTTCTAAATGTGTGACAACTCACCAACCCTCTGCAAACCCACATGAGGAAATTAAGAACCCCTGCAAAAAAATTTTAAAAATTTGAAGATCCTATGAGGTACTAACTTAAAAGTGAGATGAAAATTGTTTTGAAGCTAACATAAATTGAAAAAGTGAAAGATGGATATACAGTACACTACTGAAGTATGATGTTGTCTATTCCAAACAAAGCTTTGTGAACAAGGAAGTGAATAGCACGTATGGATAAGTTGCAGGTGAGAACTGGAACAAATATTTGTGAAAAATGACTCGACAATACAAGTGTTTCACTTTTCATTTTCCTGAAAGCCTAGAAAGTTTGAATGATTTGATTACCTAAGCTCAAGCACATAAATTAAAACCACAAGTTGGGGAACCTATCATCTATTACCTTAGTTATCTTCTTCTTGTTCTTGTATTGGCTTTTCCCTCTTCAGGATTCTCCACAATGAGTCGTCCTCCTCCATCTAACTCTGTCCTCTGCATCCTCTGTCCTCACTCCAACTGCCTCCATGTCCTCTCTAACTACATCCATATATTACCTTTTTTGTCTTTTTCCTGGCAGCTGAATTTCTAACATCCTTCTACCAATATACCCACTGTCCCTCCTTGGGACATGACCAAACCATCTCAGTCTGGTCTCACTAACTTTATCTCCCAGTTGTTCAACCTGTGCTGTACCTCTGATAATCTCATTCCTAATCCTTTTCACTCCTAAGGAGAACCTCGACATCCTCATTTAAGCCACTGCCACACATCTATTATGTTAGGGCGGCGGTGGCTGAGTGGTTAGAGCAGTCGTTCTCCAATGCAAGAGTTGGGGGTTTGATTCCACCAGCAGTCACATGCCGAAGTGTCCCTGGGCAAGACAGTGAATCCCTCATTGCCTCCAATGTGTGTCCCATTGGTGTATGGATGTGATAAAGTACTGATTAGTCTTTTGTAAAGGTATAGTAGTATCAGAGTCAGAGAGTCAGAGTTTCTTTATTGTCATTCGCACCTCATGTGGTACATGTGGTGGAGCGAAATTATGTACACGGGGTCCCAGTTACATCCAACAATAAAATGTCTAAGAAAAACAGTAACAACATCTAAGATATGAACTAAGAAAAACATCAACTAAATATACACTAAGCACTCATAACATAAAACATTGAACATCAGCACAAACATGAACATGAGTCTGTGAGCAGATAGTATGAATGGGTGAATGAGGGTACAGATTGTAGTGTAAAGCGCTTTTATTATTAACCTTTATTTAACCAGGCAAATCCCATTGCGATCACAGATCTCTTTTGCAAGGGAGGCCTGGGCCTGAAGGCAGCATGCATGTTTTTGGTATGTGGGAGGAAACTGGAGTACCCATAGAAAACCCACACAAGCATGAGAAGAACATGCAAACGCCACATAGAAAGACTCCAGGTTCAACAGGGGATTGAACCCAGGACCTTCTTGCTGTGAGGCAACATGCTAACCATTGAGCTGTCATGCTGCCAAGTATCTATATTATTATGTCATCATTATATATACTTAGTAGTAGTAGTAGTAGTATACTATAGTATGGACATGTATTTAACCTTCAAAAGCTTGAGCCAATTTCCATAAATTCTTTAAAATTGGTGCAGACATATCAATCATATGTTCTAAACAGTAGGCACCCACAGAGTGACAACAAACCAGTACTGACAATCCAGGGGCAGTTGCGGATGAGTGGTTAGAGCAGTCATCCTTCAATGGGAGAGTTAGGGGTTCAATTCCACCAGCAGTCACATGCTGAAGTGTCCCTGGGCAAGACACTGAACCGCTTATTGCCTCCAATGTGTGTGCCATCGGTGTATGAATGTGACCTAAAAGCACTGATTAGTCTCTACAGAAAGTTTTGTTCAATTAGCTTTGCAGAGATGTAGTAGAGTGCTGTATGAATGTGTGTGTGTGGTGATAAATGAGGGCACAGATTGTGTTGAAAAGTGTTTTGAGTATCTTGATTAGATAGAAATGTGCTTTATAAGTACAGTCCATTTATCATTTTACTTTTTTCAGACCTTACTCCCTTGGTGTGAAAACACAGCAGAAATGAAGTGCATTGATAGTGAACCTTACTGTGATTGCCGACCTGTAACTACATGGTGCACATGTGAGTCAGATAGAGCTCCCTTATCATCCTGGGGGCAGACAGCAGACTCTTACAAGCTGATTTGATCTTAAGGGATCTTATCAACTAAATGGCTTGTCATTTGCTTGCCTTTCACTCCAAGATGAGACACTGATCAAGTATTTTCTTGACTTGCCAAGTTATAATTCTAATGCCTGAAATTGTATTCATACTTAAACCTTTCTCTTATCTCTCTCAGGCTGCTTTAATTTATGAATGTAGCTCTAACTTACACTGCGTGCTTTTGACTTTGTGTAGTTTCATGCACTTGCATGCAATTTAACGGCAATATTTCAGAGAAATCTTCTGTACATGAAACTCAGAAGTGATGTGTAGAATGGTGTGTTAAATAATAAAGGCAATGCCTAATACATACTGTACATTTTTGGTCTGTGAGAGAAAACCAGAGTATCCGGAAGAAACCCACAGGTGAACTAGAAGAACTTCACACAGAAAAGTTGTTTGTTTATTAACATTTACTTCATTAGTCAAATCCCATTGAGATCACTGTTCACTTTTGCAAGGTAGGCCGGACCTGAAGGCACCATAGCATGCACGTTTTAGACTGTGTTAGGAAACCGGAGTCCATCCTTCCATCCATTATCTTCCGCTTGTTCCGAAGTCGTGTTGTAGGGGCAGCAGCTTGAGTAGGGAGGCCCAGACATCTCTTTCCACAGTCACCTCTTCCAGCTCTTCTGGGAGGATTCCAAGACGTTCCCAGGTCAACCGAGAGACACAATTTCTCCAGCATGTCCTGGGTCTTACCCGGGGTCTCCTCCAAGTCAGACATGCCCGAAGCACCTCCATTGGGAGGCACATAGGGGCCATCCATACCAGATGACCAAACTACCTCAATTGACTCCTCTCGATGTGGAGGAGCAGTGGTTCTACTCTGAGTCTCTCTGGGATAACTGAACTTCTCACCCTATCTCTATGGGAGAGTTCAGCTACACTGCAGAGGAAACTCATTTCATCCGTCTGTATCCACGATCTCATTCTTTCTGTCACTATCCAGAGTTCATGACCATAGGTGAGTGTAGGAATGTAGACTGACTGGTAAACAGACAGCTTTGCCTTACAGCTCAGCTCCCTCTTCACCACAACAGACCGGAGCAGAGTCCGCAATACTGCAGACACTGCTCTAATCCATCTGCCAATCTCACACGCTATTCTTCCCTCACTTGTGAACACCACCCAGAGATACTTGAACTCCTCCACTTGAGGCAGAACTTCATCGTCGACCTGAAGAGAGCAATCCACCCTTCTCTGGTTGAGGACCATGGCCTCAGATTTGGAGGTGCTGATTCTCATCCAAGCCACTTCACACTCAGCTGCGAACCACTCCAGTGAGATCTGAAGATCATGGCACAAAGACACCAACAGGACCACACATCTGCAAAGAGCAGAAATAGAATCCTGAGGCCACCGAACCAGAAACCCTCTGCCCCTTGGTTGCACTGAGAAATTCTGTCCATAAAAGTTATGAACAGAATCGGTGACAAAGAGCAACCTTGGCGGAGTCCAACTCTCACTGGTTATGAGCCCGACTTACTGCTGGCAATGCAGACCAAATTCTGACACCAGTCGTACAGGGAGCTAACGGCCCGTATCAAGGGGTCTGATACCCCATACTCCCGGAGTACTCTCCACAGGGCTCCCCGAGGCACACGGTCAAACGCCTTCTCCAAGTCCACAAAGAACATGTAGACTGGTTGGGCAAACTCCCAAGCACCCTGTCAGGGATTTTTTCCCTCGTATCACCTTTAAAGAATTCACACACAAGACAGAGTATAAGAATTTTGAATGAGCCCTCTGCAGAGGGGGGAGTTCGTAACCTGACCAAATGTCAAGGTGAAGTCCGCCGTTCGACGGGAGAGCTCGTGTTTTATTGTGAGGCAGGAGGAGTGAGCATCAGGCAAAATCAACAGATACAGATTTTCTCCGACGCAGCGGAGACAGAAAAGATTACTAAACAGACAGCTTGATTACAAAACGGGATAGCCGGAATAGCGAGGTCAGATCTGAATAACATCATGGTTGTTTAAAAAACCCAAGGTCTTGGTCTGACTGCACGTGAACAAGACAAATGGCTATTCTTTAGTTCACACGACTGGAGTTTAATTAAATGATGCGGGGTCAAAAAACAGTTTTAAATTATAACATTTACATTTTATCCAACACACCCTCTAGGACCCTGCTGAGGGTGTAGAGATGGTCCAGTGTTCCACGACAAGGACAAAAGCCGCACTATCCGATGGACCCTTCTCTCTAGAACCGCTGAAGAGACCTTTCCAGGGAGGCTTAAGAGCCTGATCCCCCTCTAATTGGAACACACTCTACGGTCCCCCTTTTTGAATAGGGGGACCACCACCCCAGTCTGCCAATCCAGGGGAACTGCCCACGATAGCCACGCAATATTGCAGAGTCGTGTAAGCCAACACAACCCCACAACATCCAGAGTCTTAAGGAACTCCGGGTGAATCTCATCCACCCCTGTGGCCCTGCCACTGAGGAGCTTTTTAACCACCTCTGTGACCTCAGCACCAGAGATTGGACAGCCCGACCCAAGCTCTGCTTCCTCAGTGGAAGACGTGCCAGTGGGATTGAGGAGGTCTTTGAAGTATTCTGCCCACTGACCCACAACATGCCAAGTTGCGATCAGCAGCACACCACCTCCACCATAAATAGTGTTGGTGATGTACCACTTTCCCCCCCGAGACGCCAGATGGTAGACCAGAATTGCCTCAAAGCCGTTCGGAAGTCATTTTCCATGGCCTCTCTGAACTCCTCCCATGCCTGAGTTTTTGCCTCAGCGACCACCCGAGCCGCATACCACTTGGACCGCCCATACCCATCAGCTGCTTCTGGGGTCCCACAGGCCAAAAAGGCCCGATAGGACTCCTTCTTCAGCCTTACAGCATCCCTCACCGCTGGTGTCCACCATCGAGTTCAAGGGTTACCGCCGTGACAGGCACGACAACCTTGCAGCCACAGCTCCGATAAGCCACCTCAACAATAGAGGCGTGGAACATGGCCCACTCGAACTCAATGTCCCCATCTCCCCCAGAACGTGTTTGAAGCTCTTCCAGAGGTGGGAGTTAAAGCTCTGTCTCCTGGGAGACTATGCCAGACGTTCCCAGCAGACCCTCACAATACGTTTGGGTCTGCCAGGTCTAACCGGTGTCCTCCCCCACTATCGGAACCAACTCACCACCAGGTAGTGGACAGCTCCGCTCCTCTCTTCACTCGAGTGTCCAAGACATGCGGCCGTAGATCAGATGAGATGACAACAAAGTCGATCATCAAACTGCGGCCTAGGGTGTCCTGGTGCCAATAGCACATATGGACACCCTTATGCTTGAACATGGTGTTTGTGATAGACAATACATGATGAGCACAGAAGTCCAATAACAGAACACCACTTGGGTTCAGATCAGGGGGGGCATTCCTCCCAACCATACCACTCCAGGTCTCACTGTCATTGCTCACGTGAGCAATGAAGTCCCCCAGTAGAACAAGGGAGTCCCCAGGAGGCACACTCTCCAGTACCCCCTCCAAGGACTCCAAAAGGGGGTGGATAATCTGAGCTGCTGTTTGGCACATAAGCACAAACAACAGTCAGAACAAATCCCCCCACACGTAGGCGGAGGGAGGCTACCCTTTCATTCATTGGGGTGAATCTCAACGTACAAGCACTAAGATGGGGGGCAACAAGTATGCCCACTCCTGCTCGGCGCCTCTCGCCAGGGGCAACTCTAGAGTCAAAGAGTGTCCAACTCCTCTCAAAGAAACTGGTTCCAGAGCCAGAGCCATGCGTGGAGGTGAGTCTGACTATTTCTAGCTGGATTCTCTCAACCTCACACACCAGCTCAGGCTCCTTCCCCACCAGAGAGGTGACATTCCACATCCCAATAGCCAGCTTCTGTATCCAAGGATCAGACCACCATGGTCCCCGCCTTCGACCACTACCCATCCCACATTGTACCCGACCCCTTTGGCCCCTCCCACCAGTGGTGAGCCCATGGGAATGGGGACCCATGTCACCTCTTCAGGCTGTGCTCGGCCAGGCTTCATGGGTAAAAGCCCGGCCACCAGGCGCTCACCAGCGTGCCCCACCTCCAGGCCCGGCTCCAGAGTGGGGCCCCGGTGATCCACGTTTGGGAGAGGGAACATTGTTTCCATAGATTATATTCATCATAAGGGGTCTTTGGGCTGCACTTTGTCTGGTCCCTCACCTAGGACCTGTCTGCCTTGGGTGACCCTACTAGGGGCATAAAGCCCTTGACAGCATAGCTCCTAGGTTCATTGGGACACTCAAACCCCTCCACCATAGTAAGGTGGCAGCCCAGGGAGGGGCTTACTAAAACAAGCAAGTGAATATAAGTATATATTAAAGCTGCAAGCAGCATTGGAGGCCCTTACAGCAAAGCGCCACTCCAGCCTTACGGCGACCGCGGGAGCTCCAGCTAGTCCACCCAGTCACCATCACGAACGTTGTCGTGCCAATCCCGCACGCGTTCACCACAGAGAGCCTTTCCCGCTTTGACATCGCCTTCCATCCATGTCGTTACTTGTCCAGCTGCAAGTCTTACAAGTATATGCGAAATCTGACCTTTCAGACATGAGTTATCGTGACTTCCTGTATTGTGGCGAATGTTTGACAAGCACTTCCTTTATGCTTTTCAAAATGTCGTGTGGTAATCAACAGTTAGCGAACAAAGTTTCAGTCTAATATCTTACACATTGCGAAGCTGGAAGTGTCATTCAATAATCAACAGTTTTTTCTCTGAGTAGGTGGGGCTTAAGTGATGTCATGAATCAACAATACCAATGTGTCTACAAGTGCTCACTGATGAAGCACACAAACTCAGGTTCAGATTGGATAATGTATCACTGATATATAAGTGTTGGAATAATGTAGGGGTGCACTTGAGTCTAATGTTAAAGAACAAAACCAATGTGTCTATAAGTGCTCACTAATGACGCACCCAAAATCTGGTTCAGATCAGATGATATATCACTGAGCTAAAACTTTTGGAATAATCTAGGGGAAGCACTCGAGTCAAATGTTAAATAACAACACAAATGTTTATAGAAGTGCTCACTGATCACATACAAAAATCTGGTGCAGATCGGATAATATATCATTGAGATATAACAGTTTGAATAATCTAGGAGGCGCACTTGAGTCAAATGTTAAGCAACAATACCAATGTGTCTTGAAATCCACACAGATGATGCACCAAAAATCTGTTGTGGATAGGATGATGTATTATTGACATCTAACTGTTAGAATAATCTAGGGGGTGCTCTAGAGTCATATGTTAAACCACAATATCAATGTGTCTAAAAGTCCTCACTGATGAAGCACAATAAATCTGGTGTAGATCTGATGTTGTATCACTTAGCTATAACTGCAGGAATAATCTAGGTGGCACTGTGGAGGCTATTGGCCACTTATCATGGATACCTGTTCAAGGGGTGGCTAATGATTGATCATAATGATTTTGGTGCACCTCGACTGAAATCTGTGCAATTTAAAGCAAAACGTAACACAACTGTGTCACTTTTTAATTCACCATGCCGCAACGCCCACATCCTCCAACAAAAACGGTTTGCGCTTTAAATCAAGTCAGACCATATTATCTGTCTTCTAACACAGGATCATCCTGATTAGGTCAATGGTGTCAAAGAGGGAGAATTTCCAAGTAAAAAAATAGACTTCCTGTTCTGAGGGGGTGGGGCTTTTATCATGTCAAAATATGAGCACAGTGGATCGTTGGGCATCCAACAGGGATGAGTCATGCCAAATTTCGTGCATTTAAGTTTTTCAATGTGAAAGTTATAGTGTTTGGAAATTTATGGCTTGAAGCGAAACTTTCAGGCCTGGCCACGCCCCTTTAATATATACGAAAATGCAAGCTTGAGATAACTTTTACTCTCCAATGTCTTAAGGGCATATCAACCAAGTCTGAAGGCAATCCTTCAAAATTCCTAGGAAGAATTCGTTAAAATTCGCAATTAGAAACCCCAAAAATGACCCTTTGACCCAAAATGGATAACTTCCTGTTGGTTTTGGACCAGGGCTCCAAGAGACTTTTTCATAGGTCCTGAGAAGATACAGATGTTCACTGAGTTTCAGAATTATCGGTCAAAAAATGGCTTGGGGCTGAGGTTTAAAAATATTCTAGGGGGCGCTGTGGAGGCTATTGGCCAATTATCATGGCTATCTGTTCAAGGGGTGGATAATGATCGATCATACTGATTTTGGTGCACCTCGGTTCAAAACTGTGGAATTTAGAGCCAAACACATGGCGACGGCGTTACATCTTACTTCGCCACGCCGCGCCGCCCACATGCTCTACCCAAAACTGTCAGTGTTGGAAAGCAAGTTACACCAACATGTCTTCGGTCACTGGACACACTATCATGCTGATCAGGTAACAGAGGTCAGATAGGGATCGTTCAATGTAAAACTTTATACTTCCTGTTGTCAGGGGGCGTGGCTTAAGTGATGTCATGATTTGACCATTCAGTCTTGCAGAGTACCAAATGTGGATCAATCACTGAAGGTTTGATGTCTCAGACAGTTTTTGTGTAGGAGCTATTAGCGTTTCGTTTTTAATGACGAGATGTCGAATTTTGAGGTCTAGCCCTGCTCCTTTAGCATGCTCCGAAACGAACCGTTTAGATAACTTTGCACCCCCCATGGCTTTTGACCAAAATGGCCAAGTTTGAAACCGATTGAGCGAAATCCCTATAAGGAGTTCGTTCAAATGCGGAGGCTGTAAACCGCCAAAAAGGTGTGAAAATTGGGCCGGCATTCAAAAATGGCCGCGTTTTCGTTTATTTTACAACATTGTTGCCAGAGGGTTTTCTGTGCATGTTAGGGATTTGGACAAGCGTACCAAATTTCATGTTTCTAGGACAAACTAAGGTTAAAGCTGAGGGTATTTTTGAAAAATTCTAGGTGTCGCTCTTGATTAGTTTCTGTTGCGATTTTTGCCACGCCCTTAAAATACGTAATTTTTCACCAGTCCTGATGCGTCCGCCAAATTTGGTGACTTTTGGGATATGTTAAGGCCCCCAAAACGCCAATTCATTTGGCGGAAAAAATTGCAGCTTGAGCCTGAAAAGAGCGATTACAATAGGCCTTCGCAGCGCTTAGCTGCTCTGGCCTAATAAATGAAACACAAAAGAACCATAAATAATGTCTCATAACTATTTAGCTTTTTAACTTTGCAGACAGAAAATGATATTAGCCTTCATATTCACTTGCTATAAAACTGTTGGGATCCTGCCCTGCACTCCTCTCTCTCCTCAAGCTCCCTA
>NC_056503.1:8139670-8142860 GCF_014905685.2 Nematolebias whitei
ACTTATCGTCTTTTAAACCATCAAAATGCACTTTTTCTGTTAAAAATGTAACGAATCAACTCTGAGCTGTACGGAGTCTCCTACTCCGGTCTCAAAAACGTCTTTCTAGCTATTTAAAAAAACTTTGTTCGAATTTTCCAGAACCGAACCTCCCGTCCGTTTGGACCTCAGTTTAAACAGAATACAGCGTTTTTCACAGCTCATCAGCTTTTAGTTAACATAACAGGCGTGCAATTTCAGCTTACACAAGACTCAATGACACAATCCCAGCTTTAAAACAATGCCAGCGTACCACAAGCGCGCAGCTCCATCGCGCTGCGTAAATACGCACAGCCAAGCTGTAAGCGTGCAGCCCCAGCTCGCTGCGTAAACATGCAGTGTTTCAGCACAGCCGATAAACTGTTATTTTACAACACATGCCAACATGAAATCAATGTTTACACGGTTACAGTCCATTTATGAGCACGTGACGGGCCACCAATATGTAGATGAACAGATGCTCAGATATATTCATCATTTAACACGGATTCCTCATTTTTCTGGACTGAATAAAACGTGCATTGAATTTAAGGAAATGCAAACGTGAGACGTCATTTATATTTGACCCATCAAAATGAATGCGGTCATTTATTTACAGAATCAAAATTTAACATCAAACATTTACATTAATTTGACAAATTATGAAAATAACAACATAAGCAATCAATCAGGAAAAATCATACGGCCATGATTTTTCCGTTGCTTCACCACAGCGATGTTATGAAAACTGTACAATTATGATCTTTTACCCACATGAATGTGGGTGAGCATTTTACACAGACATTTCTAAAATATCTGGAAGAATTTCTACTTGATAGAAAAGTTTAAAGATGGAAAGAAGTTTAGAGGGAGTAAGATGGTGTGTGAGGGGTGAAATGTGTTCACCAGAATCGACACTCTCCGGCTTTCTTCAGCTTTTCCTTACAGTACACTTAGGTGATGAAATCGGCTCCTTTACCTGGAGATGTCTCAGGTGAGATTCCGTTTAACGCACCCTTTCAGCGTCTCAGTAGGATGCTGTTACTCGTCCGAAGTAATGGCGAGGCTCTGTTCGACACATATTCACCTCAGTGGAAAATGTTATAATCCCATGGAACTCGGAAGAGCTCTGTTGTCAGGATCATCCCGTCTCTCACAGAACTGGTTGGACTGTGTATCCAGCAGAACTCCAACAGCACTCCATCAGAACTTCAACAGAACCAAGACCGAGTAGACCAGGAAGTACTGACATTTTAAAGAGCTGTTTCCCGGTTCACTTTTGGGATTTGTTCATTGGTCAGAAACGACCAGACGGGGTGTGTTTTGTGACGTAAGAGGTTAGAGACAGCGAGAATTGTTATGAAACAGATCAGAAATGTTCTCACAGACAGAGAGAGTTTTGTTTTGGCGCTGTTTCAGCAACAGGTGCTAAAACTTCTCTATTTACGTCTGAGAGGATTCTAAAACATGACAGTTTTAACATAACAACTTGTTTTGCGTTTTATTCCAACCTTGGAAACGCACACTTGCTCACTCAAAGGCAGAAATCAGAAAATGCATAATTATTCTGTTACAGCTTTGACATGAGAATAAAAATCATTACACAGTTAATAAAATTGATTAGTTCACTGCCACCTCTAAAATGGTTTGAACTAAGACACTTTGATTATCAACATTTGAAAAATAGTAATGATAATAAAAAGAGAGTGTTCTTTTCACTTGAATCTTCAAGAAAGAAAGTCTCAGGATGGGTGAACCTGTATTTCTGAGTTCAAATGAATGAAATGACAGTTCCTGTCCCACAAGGTTCTTAAGGTCAAGATTTTTGACCTTAGACTTAGTTTTTGACATGGGCCTAGTCCACTACACCTTGTATGTATGTGTATGTATTAGAATACAAGCAATCGTTAGAAATTTAAAATGGGGTTTTCCTTCAGGTTTGTCCAGTTATCTTTATAAGGTCCAGTGTGAAGTTGAAATATTTGGAAGAGACAGTGTAGTGTCACAGGTCTTGGACAGAACTCAGCGAAACTGGATCTAAATCCTGATCGTCACTTTGGAGTGCCTTTTTTCTTTAGAGGTTAATGGAACATACCCGCAGAACCTCGTCTCCTGGAGCCAATAAAAGACAAACAGAAGGGAGGAGAAAGAGCTCACATAAGAGCCATTGTGGAGTTCTTGAAGAAGATGAACATAGATGTTGGAGTCTAGAAGAATGACCCTCCATGGCTCTTAGTTGTTACCGTGTGCCTGTAGTACAGTTACAGTGCAAGCTGTAAAACAAACATCTAGTCATACTGACATACAGTCTGTTCTGACTCAAAATGATCATAGAATTATCACAGTGTAGAATATAAACCCAGAGATATGACTGAGATGGAAAGAGACTCAAACTCATAGAAAAGGTTAGCGAGCTTATGTATAGTGAATGTGTTGAATTTGCCATTGCTAAAATACTTTGTACTTGTAGTTGAAAAACCTGAAACCACTGTGGAAAAACCACATAATGCATTCTGTTGCGTTCGGCCTCCAAGAAAAGCTCTCATAAATAGACACCTGTGGCCATTTATTGAAAATTGCACACCTGTGTGTGTGTGACTCCACCCACAGCAGGAAGTCAACAAGAACACCCACAACAATAAAATTCAACACACACACACTTGTTCTTAGGTTGACATTCCTTTACATTTACATACATTTTTTTTGTACACACCAAAAACAAAACGTAAAAATTTGCCCATTCTCATTTTATTTCCAGGTTTTGTAAAAGTATCAGCCACCATTTCTGATGTCTGACAGTAAAACAAAATTATTTTTCCATCACTAGGTGTTGACCCGACAAAGTGATAATGTGTTTGCATCTTTGGCGACAAACATGATTTTTAGAAAGAGCAATCACACCTTGGTTGTCCTCATAAATAGTCACTGGTGCATATTCACATCCACCATCCATTCCATTCAACAAGTTCACAAGATAAAGAGTTTCTTGTGTAGCAGAAGCCAAAGCAATATATTCTGCTTCATGTGTGGATAAAGCAACGGTCGACTATCTCTTCGATTTCCAAGAAATAATGGGCCCAGTCTCAAATAGATCAAAACAGTAACCAGTCATACTTTGTCTGTCGTTCTGGTTTCCTGCCCAGTCTTCATCACAATATGCTACAAGTTTAAG
>NC_056503.1:8142960-8147709 GCF_014905685.2 Nematolebias whitei
TGTTATGGTTTTCTTCCCCTTCTCTGGCTTTCTCTAAAGATGTCCGTCCCTCCCCTATTCCTACACTGACAGATGTTATCAATTTAAGATGTGGCCAGGGATTCTATTAAGGTTTCAGACAGAAGATAAAAAAGTAGAAGTGAGGGTATTAGTAAGACAGTCTGGAGCGAGAATGATATGAGTGATAAAGCTGCTGATCATTTCGTTTTACAGAGAGTGATCTTCACTGCCATCATTTTTCAGCCTTTCTAGCTCTACAGATATCCACTCTATTTTATTTGGGTCATTTCCAAAAACAGCACTAGATGAATAGACGAAGAACCATTGGTGCACAGAAAATAGGATTGTTACTCAAGTAAAAGTGAGAGATGTGAGTTCACACTCACTATGCAATTTAAAGTACGTGGATATATGCATCAATGGTTATGGGCCTATATTTATTCAATTTATTCTATATACGCATATATCAGTTTCAATTTGTGTTCGTGTGTAATCATCAGCAGATCCAGCTGCTTGCTTGCTGCTGTGATGTGAGAAGCCTGGAGGCAGAATATTGTGTGTGATTACATGCTCGTGGAAAAAAATAAGACAAATATGAGGTGAGATGATGATGTTTTCCTGCATATTACACATCTCTGAATGTGAACTGGTCAGAAGGAAGAGAAGGTCATGCAGACGATAGAAGGGAATGCACAGCTAGCACTTATTCTTCGATTTAAGAGGAGGCTGAGTTGGAGGACCATACTTCTTCCAAAACCAAGGAGAAAGAATGTATGCAAAGACATGCCTGCTTCCAAAGAGACCTTATTGTTGTGAGAAATCAACATCACACATTTCTTGAATAAAGTATAACTAGAACATTTCTTAAGAAAAAAATTAAAGGTGCCAATGCAGCTACCAGCCACAACTGCAGCATACATCTTTTTTTTTTTTCAAGCCCAAGAGTGATTTTGAATTTATCTTAGTGATAGTATAAGCTGACAAAATGCTGTCATCTTGACAGGGACTAAAGTTCCCCATTGCCACAATGGATTTCCATCATTTTGAACATGGTCAGCATGGATTTCTATCATCTATAAAAATGAGAATGGGGTTCCACATATTTTTTGTTGTGGTCTTGTTAACGCCATCCACTCTAATAATCACAGAGGGATTAAACTGACGCTGCTGACAACAAATACAACAAATCACATTCGGCTTTACCCAATCAGAACAGAGCAGGGTGGGTTGTGCGTTCTGATGTACAATGAGTCCGGGTTCCAGCTGTTTTCCTAACTGAGTCAGCAGTGGTCTCTCTCTGTCCCAAAGCGCTCACAGGTGGTCAGATCACCGAGATCCCCCTGCACTCTGACACACACACTGCAAACTAGCTACACATGCGCTGATCCATCTCTGGCTGACAGACCTCGCACACCGAGCCCCTGACCTTCTTGGGACTTTTGTATTTAAAACTATCCATCCATCATTTTTATCTGCTTCTTCCTTTTCAGGTCATGGGTGTCACTGGTGCCCAAGTCCAGCCATCACTGTGCGAGTGGCGTTGTAACAGAGCTACTCCAACATGCAGCCACCCTGAGCGGCGTAATTCTACAATGTAAAGATGATTTTGTAGTCCGCCCTCTCCCCTGTCGACTCCTCTGAGGTAGCCATAGCCAAAGTGGTTCAAAGCATCAAAATTCTTTGAGCCACTTTCAGCTGTAAGAAAACAACAAACTTTATTTTGTCGATTTTTATTTAAATTCTCAAAAACAGCTCCACCTCTTCTCCAGTTTCACAGTTCACCATTGCTCCATAAAGTAGCTCTAAAAGTTCCAGGTTGAAAGTTTTCTGCCTCAGTAAGATTTGAGGTGATCTTACCAAGTCACACCAGCCTGATGACATCACCCAGCTCTTTCCTTGGCAACAGAAAATACAAAGTACAAGGTTGGAGACAAAAAAAAAAAAAAAAGCTGCTCTATTGAGTTGCAGTGGTTTAAACAATCTCACTGAGTAAAGGAAGCAAAACCTTTCTGTCAACAGATTGGGTTCAGGACTTATGAACAGATAATTACAGGCGGTAGATGATCTGAAGCACCTGATCATTTCTGGACCAGAAACGGAGATAATTTCTTCTCTAATCTTTTATCCTGAGATTGTACTTGAATGAGTTTAACTTGAACAGTCTACATACAGCTTGATATGCTGCTGGACACAATTAAGATTTCTGGAATTACATCATTGTCTGTAACATCCAAAATAAATGAGACACATGACAAAAAAAGTCTCATTGTTGAGGTGCACAACGTGTGCTGCACCCTCCCTGTACAACCACCAGTGCTGAGGGTGCTTCTTATAGCTCTGTTTTCAAAAAGAAATGCAACAAGACCACTGGGGGTTTTGGACAATTGCTATCTGTTTCATCCAATGCAACAACCAAAAGAAGTACTTTTACAGTATATGAAGAGTAATGATGAACTTAACATGTTTTTAATCTACTTTGTATATGGTATTCATTGTTCTGGGTATGTATGAGGTTTAATGTTACATCAGTGCAGGAATGTTTGAGTGGATTATGGATCCTCCCAATTCAAATTGCGTTTGCATGTGATAGCATCTGCTAATGGCTGTTTGTCTGGTTTAACTGCACATTTTACAGGCTGACTGATGCCATAAAAATCTTGTCACGTTACAACAGAATAGCTTCTTTGGATAGATAAATACATGAAATATAATAATTCCTAATTTGCTGTGGTCCTAGCAGAATCTGTTACCATTAGACAATGCTGATCAGCCATTTGTGTGTTATGAACCATGAAATTAAATCATTAAATTGAATTAAACACAACATAAGATCTCTGTACTATTTACAGCTGACAAATCTTTTATTTACTCTGCCATCACACTCCATCATGTCGAGTCCTGAGTGAACTTTAAATCAGCAGCTGAGTGATTCCCTGTCAGCCCAACCAATAAGCAACGCACATGCACAGGTAATCAGTCTTGCAGTTCTGCAAGTGTGTCCTCGCTTCTGAATTCAGGTTTTAAGCTGAAGCTTCAAAAGTCAGACAACAAATGAGCTCATCTTTGCAATCAATACTGTAGACACTCACAGCTTAGCACTTTGAAAAGGCAATCTGCGGTGGCTAATGGCTTATGTTAAGATGTCAGTATTGCCTTTACAACTCTTAACTGAAGCTTAGCCTCAATTGGGGGGGGAAAGGCTAAAGCAGTCTTTAGCTCCCTTTTACAAGTCAAGTTTAATCCTCCGAACAGCATGTGGTATAATGTTCAATGAAATAAATGGGAGGGCATTGAAGAGGAGAGGGGTAGTTCGGTCCTTGCCACAGATGAAAGCGACAAAAGATGACCCACCAGTGCCCTCGCACAGAGAGATTTCTTTATCTGAGGCAAAGCATCGATGAACAGTCTCATTTGGGCTGTGAAATCCACAGCGGAGTGTGCAAAGTGAAACAGTCCCTTTTCTTTTATCAGTGTGTAATTAGTGGCAGCTATCAGTTTAGAGGACAGTTTAATAGTACACTTTAATTCAGACTGGGTCAGTCATTTGTCAAAAGGCAGACAAAATGCCTTTTTTTAAATTACATTGTTCGTTCAAGGCAAAAGAATGTTTCACAACTCGTTGAGTTTCTTAGATATAATATTAGTATCACCAAAATGTTTCTGAATTGAGTGGAAGCAACTGAATCTTTCAGATCCATCAAACTTCGTTAACCTTCATGGGATATTTTTTGTGCAATTAAATTTACACATACATGGATGATCTGGAAGACACTTTCATCATAATCTTCATCAGCTCTATCTGCTCACCTTGCCAGCAGGCACCAACTGTTAGCTGCACGTCAATCTGGGATGGGTGGATGGGCCAGTCATCCGTCACTAGGTAGGGGTCGTAGGTGACTCCGTCCACATAGAGCGTCACCATCGGAAACTCCACGTTGATGACGTAGTAATGCCACTCCTTGTCACAAATCTGAGAGGAGAGAGACAACAAGAGAGTGGATTCTGAATGAGTGTAACTTGTATTTTGAAAAATTATGTGTGCAGGAAAGTCCTATGTATGTAGTACTATGTACTATGTAATGACAAGTACTAGACGAGACTTGAGTTTTATTGTCAGTATGTTGCCAGTACTTGTCTGAACCAAAAGAATAACACTGGGTAGCAGCAAAGCATGTACTGAGGCGGCTTTGGGGTGATCTCATTAGGGAGGGAGGACAAACCTGCAGGAAAACCCCATTTTAAGCTGCTAACGATTGCTTGCATTCTATTAGACTAATACATATACATTCATACATACATACGAGGTATTGTGCGAAGATGTATTTGTATATTCAAAGTTAATACCTGTAATTCAATTTGGGGTGGCTGTGGCTGAGAGTTTAGAGTAGCCATCCTCCTATGTAAGAGTTGGGGGTTCGATTCCACCAGCAGTCACATGCTGAAGTGTCCCTGGGCAAGACACTGAACCCCACAATGCCTCCAATGTTTGTCCCATCGGTGTATGAATGTGATAAAGCACTGAATATTATTTGTATAGATCTAGTAGAGTGCTGTATGAATGGGTAAATGAGGCACAGATTGTAGTGTAAAGAGCTTTGAGTATCTTGATAAGATAGAATGCGCTATATAAGTACAGTCCATATTGAGATATCTAAAGGGCACTGTAAACCAGGAGTTGTGCTTTAAAAAAGATTATAAAAATCTTAAACTTGTAGCATATTGTGATGAAGACTGGGCAGGAAACCAGAA
>NC_056503.1:8147809-8148925 GCF_014905685.2 Nematolebias whitei
TTTTTGTTGTTTTGCTTTGTTTTGTTTTTTTGAATGTCCAGAGGACCAGATTTAACTTTTTTAGATTTTTCTACCTGGATTATTGAGCATGCATCAGGATGAAACAGATAGCAATTGTCCAAAACCCCCAGTGGTCTTGTTGGATTTCTTTTTGAAAACAGAGCTATAAGAAACACCCTCAGCACTGGTGGTTGTACAGGGAGGGTGCAGCACACGTTGTGCACCTCAACAATGAGACTTTTTTTGTCATGTGTCTCATTTATTTTGGATGTTACAGACGATGATGTAATTCCAGAAATCTTAATTGTGTCCAGCAGCATATCAAGCTGTATGTAGACTGTTCAAGTTAAACTCATTCAAGTACAATCCCAGGATAAAAGATTAGAGAAGAAATTATCTCCGTTTTTGGTCCAGAAATGATCAGGTGCTTCAGGTCATCTACCGCCTGTAATTATCTGTTCAGAAGTCCTGAACCCAATCTGTTGACAGAAAGGTTTTGCTTCCTTTACTCAGTGAGATTGTTTAAACCACTGCAACTCAACAGATCAGCTTTTTTTTTTTTTTGTCTCCAACCTTGTACTTTGTATTTTCTGTTGCCAAGGAAAGAGCTGGGTGATGTCATCAGGCTGGTGTGACTTGGTAAGATCACCTCAAATCTTACTGAGGCAGAAAACTTTCAACCTGGAACTTTTAGAGCTACTTTATGGAGCAATGGTGAACTGTGAAACTGGAGAGGAGGCGGAGCTGTTTTTGAGAATTTAAATAAAAATCGACAAAATAAAGAGTTTGTTGTTTTCTTACAGCTGAAAGTGGCTCAAAGAATTTTGATGCTTTGAACCACTTTGGCTATGGCTACCTCAGAGAAGTCGACAGGGGAGAGGGCGGACTACAAAATCATCTTTACATTCTAGAATTACGCCGCTCAGGGTGGCTGTGTAGTGAGTCACGTGAGGTACGTGTCACTTGTTGTATGACAAATATATGAATTATATATGCATACAATATTCACGAGTTCTTCATTTTTCTGACTGTAAATGCCGTGCATTGAATTTAACAGAAATGTGAACGAGAGACGTTATTTATCTTTGACCCATCAAATGAATGGAATCATTTATT
>NC_056503.1:8149025-8150917 GCF_014905685.2 Nematolebias whitei
CTTAAACTTGTAGCATATTGTGATGAAGACTGGGCAGGAAACCAGAATGACAGACAAAGTATGACTGGTTACTGTTTTGATCTATTTGAGACCGGGCCCATTATTTCTTGGAAATCAAAGAGATAGTCCACCGTTGCTTTATCCACACATGAAGCAAAATATATTGCCTTGGCTTCTGCTTATACATACAAGGTATTGTGCCAAGATGTATTTGTATATTCAAAGTTAATACCTGCAGTTCAAACTGGACATGCATGATTTTTTTGTTTACCAAATACGGAGTGAAACACATTAATTTTTCATTTCTTAAATCTCTTGTAGAAAATGCCAGAAAATCACATGATCACATGATCAGAAAATCGCTCTTCAACATGCCTGGCTGTTTAGCCTGCCTCCCTGTGCTTAACTGCACCATCTTTGCCATGTCTGTCTCTTTGTCGGCCTCTCCTTCTCTTTTTTTCTGCTTCGGGTTTTGTGCTTCCGCTATGGAAGTAGTCATCAGGCTGTGCCTCATCTCTTCTCCTCTGCTGCTCTGATCCAACCTGGGACAGCCTTTGAACACTTAGCCTTGGGTAACCTCCCTCCCTAATGAGGACCGCTCTGCTGCCTGCTTATTAACACCATGCTAGCAGAGCAGATGGGAGTTCCAATCAATGCAGTTCATTTTCTCTGTTGTGGGGATGTGTATAGATGTGTGAGGCACTACATCTGGTCTATTGATAATCATTCCGCACAGCTGCTTCATGCACATGCAGCATGCCGATCTGCTGAGCGTTTGCTGAGAGCAGTAGGGTGGAATAAACCGACTGTGATTTGACAGTACTGTGGATGAGATCAAAACTAACGGGATTGACTTTGATTAACTGGTTGGAATGCCAGAGGACTTTTAACCTTCCTGCTGCCCTTGGGTCAAAATGACACATAAGGCCTCAGTTTCAAAACTGAGGTCTTATGTGTCATTTTGACCTAAGGACAACAAGAATAAGTTCTAAAATGTGAATGTGTTCCCAAAATACATTGCACGTATTGAAGTCATATCAGATACAGCTTATGCTGTTTTATATGTAATGCATCTATCAGCTAAATCTTAATGCTTTTTTCTTTTTTTATCTGCTAAAATCTCATTACTCGGCTGCCTGGTTTAACACAGCCACGTACATCGTCATGTACAAACACTAATTCCAATGACATTTAGACTATCCTCCTTCATGTGCAATCGCTTTTTGCCGTTCAGCATTTCAAAGAGATCTCAGGCCCATCTGGGATCTGAGGCTGTAGAGGGTGACTTCGTCTCCCAGGCTTCAAAGAGGAAATGCTGTGGCAATATTGCTCAAGAGGATGCTACCTGAGTTGGGTTTAGATGACAGTTTGAAGAGTGCTTTCTAGAATATTGCAAAGGAGGGAATAATGTAACCATGTGTCAACAAAAATCAACAAAAATATGAAGAGAAAAAGCAGCTTTCTGGATGCATTTCTTAGTAGCTGCAGATGGTAACATAATTTGCAAAAACATTTAAAAATAAGAAATGTTAAATGTTTCAGAATGCTTTTAGACCACAATCTTCCAACGAAGGTTTGCATATAAAGTGACCTAAGTTGTTGTGGTACATTTAAAGGCAGCTGTAACAATGGTGTACAGCTGAGCTGAAGCACTCATTACGTGGCAAATGATGTATTTTGAATAAAGTGAGCCATTTAAACTAGACTTTAAACTGTAAGTGTCACGGTCAGCGGCCCCCGCTGCCCCCCCATCTGCCAAGCCTCTGCCACCTCCTTCAAGCTGCAACCAGAAACCAACATTTATATCTTCAAACTATCATCCCACAGTCTTAATCATTTCCTTCTATTTCAAGTTTCTGTCTCTGTCTGCTTTTTATATTTTTTATTGTTCT
>NC_056503.1:8151017-8153129 GCF_014905685.2 Nematolebias whitei
ATCAAACCAAACACTAACAAAGTGTTTATTAACAAAGAATAACTTTCAAGGTAACACTTCAATAAACTTTGTTGGGCGTTTGATAATTAGAGTGCATATTCTGAATGACATATGTAATTCTACAATGAATCCATTAATTTTGAATTTATGTCATATTCTTCCTGTTGTAATTATAAGCAAAGCTGTTGTGTCTTAACTATGAGTTGAATATCTTCAGCTTAATGTGTGCACTTTCTACTTTAATACAACGTGTTACTGAACACATAAAAATATGGTTGCAGTAGTCCTGCACTACTTTATTAGTTGACTTTCACAGACTTGCTCTATCAAGGTTTGTGAACATACAATCCATAATATTGTACACAAAAAACAAACAAAAAAAAATATTACAGGACACATGATTGTCAACGTTAATATTTCTCATGTGATTGGGACAGTACTGGATACAGTACAGTAAAACATTAACGAAAAATAAAATACTTCGAACAGGTGTCGCCATTTTGTAGTTTTCTCTCCATAAACCTCCACTGTTTATCCTGCTCATAACAACTCCCTACAACTATAAGTAGTGAGGACTTCATGAGATTCTTTATAAATAAACATATTTCAATTAGAGAGAAAATTCAAACCATCCTTCCTTCTACTATCTCTAGTCCCCTGTCAAATGAAACAACTTTAAAAATTTCACTAGAGCCTGATTTATGTTTGGACAGTTTTTGTCCCGTTGAGCTCTCTGAATTGTCAAAAATAATAACCTCATCCAAACCATCCACATGCCTGCTAGATCCCATCCCAACCAGACTGTTTAAAGAGGTATTTCCCCTAATTAATGTCCACATTTTGGATCTGCTTTATTTGTCTTTAATGGATGGTTATGTACCACAGCGCTTTAAGGTTGCTGTAATTAAACCTTTACTTAAGAAGTCTGACCTTGATTCAGAAATTCTGGCCAACTATAGACCTATATCTAATCTAACTTTCATCTCAGAAATTCTAGAGAAAATAGTTGCAGGTCAGTTGTGTGAACATCTACAAAGAAATAATCTGTTTGAAGAGTTTCAGTCAGGGTTTAGAGCTCATCATAGCACAGAAACAGCACTAGTAAAAGTCACTAACAATATTCTCATGGCCTCAGACAATGGACTTGTGTCTATACTGGTCCTGTTAGACCTCAGTGCTGCATTTGATACAGTTGATCACAATATTTTACTACAGAGGCTTGAATATGATGTTGGGATTAGAGGAACTGCTCTAAAATGGTTTAAATCATACCTATCTAATAGATTTCAGTTTGTAAATGTAAATAAAAAATCTTCTTCATACACCTCATGGAGTTCCTCAGGGCTCAGTGCTTGGGCCAATACTCTTTACTTTATATATGCATCCATTAGGTAAAATTATTAAACAGAATGGGATACATTTTCATTGTTATGCTGATGACACACAATCATATTTTTTCCATTAAACCCAATGAATCCAATCAGCTACTTAGACTACAAACATGTCTTAAAGACATAAAAACCTGGATGACCCTTAATTTTCTCCTTTTGAACACAGACAAGACTGAGGTTTTGGTTTTTGGACCTGAGCACCTTAGGAATAAATTTTTCAGTCTTTCTCCCTCCTTAGATGGCATTAATCTGTCCTCCAGCTCTAATGTTAAAAATTTGGGTGTTATTTTTGATCAGGACATGTCTTTTACCCCCCACATTAAAAACATTACTAGAACTGCCTTCTTCCACCTGCTTAATATCAATAAAATTAGAAACATCTTATCTAAAAATGATGCAGAAAAACTGGTCCATGCATTTGTCACATCTAGACTGGACTATTGCAATGGTTTATTATCTGGATGTCCAAATACTTCTTTAAAACGTCTTCAGTTGATCCAAAATGCTGCTGCCAGAGTCTTAACTGGAGGATTTATCAAAAAGGAAAGTCTTAAGCCTAGTTTTAAAACTGGATAATGTGTCAGCCTCATGGACAGAGATTGGAAGTTGGTTCCACAAGAGAGGAGCCTGATAACTGAAAGATCTTCCTCCCATTCTGTTTTTGTAAATTCTAAGAACCATAAGTAAACCTGCAGTCTGAGAGCAAAGTGCTCTGTTAGGA
>NC_056503.1:8153229-8159185 GCF_014905685.2 Nematolebias whitei
GGTGCCCATTGGATGCAGAGAAGCTGCACTGAACCCACCGAACCGGAGCAGAACCAGAATTCCAGAACCATTGATGAATCTTGAGAGCTGGTAGCTCGCCCATGTGGACCTCTGAGCGAACGCGTGTGGCCGAACGTCCGGTGCTCCATCTGAAGCTCAACGGGACATTTTTCATCTGTTTCAACCAGCCAACAATGAGATGTCATCTGACGCGCGCGGCCGATTGTCCGGTTGTCCATCTGAAGCTTAACGGCACATTCTTCATGTGTTTCAAAACCATCCAAGAAGGAGACATCATCTGATGTGCACAGCGATGGTCCAGCAGTCCATCTGAAGCTCAGCCACACATTTTTTCTCTCTTTCAACTGTCCAACGATGAGCCATCTTCTGATGCACGCTGCAGATTGTCCAGTGGTCCATCTGAAGTTCAATGGGATGATTTTCTTCTCTTTCAACTGGCCAACAACAAGGATCTCCGAGCGGGGACACGCTGGTAAGTAAAATTTCATAGCTACATACTGTATAAGTATCTTGTTAAAATTAATGTTTAAAAGTTTATAACATTGCAAGAGCATGGGAAGGGTTTCTATAGCCTTCATATATATATATATATATATATCAGGGTCTGGAACCTAACACCCGTGATAAACGAGGGACTATTGTATTTTTATTCAGCAAGGAACCTAATTGCAAGTGTTATTAAGACTCAAACAACAAATTAGCTAATTAATTTATTAAACTATTTTCTATCTCAGAAAATCTTTTCTTGGGGTCTTGTTCACGAATGAGGGAAAAATAGAACGTGAGATCGATAGGCGGATAGGTGCAGCGTCTACAGTGATGCGGGCGCTGTACAGGTCTGTCGTGGTGAAGAGACAGCTGAGTCAAAAGGCGAAGCTCTCAATTTACCGACGATCTACGTTCCTACCCTCCTCTATGGTCATGAGCTTTGGGTTGTGACCGAAAGAACGAGATATCGGATACAAGCGGCAGAAATGAGTTTTCTCCGCAGGGTGTCTGGGCTGTCCCTTAGAGATAGGGTGAGAAGCTCGATCATCCGGGAGGGACTCAGAGTAGAGCTGCTGCTTCTCCACATCGAGAGGAGCCAGTTGAGGTGGCTCGGGCATCTGTTTAGGATGCCTCCTGCATGCCTCCCTGGTGAGGTGTTCCGGACACGTCCCACCGGGAGGAGACCCAGAGGAAGACCCAGGATACGCTGAAGGGACTATGTTTCTCGGCTGGCCTGGGAACGCCTCGGGATTCCCCCAGAGGAGCTGGACCAAGTGGCTGCGGAGAGGGTAGTCTGGGTCTCCCTACTTAGGCTGCTACCCCTGCGACCCGACCCCGGATAAGTGGAAGAAAATGGTTGGATGGATGGATGGAGAAAATCTTTTCCATTTTGAAGTGAGGCTTTTGCTCAAAGCTTATCGAGTAACAATTTGATACACAAGAGTCTAAACTTCTAAGTTTTTTTTGAGGAACTGTGTACTTTTCGTCAAATAAAATTTTATTTATTTCATTACCCATTTTTTTAATTATTATTTATTGTTAATTTATTTAAAGTTTATTTTGGCCACTCCCCTTTTCAGAGGTCACCATAGCGAGCACATTTACCTGAAATATTTTGTAATTTGTTTTATGCCAGATGCCCTTCCTGAGGCAACCTGGGCTCAAACCCACAACCTCAGGATTACAAGACCGTGGCACTGACCACCAAGAGCCCCACACAATGTTATAGTAATTATTGATCAAAAGCATAGAAGATGTGTTGTCTTAAAATTTCAGGGGTTTGTATTAATTTATGTAAATTATTATTATTATTATTAGACTATTATTATATACAAATATATACACTATGTGTGAGTGTGTGTGTGTAAACCTTGTGAGTTAGATAACTTGTAAAATAAGCAAAGTACTGACTTCCTTTTTGGTGTGTGGCTACATCTATAGGATTCCTTTCAAAATTGGGTTGCTACATCAAAATCCAAGATGGCTGCCACATATATGTATTCATACATGTAAGCCTTGTGAGTTGAATAACTTGAAAAATAAGCAACATGCAAACTTCAATTTTCATAAACATTTTGCTGCATTTAGGCATAAGAAAGGTCCTTACCCATAAGTGGGTTGCCAGTATTCACTATTCAAATCCCTTAGCAATGGGGGACATCAGTGAACCACTAGTTGCTGTTAGTGGAGAGGGCAAGATTTAAAACTTGTGAACACGTTTAAAATGTCAGCTATTATTTTGACAGCATTACCCAGTTTGATCACATATGTTCCAGGACATTATTCCAGCTGCCTGGTACTTCTGTGCTCAGTATGGACTGGAGGTTCCCCGTTCAAAATGGGAGACTCCACCAGTGGTCATGGAGAATGTCCGACATAAACGTGTGTGTGTCCTTCAAGGTGAAGGTGGAACTGCATTATAGACCAACTCTGTGTCAAAATACACAAGACAGAACTGGAAGTGGCAAAGCTAAAGATATTGAGGTTCTCCTAGGTTCTCACTGACAGTGACAAGGACAGAGAAGATTAGGAATGAGATCAGCGATAAAGCACATGTTGAAGGACTGGGAGAAAAATGTATAGAGGTCAGACTGAGATGGTTTGGACATGTCCAGAGAAGGGATAGTGGGTATATTGGTAGAAGGATGTTTGAAATTGAGCTGCAAGGAAAAAGACAAAGACGAAGGCCAAAGAGGAGATTTATGGATGAAGTTAGTTACATGGAGGTTGGGGTCATGGAGGTTAACGTGAGGACAGAGAATACAGAGGACAGAGTGGAGAAGAATGATTCGCTGTGGGGAACCATGAAAATAGAAAAGCTTAAAAAAAAGTAGACAGATAATTAAAGCTTTGGCCCCAAAAAGCTGCTGAGACCTCAGGTCCTCATTGAGAACTTAAATTTTCTCTTCATAAAATTTCTTGTCTGTTGTACATATAGTTGAAGGAGTTCTGGGGATGAGAATAGCCTGGGTCAACATGCGTCAAGAGGCTTGGACCCCGGTAATACTGTATCTTCTTGCAGTTCTAGTTAATTCTGTATTTCTGTTCCATTTTTATTTCCAGTAGAAAGTATGCCTCGCTGAGTTCTGTGTTGGAAAACAAAGCTATTATTTAGGGAAAAAAAAAACAATGGCTGGACGAAATATGTTTATTTAATGATTATTTCTTGTTCACATTGAAAAACACAAATTAAAGCATCCATGGCTCAGCCTGGCCTTGTAAAAACTGTAGTATTGCGGGATTGTGCCTCGTTTTGTTGAATTTGTATTGCCTCTGACCTGATCACAAACAAACCTGCAGCTTTTTCACACAGACTCAAAAGTTTGATGATGAAACTTACGGTACATTTTGATATCCCTCAAACCCATTGCAGTGTTGTTAACAAGAATGCCGAATGAACCCAAAGGTTGTAGTCTTGAAAAAAATCTGAATACATCAAAATAAGAAGAAACAAGAAGAATATAGAGGTCAGCGTCCCTGCAGGGAAACACACAACCACACACTACTGGTGCATCATAAATAATTACTTTTGTATGAGATTTTAACTCCTTTCACAAAACACTTCAAGCCATATCTGAGCTGCCTTGTTGCTATCTTCAGTGTGATATATGAAAGGACTGAGGTAGCAAGAAAAACTAAAGTTATCCCTACATTGTTACACTTCTGAGCCGCCAAGTGAGGTAATGGCAGAATCATATCAGTAAGTACAAATGGTAAGCCAGCATTGCAGCCCAGGGGTGTGATGTAGTGATGAAATACTTTATATGATCAAGTGGATATTAAAGACGGACATGTCCACATGGCAATCTCTGCATGTTTCTGCTCTAATGCAGATTTACTTTTGCACTCTACAAGTTGATAGTAGTGTTGGAAGAGATTTTTTTCACTTGTTTAATCCTTGTTTTACCCACACTTTTGCATACTTGCCTTTGTTTTTATGGAATACCTAGCCATAAAACATAAGACCTAGTCAAGTTTCCACATAATTATTGATTAAGACAAAAACTTCCATAGGATGCTGAGAGCAGGATAAGATTTGTGGAATTAATATAGCAACTTTGAAATGTTACATAAATTCAACATGCATAGGATAGCAACTTATGTAGGAGTGACTTAAGGGCCTGGCATACTCCATCCGAAGCCGAACAGTCGACGTGTGGTCACATAGTTGTGGGACGTTCATTTTTGCACACACCTTTCATAGTCCATTCGACACACAGCACAGAGCTACTGGCAACCTCCCTCCCACTGTAGAATACATCACCACATGGATTTCTTCCTACCAGGGTCTCCACTACATCCCTACATCTGCTGTTTGGCCACTATCATGAAGAAAGTGCCACACTTTTCAGCAGACAGAATCCTCCATGCACAGTCTGCACAGTCTCCATCCAGGAGTTTTGGGCCATTTGACTAATTTAGTGTATTTGAAGAGTCATAATACTGAATATCTAAGTGTGTTTCCATATAGATGAACACGCCCACAAACTTCTGACCAATCACTCAATATACTTGGCACATACGCCTGTGAGAAAGAAAAATGACAGGGCTTGTGTATAAAAGGGGCAGGTGAAGCTACTTTGAGAACAAAATGGCATGATCTTAGTCACAAGACTACAACGAGAGCCAATTTCTTCGGATGGAGTATGCAGGATATTTAATAATGTTATACAAATGCTGTGTCTTAACGTCCACTGTAATGTTGCTTTAGTTTCTTATTCTTCTCAGAATTAAGCATCAGTGTTGCATTCTTTGAAGTTTTTTATGTGTAATTGGTAAATACAACACTTTTTACAACGTGATTGTGCAGTGTACCTATTGTGTATATGCGGCATTGCAAAATAATCAACAATGTCTTTGTGGTGGCACTGGGTACCAGCTGTGTAATGTATTTTGTCATGTCATATACCAATATTTTCAACTTAGTCATTTCACAAACATGAACCTAAAATAAACTGATGTACAAGTTGCTTTATTTGGGTTGGTTCAGACTTGAATATTTGCAAAATACAGTTCTTTTTTTTCAGGTTTTGACACAGATAAATGGTAAATGGACTGTACTTATATCTGCTTATATCTTATCTGCATTTTACACTACAACCTGTGTCCTCATTGACCCATTCATACAGCACTCTACTAGATCTGTACAAAGAATAATCAGTGCTTTCACATTTATAAACTGATGGGACACACCGGAGGCAATGAGGGTTCAGTGTCTTGCCCAGAGACAATTCAGCATATGACTGCTGGTGGAATAGAACCCCCAACTCTCACATTGGAGGACAACTGCTCTAACCAATCAGTCAAAGCCTTCCTGTAAAAGTAACAAAATAAAATAAAGTAAAAAAAAAAAAGTCAAGATACCTCCTCCTTGAATCGCCACCTTATCGTGGTGGAGGAGTTTGTGTGCCTGAATGATCCTAGGAGTTATGCTGTCAGGGGCAATTGGAATAGCCCCTGGTAGGGTGTCCCAAGGCAGATTGGTTTTAGGTGACAGGCCAGACAAAGACCAATTCAGAAAACTTTTGAGGACAAAAAGAAACAAGCAACTCAGTGTCCCTTGGCCATACGTGGGTTACTGGGGCCCCGCTCTGGAGCCAGGCCTGAGGGAGGGCCTCATTGGTGAGCGCCTGGTGACCGGGTCTACACCTATGGGGCCCGGTCGGGCTCAGCCCAAAGAAACAACATGGGTTTGCCTTCCTGTGGACCCATCACCTGCAAGACGGGCCATACAAGTCAGGTACAAGATGCCATGGGCAGTGGCTGAAGGCAGGACCTTGTCGCTCTGACACTTTATAATTACCCACTTTATAATTATAGTTTCTTGAATTTTCCAAAAAAGTTCAATCTGGTCCTCTGGACATTCAAAAAATAAAAAAATAAAAAAATAAAAATGTAGAAACGTTTCGTCTCTCATCCGAAAGACTTCCTCAGTCTGAGGTGCTGT
>NC_056503.1:8159285-8161209 GCF_014905685.2 Nematolebias whitei
ACAATGGATCATTAGCACACTGATGGCTGTTTACTATTCACAGGGGGCTGAGTGATACTTGCAATAATAGCGTTGTAAGAGGGGGACCGTTGAACCCGGAGGCCTCCACCCCTGTTTAATGATGGACGGTTTCTTTTCACAAAGATGGCCTCCTTTACTCCTCTCTCAAACCATCGTTCCTCTCTGTCCAGGATGTGAACATCTTCATCCCTGAAAGAGTGACCGCTGGCCTGGAGATGAGTGTAGACTGCAGAATCCTGGCCTGATGATGTTGATCTTCTGTGCTGGGCCATCCTTTTGGCCAGTGGCTGTTTAGTTTCCCCGATGTAGGATTTCTTGAATTTTGCTCTTTTCCTAACTTTGTCATTGTTCAAAAAAAGGCTCATTGTCATTAACTTCTATTCATCTTAACCAGTATGTAAAGTAGATTACTGGTAGCTAATACTTCAGTGTCAATTATGGGATTTCCAAGTTGTACTTGAATGCACCATTAAATAATTTCACTGTTTACATGTGTTAAAGTTGTGTATAAGAACATTTTTTTATTAATCAGAAGTGCAGGTTGCATGGCTTCATATGTTAACGAAGCTGAAAGCCTAGCTCTAAACGTCCAGGTTCACCATTATTTTATTTCACAAAAAAATCCCTGAGACCATCTTGTGTATGTGTGCACACATGCATACGTGGGCCACCTGAGTGAAAATAACAAACTGAATGTAAAATGATAAATCCACTAATACAACCAACCAACACTTTAATAATATATAGCAAATACATCAATCATACACTATTAAGTGCTGACTTCAAAAACATAAAAGGTGATGCTGAAGTTTAGGAGAGCACTGCTAGCTTGGCTTGGTTATTAAAGCCAAAAGAGAAGTTTCTTTTCCCCAAAGGCTGCACTTTTCTGCTTTCAGTCTCTGATACAAATTGACAGATGGAAGAAATGAATGAAATAAATAACTACACAAAGAATGAAGAGGGAGGATTCGAAACAACCAGAGGACAATAAAAAGAGAAGGAAAAGAGGTGGAGAAAGAACACAACCCACATCAAAGACCCCTCGTCATCTCTTGGGGCACTCGTCGGCAAGAAGAAAACAAAAGTGTATATCTCACTTTTCAACTTTGCAGCTTATTTGGTCTCATTTCTTTGTTGCCTGTTTCTCCATTAGAGCCCGACTGTGGGAGTTGTTGCCATGAATTCTTTGGAGTTGAAAGACTCTAGTAGATCTGTCGCCTTACCCAACGTCTTGACTTCAAACAAAAGATGGAAAAAGAGCTGGAAGGTTGAAAAGGTGAGGTGATGTGAGACAGGAAGCTAGCAGGGCTGCAACTTCTCATCTGATTTATAGAGGAATAATGTGGATTAACAAAAGACGAAGAGAAAGAAAAAGACAATATATGCCGAAGTACAAAGGTGGAGTTAAACTTTTTAAAAGCACAATTACGTTTTTACAAAGAAAAATAAAACAATTTTTGAAATAGTGTAAGCTTTCATAAAAACAAAAGCAACACTAAGAATCCTAAACATATTTATTAAGTCATCCATCTATCATGTGGGCATGTTGCAGAAGATACAAGTCCAAGATGGAAAGCCAGTCAGTGCTTTTCACATCAACTCTCTCAGCTCCTCATCCACTCTGGTAAGGATGCTCCTCTGTGCACCTCCCTAGAGAGATTTTCCTGGCATGTCCAACTGGTCTGAGAACCCGTCGTGGAAGAACCAGGACACGTGTCATGGGCCTCCCTGCTCAAGCTACTGAACCCCACAACCCAGGAACAGAGGGAAGATGACGCATATAAGAAAAGGATGGACCAAACTTGTATATACTGTTAAACTTGCAGAAGGAATTTAATGTAATATTTTCGTAGGACCTGAAGAGAGCCTCAAGTTCAACAAAGTGCAGGAGATATGTAACTTT
>NC_056503.1:8161219-8164070 GCF_014905685.2 Nematolebias whitei
CTGAAGAGAGCCTCAAGTTCAACAAAGTGCAGGAGATATGTAACTTTTTGTCACGTTCGGTTTTGGGTTCAGAATAAGCCAGACACAGGAGTACAAAAGAACAGTTTTTATATATTTGGCTGCTGGATGGAGGCATCAGGGTCCAGTCAGGAGTCCAATCTTCTCAATCTTGCAATGTGGCAGGCGCTGTTGTTGATCTGCAGCTGGTGATATCACTCATGTAGAGTGAACTGCTGCAGCGGAGCAGACAGAAGCTGTTGAGGTCTGGTAAAGGGGAGATCTAGGTCCGTGAGTCAAAGCAGGGGTCATTTGCAGGGTAGCAGAGAGCAGAAGACTGAGGCAATACGTGATCCAAAGTCGTAGTTGTAAGTAAGAGGGGAATGCACAGAGTCCGAAACTGTGGTCAGATGAGCAGAATAAAAGGGTCAGGCGAGGCAAGGCGTCAAAAAACAGGCAAGGGTTCAAGGCAAGACAAGGATACAAGGCTATGGAAACAGGATACTATGAAAGGCTTGACTATCAGGGACCATGAGAGGTATAATAATTTAGCACTAGTGGCTTGTGATCATGAAGCTTATAAGGCAGGAGAACTGATTAGTGCTGATTACTGTGGAGGAGCAAGGAAAACATGGCATGGAGTGACAGGAGCAGGTTGGAGCAGAGAGATGGGTGACATGCAAAACAAAGCTGAGGAACAGAAATCTTGGCAAGAGGGACAGAAACTAGTAATGTCACGAAGGGGCAGAGATGTGAGCAGATGGGGGGTGGGGGGGCTGCTGATCATGACACTTGTATAAAAAAAACATTGAACTTTCAGCAGAACTATTCAAATAACCATTGTTTGATATTGAGAAAGTCTTGGTTATTGTTAGAAACAAACTATAGGATTGTATTAAAACTGACATTGCTGCATGAAAATCTCCTTTCACTGACATGAAATTTAGCCAAAGACAAAAAATACAAACAATATCTTTGAACCCTTACAGTACTCAGAAAGTTTGAGATGAGAAACACCAAGATATACAATTTATGTTTTTTCTTTACAAATACATATTTCTATTTATTTTTTTCTCTCTCAGGTCAATCTTGCAAAAATAAACAAATAAATAAATTCACAAAAAAATTATGGTTTTTATAAGGTTTACTGTATTTTGTTTCTTGCTACCTCACTTTTGGTGAGGATAGTGTAAATAAAAAGGTAAAAACAAAAAAATTATGTTATGATTTTTGGCTTGTTTTGTACTGTAGTATTTGTTTTTCAGCTTTAGTAATTTAGTTATTTGTATCATGGTACTATAATGTTGGTTTGTTACTGGGTTCTGCATGTTTAAAAATGTATTTTGTAGTGCAACATAAGCACTAACATCTATGAATTTTGGATTCTATATGTATGAAGGTTAGACATTCCTATTTTTGAAATTATTTTTGAAAGTACACAAACACACATTTTCTACAATTTGTGTAGAAAAATGAATAAGAGATGGATGAATAACTGAATATTTGGAAACTGAGCAAATAAAAAAAAATATATATGCATTTGTTAGATTAATAATTGGTGTCTTATTGGTCAATTTATTTGTTTGTTGGGGGGGGGGGGTGTTTCAGAGGCATTGTGCTGGAAATATTTTCAAATAATTGGCATATAAAAGATATATTATTTCTAAATATGAAACCATTTTTAGTGACCAAAAGAGAAGGAAACAATGGTGAGTAAATGAGGTAACAAAAGAATTGGGGTGCCTATGAGGGGGAATGCAGCCATGGGACAAACTGCAGAACGGAACAACAGAGATTGATGAGTATTTGAAACAAGGTGACTTTACTGAGGGGCGAAAAATAGGAGCAATCAGAAAGAATGAGAATTTTAGCATATGGGCAAAGTGGAAGCAGAAAATTAGTATGAATGGGATCTAATTAGGACTGAATACTAAATAAACCAACTGACATAAGGAGATCTGAATCAACACTTTCCTTGTTTGGACATTAAACTGATTGTAAAATGTTGTGCCATTTGCAAGTTTATTGACACAATTCCAACCTATAGAAGTTAATATACTTAAACATCCAATTTCTTTCTGTAGAAGCAATTAGAAGCTTTGGCAGATGTTCATGCTAAACACATATTAAAATAAAATAGATATTTAGTGATAAAGTTGTATATGAAACATTAGAGAGCACAATGTAACAAAAAACATATATCCATCAATCCATCCATTATTTTTACACGCTTCTTTCTTTTTGGAACGTGAGGGTCACTGGTGCCCACGTCCAGCCATCACTGTGTGAGAGGCGGGGGACACCCAGGTCTCCAGTCCATCACAGGGACACATAGAGACAAATGAGACAAACAACCATTCACACTCACTCACACCTAGAGACAATTTAGAGTTACCAGTCAGCCTAACATGCATGTTTTTGGTCTGTGGGAGGAAACTAGAAAAAACCCACGCATACATGAAGAGAAGATGCAAACTCCACCCAGAAAGGCCCCCGGACCGGGATTTGAACCAGGGGTAACCTGCTTGCTGAGAGGCAGCAGCTCTACCAGTTGTGCCACCGTGCTGCCCGTAACAAAAACAAAAAGACAAAAAAGCCATTATACAAAACACCTGTTTTTTTTCTTAGAAACGCTTAACTAGATTTATTAGCAAATGCATTGTTGGACAATGCATAGATGTCATAAATCACTGCCAACTCAGTGTCAACGCACACACCATTATCATGTCAGTTGTTGAAAGCGTACAAAAGTGTGTTTGAGAGTCTATAATTACAAAAAAAGAAGAAACAATTAAAATAACCAGATAGGGAATTAATGGTTCATGGAAAGTGTGTGTGTGTGATGGTGTGTTTG
>NC_056503.1:8164170-8167572 GCF_014905685.2 Nematolebias whitei
ACTTAAAGTACATTTTCTATATACCCACCCCCGACACACACACACATGCACAGTACATACACTTTGGTTGTTTGAGAGACTAAATACAATGACTTTTTCCTTATGAAGGATTTATTTTACACAAGTTGTTCATATTTTGTGAATGACACTAAAATCAGCTATTTCACTTTTGGTTTTTACCTTCAATCTTTAGTAAGATATTCTTTATGTAATAGTAGTGGCCATTTTCTAAAGTGTTAAAATGACCATTGGGAAATTTAAACAAGTGCAGTTTAAAATCATCATACATTCAGACATAGATAGCTTTGTTGCAGTGTCTGTGTCAATAATAAAGTTGCATCACAAGATATTTTTCTGCTCCAGTTTGTCACATATCCATAAAAACAAACAGAATTGTCCTTCCCAGGTGTTTGTGTTTACCCTTTGTTAGTGCATGTACATAAGTCTGTGTCTCCTGTTACTCAAAAACTGGTTGTTGTCATTCTACGTCAAGCTTTGGTTCGTGTGCCTTCTCTAAGTGATTAATTCATATACGTTTTGTTGCCTCGTCAGCCTAATTTGATTTTGTTAAAATAAACAGCTATTTATTTTTACCTCCTGGGTTCTCCATGTTCTGCCTGCACTTGTGTTTAAGTTAAAACTCAACTTTGTGACAGAATGACCAGCTCAAAATTTGAATGAAGCAGGCGTATGACTTGGGCCAATTACCTGGCCCAAGAAGCCGCTTGGATTTCCTGGTGAGAGCGAGCCCAAGAGGAAGAGTCCATCATCTGGTTGAGTGGGTTCTGGATCAAACCTGCCCAGAGACAGAGACTCCTCTCACCTTTCCTCATCTCCTGAGACTCCAGCGTGTTCTGAGTCTCCAGCATGTTCTGAGTCTTGTTGGATTTCATATTTTTATACCTTTTTATATTTCCTATCAAGCATTCAAATGTCATGTTATACAAAGTGTGTGTGGGTCTTTCTTCCAGGGTTGCACTATATTTATAGAAAATGTGTACTAATTCTAACTATTTTACCTTTACATAAAATCTTATATTAGCTAATGATAATTTTACAAGTTCACATTTGATATATTACAAGCAAACAAATCATGCCAGATAGCAGAATGATTAACATAAATAAAGCTAGAACACATCTCTTTAATTTAGACTTAATATAGTTTGACTAAGTAAAATCCAACTAAAGCAACTAAACTAAAACAGAAGTATAAAAAGGGATCAAGTAAGAACACGCAAACATGAGTTAGATAATAATTAATAGTTATTAATTATTCCTAGAAATAAACAACTTTAACTCAAATCATTTGGAATCACTAAGGTATACTCACGTTAAACAAACAGAGCTAAAACAAAACGATTTCAGTGTGCCATAAACTTTCTAAACTAACGTCCTTCAGGGAGTGGGCTACACCAGTAACCATGGCAACTGAAGGGCTAAACCAATCAGAGGAGCTAGCTTTTTCAAGCTTTTATAAAAGCCGGAAATGACACACGCTCATCGAGCATTTCCGGGGAAGACCAAACCGAGACGGTTCGTTCTTTAATGCTCCAAATATATGCATATATTTTATTAATGTAATTGTTTGTCTCTGAATATCTGTTGAAGATCAAATGG
This sequence comes from Nematolebias whitei, assembly GCF_014905685.2. Taxonomy (NCBI): domain Eukaryota; kingdom Metazoa; phylum Chordata; class Actinopteri; order Cyprinodontiformes; family Rivulidae; genus Nematolebias; species Nematolebias whitei. The sequence goes on from NC_056503.1 coordinate 8,165,788, forward strand.
TCCCATCATTTGCTGCGGTCCCCCTGGTCACTTCACCTGCGGCAGAGCTCCTACCCTGTGATGGACGGTCTCCGGGCCACCCACCAGAGCTTCTCCCCAAAGACACTACAAAGTAACAGTCCAATAACATTACTTTCAGTTTCAGTTTCCCAAATGTGCCTTGCTGAACAGAAACACTTTATCCATTTTTATTCATCAAGTACAACATCTGACTTATGGTGTCATTTCTTCTACAGTCACTAACAAACAACCTAGACATAAATACTAGCACAGCACCGAACATAAAAGCCAACAGAGACAACCCATTTGAACACTTAAGCTGAAAAAGTCCACCCATTTCTGTCCAAAGGTTACTCAAAAAGATATGTGGCTCACTCAGTCTCTTACATTCCAGTACAACATGTAATTTAATTAATTTACACTGAATTTTAACCGTAACACAAATAAATTACTGTTTCTGTAAACTTTGAAAACACAACTGTAATATTGAAAAGTCCAAAAAAGTTCAATCTGGTCCTCTGGACATTCAAAAAAAGTTTCATCCTGCCTCAGCAATGCAAAACCACCACCTTCCAACATCAGTAGAGAGGAGAGGGACGCACTCACCACTCTTAGCAAGGACAAAAACATCATCATTCTCCCAGGAGACAAAGGAAGGTGCACAGTGATTTTGAACCAGAAAGCCTATCATGAGAAAGTTATGACGCTCCTTAGTGACTTAACCACTTATGAACCTCTGAAAAGAGATCCAGGAAGTGGTTACAAGAAGAAATTGATAGATTGCCTGAAAAATTTGGAGCAGGACAAGGCTAATGACCATATTCTGTACCACAGACTCCACCCAGGGGAGGCCATACCTTGTCTGTATGGTTTACCTAAAATCCACAAACAAGGTGTACCTTTAAGATCTATTGTTAGCATGATTAACTCTGTCACTTACAATGTTTCCAAATATCTGGCGTCTGTACTCATCCCTTTAGTTGGCAGCTCAGAACACCACATACAGAACACCATGGACTTTGTGGATAAGGTGAGGGATGTCATCATGGAGACTGATGAAACAATGGTCTCTTTTGATGTCACATCACTCTTTACGTGCATTCCTGTTGATGATGCAGTAGAGGTGGTCAGTTTAAGATTAAAATCAGACACCACTCTGAGCAGCAGGACCACGCTTTCCACAGAACAACTGTGTCAACTCTTGAAACTGTGCCTGCAACCTACTTCACATATGGAGAGCAATATTATAGGCAGAAACATGGGTGTGCTATGGGGTCTCCAGTTTCTCCTATTGTTGCCAACCTGTACATGGAGGAGGTAGAAAAGAGAGCCTTGACGTCCTTTTCAGGGACACCACCAAGTCATTGGTTCAGGTATGTTGACGACACCTGGGTTAAAATTAAATCTCAGGAAGTCCAACATTTTACTGACCACATCAACTCTGTGGATAAATACATCAAGTTCACACGAGAAGATGTAAAAAATGGCAGGTTGGCTTTCTTGGACTGTGAGGTCTCAGTCTCTGATAGAGGACATTTGCAAACTGAGGTGTACCGCAAACCCACCCACACAGACCAGTATTTGCAGTTTGACTCCCATCACCCTTTGGAGCACAAGTTAGGAGTCATCAGGACTCTGTATCACAGAGCAGACAGCGTCCCCACTAGCTCAGGAGCCAGGCAGAAGGAGAAATCCCACACAAGACAGGCTCTAGAGCAATGTGGATATCCTAACTGGGCCTTCCTGAAAGCAGAGAAGAAACCCAAACAGGACTCCAGTCAGCCA
>NC_056503.1:8167672-8170439 GCF_014905685.2 Nematolebias whitei
TTACACTATGTTTAAAGCAAAACATAATGCATGTCTGGGTTCAACAATTATAACAACAATTGTATATATATATATATATATATATATATATATATATATATATATATATATACTTTATACTAAGATCTTGTCCACAGATAAGGATGTAAAGTCACAGTTTGCTTAATTATCACCTTAACTTCACAAATACAAAAGAGAATACACAATTAAAATCACTTTTTTATTTTTCCCATTTGCTCAGGTGAGTTTCAGTTTTCTTGCTGTCTAGTAATTTTGACAGTTTTAACACCAAGTTCATGCTATACACTCTGTCGGAGGTAAAAGTGTCTGCAAAGCCTTATTTATCAATAACACAAATTAGATGTTAGAATATGTGATGTACCAGCTGCCCTGTTTAGGTTGCAGTAATTAGGACACTGCACAAGTATCTAGAGGCGCAAGCAAGCTAAGCCAAAAGGTGAACAGTTTGATATATTAGTTCTTGGAGCTGCAGTTCTTTTGCATCAAAGAAAACCAGCAGAGTTGATTGGGCTTCTAATTATAATCCTGACAGTCTTTCTTTGGAGGCGTTTCAAACATGTCCTTGTGGGATAAAACCAGTGGCAGACTCACGATGGATGTACGGTAATGTGTCCTTTCCTGAGTGACAAGAGTGTTGCTGGGAACAGTGATTTGAGGTTTTCTCTGTGGTTGGTTTGATGGATGGATGGATGGATGGATGGATGGATGGATGGATGAACTTGTAAGGGTGGCACACTGCGTATTGTCTCTCAAATTAATTTAATGGCTATTAGTTGTTCCCCATCGCAAAACTAAGAGGGGGCATTGGAAATACTTGGAAATATCCTCCGTTCGACTGTCACTATATGTCACTTTGCACTCTGAGCTGTATAACTTTAAAAATAAGGGAGTTACGGATTTCAATTTTGGTGTGTGGCTGTATCAAGATGTAAAAGAGGTCACTATCAGAAATTTATTAATTTGCCATATCAAAATCCAAAATGGCTACCACCATATGTATTTGTAAATCAGCCACTGCAATCATTTGAGGAAACTATGCTTTCTAGTTTTTAAATGGCTTAAAAATCTAGTTTTTGCAAATAATTGTAGTTGCTCTTGCATTGTCCTAAGGCCACCACTGGCCACCCCTTTCTATTGCACCTGGTCATGGATAAATCTATCCCCGTCAATCACCAGGATCTGTAACCATGTAGTTCATTTAAAAATTTACAAACAGTCACTATTCAATCCTTCAGCAACAAGGGGCATCAACATACCGCTCGTTTAAATGCATCTACCACAATAATACACAGCAACATTTTGCAATAAAGCAGAAAGCAAGATGGATGGTGAGTAACTGTGGACCTGTACAATAAATGGACTGCACTTATATATAGCGTTTTTCTATCTTATCCAGATACTCAAATCACTTTACACTAAAATCTGTGCCTCATTTAGACATTCATACAGCACTCTACTAGATCTATACAAAGCTAATTGAACAAATCATTCTAAAGAGACTAATCAGTGCAGTAAATGAGTGTGACTGATCAGTTTCCAGCCAGTGCAAGGTATTCATGAAACGACAGTGGCCACAGCAGGGGGAAAGAAAGAAAAACATGGTCCCAAAGCTTTAAACTATAATTACAAACCAAGCAGTGGTGTAAGCTGAAGCAGACTTTTAGCAGAGAAGTGAAAGGAGACATGATGGAGGAGGGACCAACACGCTATTTCTCCTTCTGCCAAACTACATTTATCACACGCCTTCTTTTGACTTTCTAAACCCATACAACATGCACAGAGCTGTTACACCTACACCAAATTTACCAGCCTTCTACCAGATTCACTTACTCCTCTGCCTCTCCTTCTTATCTCTTCTTCAATTCATTTTTTTTTTTTTTTACTCGAACCCTTTTCCTGTAACACTTAAGGTCAGAGTGGAATGTGAACAATAAATCTTCTCTGTAGATTCTGACAGCACCCTTCAGTCCAGGAAGTGCTTTGGTAATTTGGACACAAGAGCAGCACTGCACCTAAAAACACTCTCTTAAAAATATTTGAGTGCACCCAGAGTCATGATGGAAAGCTTGGAGAGGGTTATTTACAGAGAAAGTAAGAGAAATTGGTGGGAAGAAATGAAGAAAGTGAGAAATGGGAGAGGGCAAAAGGGAAAATGTAAAGGGAAAGATTTTCTGGAAGAGGAGTGCATACTGAGAGTCCACGTTGTCTAGATTAATATGATGAATGATACAGAACAGCCACTGTAACTGCACTATTATTTTCTTTTATTTGGCTTTTGAGCTCACTTTTACTGCAAAACGATAACAAACCTCTTCAATTTAAATCCTTTTACACCCCAACACCCACCCACATACTCAGACACAAAACTGTGAGCAAGCCTATTTGTTACTAAAGTAAAGAAGCCTACAGAGGTGCCACTACTGGGCAACACAAGGATCAATACAATTTTACACTTTGCATGTCTTAAAACACATCATGAAAGACCAGTACACACACACACACCATTCCCACACACCTAGACACAAACTAAGAAAATCAGAGAATAAATTCAACCAGAACTTTTTTGAAAGTTTTTATTAATTATTATTAGTGTACAAATGAAGTGCCATCATGCATCAATTTTTTTCTATAAAGTTCAAAGATAATTTGGGATTTCCTTTTGTGTTTAGCTAAACTTACGACATGTCTACACTTTGATGTAAAGCTGCATTTGAAGTGTAAAGAAGACCAAAATCTAATAAAACAT
>NC_056503.1:8170539-8182763 GCF_014905685.2 Nematolebias whitei
TAAAGCTGCATTTGAAGTGTAAAGAAGACCAAAATCTAATAAAACATTGACGCTGCTGCCAGATGTTTTATTGGGTTACCGTAGTAAACAGACACTTGTGCACTGATGTCAGAAGCATTTGTAATGTATGTGTTGGTGTGTGTGTGTGGGGGGGGGGGGGGGGGGGGGGGACCCTGGTGGAGGTCTGGGTGTCCTCCTCCATAAAATCTTGAATAATGCCATTTCCTGCATTCTGGTGTATTTTAATAGATTCTTAAACATCTGCATTTACCTACATATGATAACACTTGATCCAGTAACTATTTTAGAGAGCATGGCAGGAAAAAGTAGCCTGACCAACAGCTCTCCTTGTGTAAATAGAGCACGCTCCACTTCTCTCATGCATCCTAACACTCCCCACCCCGGTCAACAAATGCTGGCAGTAACGTAGTTCTAAGCTAGAATGCAACACAGAGGTGTCTTCCCCTCCTCCCCCTGCCCCGTCGACAAAAAACCCAGAAGAGATGAGCACCCTGCCAAGGCAAGTGACCAAGAAGAAACACTGCATGAGGTGTGGTGAGTTGTTGTAGGTAACCAGGAAAACATGGAGTGGACTTCTAGTGGTTTGAGTATTCTCCTATTAATCAAGTGGAATGGATATTTTCACAAAGAAACAGAAACAGAGCTGGGTGAGCTAATATTTCATGGTAAGGGTGGTGGTGGTGATGATGGCGGTGGTGGTGGGGGGAGACATGTCCCCTTCACATGTAATTGATGTTGCGTCTATGCACTTGTGTCTCTCATTCCCTACACAAAATTACAAGTTATTTTAAAGATATCATTGGACCATGAAAGTCAGAAAACAGATGCCCACATGTTAATTTTTTTTTGTCTCTACAGTGTTTTATTAAGGAGATAAGACAAGTTTAAAGGATCATTCACTGCTAGGTTTGAGGGAAAAATTCTAAGCACAGAAACATTACAAGTAAATAAGAGTTTAGATATGCATACTCTGCACCCTGGAAGGATTAAAAAAAAAAAAAGTTATATAAAACTGAGAGACACCGGGAGAAAGCAAACAAAAATGTAAATGATTGGATGTATGGACGTTATGTAAAATGCTTGTGGGAGTTAGACGGTTTGGTTTAAGATAAATTTGGAATGTTTAGGCAACTCAATAGTTAGTTGTCATGATTTAAAGGTAATTTGAAACTCAGGAGTACAGAGGGAACATGGGGACTTGCAAATCAAACAAAAACAGATTTATAAACAAAATAAATGGCTGTTGAGGCAGCAAACCTGCTGGGAAGCTCAGTCCTCACCTCTTTCTACAGGTGTGCAGTGGAGAGCAGCCTCTGCAGAAAGAAACACTTTGCAGAGAGTGGTGAAGGCTGCACAGAAGTCTGTTGGAGTCAGTCTCCCCACCATCACAAAAGCTCAAATAATAATATAATATCTCAACTACAGGCCCAAATCTCAAATGAGTTGAAAAGGATGTTCTGTGGACACATTCTCATCTACCTGCCAGCTGTGCTCGAGTGCTGACCACTGAAATCCTGGAACTAGCAGGAAACACGGCTCATGACAGCGGAAGGACATGGTCGTCCCTCGGCACCTACAGTTGGCTGTCAGCAGGGATGAGGAGCTCAGCAGACTGCTGGGAGGAGTGGCCATCACTCTGAGAGGAGTTCTGCACTGCATTCAGGTGGTCCTACAGTCCGGGGGAACTGAGAGGCCAGCCGAGTCTGGGTGGATGGATTGGACGGCATCTGCAGCCAGTTTCTTAGGATCCACTGTGGGATGGACCTTTACAAGCGATCCTTCCTGCCTAGAACCATCAGTATTTATAACATCTCTTAATGAAATGAGGATAACGAGTTACAACAACAAATAATTTCCCTTGGGATTAATAAAGTATTTTTGAATTGAATCTACACCTCTAGATGTGTTCTAGAATTGTGCCACTCAGGGTGGCTGCATGTTGGAGCAGCTCTGTTACATTCATTTGGATTTATTGCTTTTGAAAACTTTAATTTCTCTTTTTTCAGGATGTAAAATGTTTTGTTTTTTTTGTTGATGATTATTTAGTCTGGTATCAGATGCTGTGCCGCTGGAAGGATTTTTACTGAAACTTTTTTACTTTTGGGCATTTGTTATTATGCATAACCATGGCAACAAGGTGTTTTTTAACAACCAAGAGTCACTGATTAACATCTCAAACACTGAAATACCTAAACTACAGCTCCAAATCCCAAATGAGTTGAAAAGGAGGTGCCGTGGATGAATTCCCGTCAACCTGGCGGTGGTGCTAGAGTACTTGACCGCTGACATCCTGGACCTGGTGAGAAACTCGTCTCAGGACAATGAGGAGACTGAGATCATCCCCCAGTGCCTTTAGCTGTCTGTCCATGGTGACGAGGAGCTTGGGAGACTGCTGGGAGGAGTGACCATTGCTCAGGAAAGAATTCTGCTTGGCATTCAGGCAGTCCTGCTGCCCAAGAGGACCGAGAGTCTCGTTGGATCTGACAGCAAGCTGGATCTGGGTGGACGGATCGATATCTGTGACCAGATTCTTCAGCTTCACTGCAGGAGATCCTTCCTGCCCACAGCTATCAGCATCTATAACAATTCTTGAATGAAATCAGTATGATGAGCTATGACAACACTTAATTTCCTTTTGGGATTGATAAAGTGTTTTTGAATTGAATCGAATCGAATGCAGGAAGAGGGCCACCTGCATCATGAAGGACCCCACTCACCCAGCACACACACTTTTTGGCCTGCTCCCCTCTGGCAGGAGGTTGTGGAGCATTAAGTGTAGAACCACTAGACTGAGGAACAGTTTCTACCCTGAAACTGTTAGACTCATAAATCCATAACCAGAATAACCACTGTAATGCCACTTTAATTGGTGATATGTGATTTTATGTGTGCTGCTGATAAACCATGCTGCTGAATTATCGCTTTTAAGCTGCTGTATCCATACCCATCTGCTCACAACAGACACATGTTCAGACTGCTGTTTAATATACCGTTTTCCATCCATCCATCCATTTTCTTCCGCTTATCCGGGGTCGGGTCGTGGGGGTAGCAGCCTAAGTAGGGAGGCCCAGACTTCCCTCTCCCAGCCACTTGGGCCAGTTCTACCGGGGGAATCCCGAGGCGTTCCCAGGCCAGCCGAGAAATAAAGTCCCTCCAGCGTGTCCTGGGTCTTCCTCTGGGCCGTTATATATATACCATATACCGTTTTATTTTACATTATTATTGTTTAGCGTATATCTTATATCCTTGTATACGGTTACTTTTTATACTTTATATTTTTGCTATTTTTGTGTGTAACTGGGACCTGGAGTAGACAATTTCATTCCACCTCATGTGCTACATGGGAGGCGACTGAAAATAAAGAACCTTGAACCTTTAATCTTGAGAACAGGTGGAAGTGGGTGAGGCAGAAGCAGAACTGGGAAGTAAGATCACACACAAAGAAAAGACACCGGGGAATAAGGGAACACTGGAAAGTACTAACAAGATTCTACATAAAATAACACAAACATAATAAAAAAATACTAACACAAAGACAAAACCTTGAAAAGGAAGAAGTGGGTTAAAATAATGTCTGGGTGTTGTTTATTTTAGGTGTGATTTGGGGCTATATTATACAGCACTGTGGTCAATGCTAGTTGTTTTAAATGTGTGTTATGAATAAACTGAACAAGGTTTTGATTTAAACTCATCTTAGGTGTGTTAATAAGGTCCCTGTAATATGTTTCGAAGACTTCAAGAATGTTCAAAGTTAAGTCACTCCAGACTTGTAAGTAATAAACTAAATTGGCATTTCAGAATCCTAATTATTAACTGTATAAATACACGTGTTGGAGCACTTCAATGCTATTTAGCCTTTTTTTTCTTTGTTCAGTCCTAGTATGATTTTTGAGTAGGGTCGGCAGCTTAAAAGGTATTCAGAAAACGTAATAATGTTTAGCTTGATTGGGAATGGTGTGCAATTTTTTTGGGTTGCATATTACATTGGGATTTTGGTAATTTAAGTGAGAAAACTAATTTGTTCTTCTATAGATCAATGTGGAAGCAATACTCAAGGTTTAAATGTGTCACAGAAAGTTGGACTTTACATATCTGAACTAATGATTTGAGATCTTTAATAGGTTCTACAAATCCATAGCTCAAGGTTTGTGTTTCGTTAACTTTTTACCAAAAAGTGTTGATCTTAGAGTGTGGTGGTGTTCCACTAATGCCAGTTGTGGGTGTCACTGGTGCCCATGTCCAGCCATCACTGTGTAAGAGGTGAAGGACACCCTGGACAGGTCTCCAGTCCATCACAGGGCCACATAGAGACAAACAACCATTCACTCTCTCACTCACACCTAAGGACAATTTAGAGTTAGCAATCAGCCTAACATGCATGTTTTTGGTCTGTGGGAGGAAACCGGAATACCCGGAGAAAACTCACTCAAGCATGGAGAGAACATGCAAACTCCACCCAGAAAGGTCCACCCCCAGTCGGGATTTGATCTGGTGACATTCTCGCTGAGAGGCAACAGCTCTACCAACTGCACCACCATGCCACCCCACAAACAAACAAAATAATAATTTGTGTTTACTGTTAGAAAAATATTTGCTCATATTTTTCTCTATTCTTAAGATGCAGAATGATGCAAACTGTGTGAAATGGGTGCAACATGAATTTAAGTTAATTATGACTCTGACCAAATTAAAGGTTGGTTTCATCGGAAGACTTTGCAAAAATCCCAGAGCGAGAGGTGGATAAACTCTTGTTAGACCACAAGTTCAAAGAGGAAGATTGCATGAGGGGGAGGGGAAGTCTGAGATTGTCATCATTGTATGTTCCCACAAAATGGCAAAATGAGTTCTCTGCATCTAACCCATCACACGTGAGATACACCCAGGTGGAGCAGTGGGCAGCTATGTGGGTGCCCGAGGAGCAATTAGGGATTAGGTGTCTTGCTCAGCGACAGCACGACATGTGGGAATGATGGGGAGTTGAGCAGCGACTTTCTGGTTCCAAGTCAGCTGCCCTGCCTCTACTCCATCACAGCCCCCTATGAGAGCAACTACTGGTAATGTTCTGAAGAATATCTATTTATTTCTTTTGGGAAAAGTACCACAACCTTCCACTTTAAATTCCGTTGCCATGCAGTACTTGCAAGATTGTATTTAAGGACCTGACTCAGAGAAATATTCTCTGAACATCATCCTCTGTACGTCACTGCATTCAATGTACAATATGTTCCTTCTTACAAGTATAAAATCACTTTTGTTCAAAATTGACAGGAACCTTAAATTGGTTTAATGTTAGCGTTTTCTAGAATAGGTGGTAAATATGCATGTGTTTAGAAGAACTCTGTCCCTAACTTATTGACTGCTATGAATAAACAGTATTGCCTTTTAGCTAATTATGCAACGTGGCTGTATCTGATCTACAGTTTAAAAAAAAACTTAATCTGTCTTCATTTTTTCTATTTATTCACAAGAAGCAAGATCTTGGATTAAGTTCTTTCAAATCATTTTTTTTTTCTTTTAACTTGTCAAGCCCTTGAAAGGGGGGTGAGTGGGGTTGTAGGCAGCTGACGTCCTTTTAGATTGTCCAGTATAGCACAAAGTGCCTCTTCCTAATTTGATTCTAAATGGTCTCAATGACTTTTAGTACAGCCATGTGCTGCCTTCATGTGGGTAAGATCGTCATAACAAGACTGCTTGACACTGATGACAGATTTAAGCAACACTCAACTATGGGGGACATTGAAATCATGGCACACATGTTTCTTTGTCTACGGTTAGTCATACACGAATCAAGCATTAGCCAGAAATGAACATGGTACAAAGGAACTGGATAAAAGTAAGTCGGTACAAAGATGTAGAAAATACAGAATGAAATTATGAAGATGTGGCTGTCGTGACTCATTCAGGGGCATGGCTCCTTGGTCAATCAATGTCCTGCAGTCTACTCGCTTGGACCCTTGGCCAGGCGGATGCTAAGAACCAAGCAGGATCAACCAACAGAAAGCTTCGTAACCTGCAGCCAGCCAACCCAGGCAGGGCCACCTTGAGCCCAGAGAGAAAAAGCACAACTACATTCTGTTGTGTCCAGTCATAAAAATGTAGGAAAAAACATATTTGAAACTGTCCAGATGACCTGACTGAAAATTGTTGGATTGTATACCTGGATTATTGAGCATGGACGTTGTTGGTTTTGAACCAGTCTGACATGACTGTTGACGAGGAAGAGGGCTGGCACCGGAGGATGGGGGGTGCCAAAGAGACCATCTTAGCACCAAACATAAATGGTTTGTTCCACTTTGGAGTAAGCTGTTTGGGGGAAGAATCAGTTTTGTGTTGTGTGTTTCTTTGACTGATGAAGACTTCTGGATGGAAGGTGAAACGTTTCAGCAAAAAAAGAAACTGTCCAGATGACCTGACTGAAATTTGTTGGATCGTATACCTGGATTATTGAGCATGGACTTTGTTGGTATAATTGTGAACATTTTGTTACTAGTAGCTCATCCCCTAAAGTAACCAAAATATTTTTTGTTGAATCTGCAGAGAAAGAAAGGAAAAGAAAAGCTAAAGAGAAAAAAATTAGCAGATATGAAATAGTATTTTTATACAACAAAAACATTCTCAATGTTTTCCAATGAAAAGGACGCACAAAGCTTATTTTTGCATTTATTTCTTTGCTGTAAGAACATTTGCATCAGTTACTGTTCATTTGCTACATAGAGTATATTCAATGCCACATATAATACTACTCCTTTTGTGTAGTCACTACTTGGACATGGCAAATGTCAAGTTCAAGAGCTGGACTGAAAAAACAAAAATGTCACAAATAATTTTTTGTAATACCTGGAGGATGCCTGAAAAGTAAGGCCTTTTAAAAAGATTACAAGAAAGTCTGGCTCCTTTAAAAGCAAATATAAAGATATGAGAGGTGGACAAAAGCTTGGCATGGTACTGTAGTTAGCTGACATTTATTTTGTCACAGAACTGTATTTTCCCTGGCAAGAGTTCACAGAAAAATTCTGAGCTAGTATTCACATTACCAAGAACTGATTGAATGAAAAAGAACTGGATTCATTATGTGAAGACTGATCTTGAAAAGTTGCATTGTGGGTGCTAGAGGGTTGTGCTTGTTAGAGTGAAGGGAGATTTGTGCTGCTTGTGTGTGTCCTCAAATAAATGTTAGTGGATTAATTCTGGGAATTTTCAAAAAGATGACGTCATAGGTCCATAACTGTTTAGTAAAACTTTACCAAACATCCACTGAGATTAACATCACTGCTCAGCAAGCATTGTACGCTTACCCAGTGCTTAATTTATAAACCAAAAGGTGCTGGAAAGCAAATCGCAAATGAGTGGTGGTTGTGGTGGTGGGGGGGGGGGGGGGGGGTCGGGGGTCGGGGGTCCTTCCACAGAAAATTTTGAATAAAGAAGATGCCATTTCCTGCACTCTCATGTATTTTAATGGATTGTTAAATATCTATATTTACCTACGTCTGTAAACATGTGAGCCAATAACTATTTTAGAGCGCAACAAGAATTAGGCTGACTAACAGCTCCCTCCCGCTCTCTCTCCTGCCCGGGTACACAGTCTGGTTAGCTTGGCTCTCACCCACACCACTCACACCTGCTATCTCCATTACCCCATTCATGTGCTTCAATTCTTGGTTGTTTAGTTGTTCAATGAGAAGACATAAGAAATGAAAGTAAATTAGACTGATTTTTCAACATTTTGATCTCTGTTATTTTGACAAATTGGCGCCGTTGTTTTGATACGTGATGTATGTCACATTGATTACCCATCAAATATTTCTCTCATTGTATTTTTCATAAATAATCGAAATTGTATTAATGACCCACTTAAACTGTAAAACTGATTTGCAAGTTGTGCTGTTTAATAATATTTTTGTGTTTTTAATTAAATTGTCAATGACTGTACCTTTAGGGGCAGAGATTGTTTTAAGGGTAGAAGCGAAAATGCTTCCCTGAAGGAGCAGCTCTTATGTGATATTAAGAGGCTCGTAAGTGGCTATTATGTTTAAAATTATTGCTTATGTAATTATTTTCAGATTACATATCCAAGGTTTTATTTGTTCAAGGCAGTCAAATTTGTTCATATCTTTATTTTTAGCAAGCCTGAGAGTTACCGGAATGCACCCTGTCAAAATAAGAGAGTTCTGGGATCCTGTTCCGGCAGGATCTGGACTAGTTTGAAAAACATATGTCCAAAAGCAATGGGTCATTGTTTATTGGTTTTGGAAGAAGTTTATATCAGTTAACTGGTATTAGTTCTTTTCCACTGGCAGCAACATGCTGCTCAGGATGTTGGATTGTGACGTGAAGATTGTGTATTATTAGATAGACAACTTTTCTACTGATTGGCACTTCATTATGCACTGAATGTGATTGTATGACCTTATAATTGGATTGGAATCACTGAAGCTGCATTTTAATTAGACTCAAATGAACTTATTTTTGTTGTACAGCGCCCTGAGAAAACTTTCATTGTTAGTTGGCACTATATAAGTGAACTGAATTGATTTGACTTGAATTGTTTATTTTCTCTGTTATTTTGTCGTGTATTGCAAATTCTCAGGATTTTTTTTGTGTGCATAGTGATCAGAACATTTTAGAGGTCTGACAAACAGAAATGTGCTATTGTGTGAATGCTAATGCAGAATTCAAACTATTGAGATCCATTTTTCTTTTGTACGTTTTTCGGCACGTAACTTGTTCGGCATTCTTTGCACTATTTCAACAATAAATATATCAAAACATTCAGCTCCTTCAGGACATTCCTGCTATAACTTTAAGTATCTATGGTAAATGGACTGTACAGTATACAGTATAGCACCTTTCTATCTTATTTCAAGATACTCAAAGCACTTTACAACACAATCTGTGTCCTCACTTACCCATTCATACAGCACTCTACTTTATCTATACAAAGAGCAATCAGTGTTTTATCATATTCATACACTGATGGGACACACATCAGAGGCAATGAGGGGTTCAGTGTTTTGCCCAGGGACACTTTGGCATGTGACTGCTGGTGGAATCGAATTCATCCATCCATCCATTATCTTTACCCGTTTATTCCATTTTGGGTCACAGGGGTCGCCGGTGCTCATGTCCAGCAATCACTGTGCGAGGGGCGGGGTGCACCCTGGATGGGTCGCAAGTCCATCACAGGGCCACATAGAGACAAACGAGACAAACAACCATTCACTCTCTCACTCACACCTAGGGACAATTTAGAGTTACCAATCAGCCTAACATGCATGTTTTTGGTCTGTGGGAGGAAACCGGAGTACCCGGAGAAAACCCACGCATGCACAGAGAGAACATGCAAACTCCACCCAGAAAGGCCCCTGGACTGGGGTTTGAACCAGGGACCTGCTCACTGAGAGGCAGCAGCTCTACCAGTTGCGCCACCGTGCTGCCCTTGGAATCGAATCCCCAACTCTCAATTTATATAATTATTTCATTTTGAAATATTGAACTTTTTCAGCCATGTTTTTCTCATTGAAAATGAATGGAGTTCTCTTCACATCCTTCAAACCATTTGTGTTGATTAAAATCTTTTATTGCTCATTTCAGCGTTTGCTCTGGTTCAGTTTTTGTTTTTTTTCAGCTTCTTTCTGCCAATTGGGCCTTGGGCGGCTGTGGCTGAGTGGTTAGAGCAGTCATCCTCAAATGCAAGAGTTGGGGGTTCGAATCCACCAGCAGTCACACGCCGAAGTGTCTCAGGGCAAGACACTGAACCCCTCGATGGCTCTGATATGTGTCCTATCGGTGTATGAATGTGATCTGAAGCACTGATTAGTCTCTTTAGAACAATTTGTTCAATTAGCTTTGTAGAGATCTAGTAGAGTGCTGTATGAATGGGTAAATGAGGCACAGATTGTAGTGTAAAGAGCTTTGAGTATCTCGATAAGATAGAAAGGTGCTGTATAAGTACAGTCCATTTACCAATTTAAACTTTTTTCTACATTTTGGATTCTGTTTTATGTAACTTTTTTTTGCTAATTTTAGCCTTTTTTTGCAATTTATGTAGCTAATTTATGTCTTTTGGGATTATTTTTGAATAATTTCTACATTTTACACTCCTTTCAGCCTCTTTCTGCTAACTTGAACATTTTCCTGCTCATTTCAGTTTCCTTTTTTGCTCATTTCAGATTTTTTTGCTATCTATTCAGACGTTGCCTATTTCAGCTTTTTCTACTTATTCCTGCTACATTTCTGATCTATTTCAGCTTTCTCTGATATTGCAGCTACTATTTAGCTGTGTTAATGCTCATTTTAGCATTTTCAGCTAATTCCACATCTTTTAGCTCATCATTGCAGAACTGGTTTCTCATATCTTAAACCTGTCCATAACACTTGGAAAACAGCCTTTGTTCTACCTTTAATGAAGGGAGGTGTTCAACATAATGGTACTTCTTCAATTTATCTAACTGTTAACAATGGTGAACCACAAGGCTCAGTCTTAGGACCCACCTCTTCGCAATCTAATACGAATGAACTTTATTTAAAAATGGGCAATATAAAACAAACATAAATGTCACAATTTGATGCACTGTACCAGATTACAACAAAAGCTACTTCACATCTGCAGTCCCTTTACAAGTAAAATAAATAAATAAAAATGGATATACAATGCAATAAAAAAAAGAGAGAAAATATAACACTATAAATTGCTTTCAAATCACAATACACAAACACACATGTACAGACTCAATCATTGGCACACACAAACAGTCTTTCAGTTAATGTTTATACCTGAGCAGTTTTTAACTTTTTTTTTTCAAATTAGATTTGAAAACTCAAAGAGCTGCAGCTCCTTACATCATCAGACAGTGTGTTCCACTGATAAGTAGCCTTTACAGAAAAGGCTGATTGTCCGGTAACAGTACGGCAAAATGGGATGACACAATCTCACATATGTTATTCTCATAGATCGGATTGTCCCTAAGCGGCAAGTATACACAAAATCTGACATACATAAGTAATGTAGGTCAGAGCATCCCTGACGCATCCTTACAGTTTCTATTCTCATGACACTGTTGTTTACTGTCAAGCTACAACAGTGGCTAAGGCTTTCCAGCTTTTGCAATCTGCTTTTGAGATCATCCAGTCAAATTTGTTCCATCTTAAACTTACCCTAAACGCTGAGAAAACCAAAGGAATGTTGTTTTCAAACAGGACGTCAGTCCCAACAGTCCTTCCTTTGATTTTATCTTTGAATGTCGTTCCTATTGAGTTTGTCGATTCCTACAAATATTTGGGTATCTTGATCAATTTACATCTCTCTTTTAAGCCCCATGTTGAAAAGTTGGTAAAGAAACTGAAAGATAAATTGGGTTTCTTTTTCAGAAATAGATCCTGTCTAACTCTGAATGCTAGGAAATGCCTTGTGACTGCGACGTTCCTTCCCTCCATTGATTACGGTGACATTATTTATACGAACGTTGACCCTGCAGATGTTGGATGCTGTCTATCACAGTGCACTAAGATTCATAACTGGCTGTAACTACAGCACCCATCACTGCACCCAGTATTCACTGGTTAACTGGGCATAATTAACTTCACACAGACTCTCCCACTGGTACATTTGTACATTTTCACCTTTAAATCACTTCTTGGTCTGCTGGCTTCATACATCTCCTCCTACATGTCTCTGTGTGAGTGCAGCTACAGCGTGCGCTCTCAGGACATTATTACCTGCAGTGTTCCCTCAGTGAGGACTGAACTAGGCAAAAGGACTTTCTCCTACTCCGCTCCTGTTTCCTGGAATATCTTGCAAAAGATCTGAAGCTCTCGACCTTGACCTCTCTAAGTGGCTTCAAACATCTAAGTTCCTGGCAAAAACCAACCAAACCAAACATGTTCCTGTTTTTATTTTTTAATATTGCTTTATAATGTAGTTGTTTTTGTTTTGTTTTGTAAATATTTTCATCCATTTATTTTTTCAATTTATGTGCTTTCTTTTATGATTGTCTTCTGTTCTCATCATTCTTTGTTAAAACCAGGTCTCTCTTGTAAATGAATCCTCGAGGCTCAATGAGACTAAACTGTATAAATAAAGGTTGAATGAATTTCAGCTCTTTGCACTTCCTTTTCGTAAGTTAAGCTTTTTTTATTATTTTTATTCCTTTTTGACTACTTTTAGCAGTTTTTGCAAATTAGCTTATTTTTTTAGCTGATTTCCT
>NC_056503.1:8182863-8184609 GCF_014905685.2 Nematolebias whitei
ATCAGTGGAACACACTGTCTGATGATGTAAGGAGCTGCAGCTCTTTGTTTTCAAATCTAATTTGAAAAAAATGTTAAAAACTGCTCAGGTATAAACATTAACTGAAAGACTGTTTGTGTGTGCCAATGATTGAGTCTGTACATGTGTGTTTGTGTATTGTGATTTGAAAGCAATTTATAGTGTTATATTTTCTCTCTTTTTTTTATTGCATTGTATATCCATTTTTATTTATTTATTTTACTTGTCAAGGGACTGCAGATGTGAAGTAGCTTTTGTTGTAATCTGGTACAGTGCATCAAATTGTAACATTTATGTTTGAGTTTTATATTGCCCCTTTTTAAATAAAGTTCATTCATATTAGATTGTGAAGAGGTGGGTCCTAAAACTGAGCCTTGTGGTACACCATTGTTAACAATTAGATAAATGGAAGAAGTACCATTATGTTGAACACCTCCCTTCATTAAAGGTAGAACAAAGGCTGTTTTCCAAGTGTTATGGACAGGTTTAAGATATGAGACACCAGTTCTGCAATGATAAGCTAAAAGTTGTGGAATTAGCTGAAAATGCTAAAATGAGCATTAACACAACTAAATAGTAGCTGCAATATCAGAGAAAGCTGAAATAGATCAGAAATGTAGCAGGAATAAGTAGAAAAAGCTGAAATAGGCAACGTCTGAATAGATAGCAAAAAAATCTGAAATTAGCAAAAAAGGAAATTGAAATGAGCAGGAAAATGTTCAAGTTAGCAGAAAGAGGCTGAAAGGAGTGTAAAATGTAGAAATTATTCAAAAATAATCCCAAAAGACAGAAATTAGCTAAATAAATTGCAAAAAAGGCTAAAATTAGCAAAAAAAAGTTACATAAAACAGAATCCAAAATGTAGAAAAAAGTTTAAATTGGTAAATGGACTGTACTTGTATAGCACCTTTCTATCTTATCGAGATACTCAAAGCTCTTTACACTACAATCTGTGCCTCATTTACCCATTCATACAACACTCTACTAGATCTCTACAAAGCTAATTGAACAAATCGTTCTAAAGAGACTAATCAGTGCTTCAGATCACATTCATACACCGATAGGACACACATCAGAGCCATCGAGGGGTTCACTGTCTTGCCCTGAGACACTTCGGCGTGTGACTGTTGGTGGACTCGAACCCCCAACTCTTGCATTGGAGGATGACTGCTCTAACCACTCAGCCACAGCCACCCAAGGCCCAATTGGCAGAAAGAAGCTTAAAAAAAACAAAAACTGAACCAGAGCAAACGCTGAAATGAGCAGTAAAAGATTTTAATCAACACAAATGGTTTGAAGGATGTGAAGAGAACTCCATTCATTTTCAATGAGAAAAACATGGCTGAAAAAGTTCAATATTTCAAAATGAAATAATTATATAAATTGAGAGTTGGGGATTTGATTCCAAGGGCAGCACGGTGGCGCAACTGGTAGAGCTGCTGCCTCTCAGTGAGCAGGTCCCTGGTTCAAACCCCGGTCCAGGGGCCTTTCTGGGTGGAGTTTGATGTTCTCTCCGTGCATGCGTGGGTTTTCTCCGGGTACTCCGGTTTCTTCCCACAGACCAAAAACATGCATGTTAGGCTGATTGGTAACTCTAAATTGTCCCTAGGTGTGAGTGAGAGAGTGAATGGTTGTTTGTCTCGTTTGTCTCTATGTGTCCCTGTGATGGACTTGCGACCCATCCAGGGTGTACCCCGCCCCTCGCACAGTGATTGCTGGACATGGGCA
>NC_056503.1:8184709-8189345 GCF_014905685.2 Nematolebias whitei
CCAAAATGGAATAAACGGGTAAAGATAATGGATGGATGGATGGATTCGATTCCACCAGCAGTCACATGCCAAAGTGTCCCTGGGCAAAACACTGAACCCCTCATTGCCTCTGATGTGTGTCCCATCAGTGTATGAATATGATAAAACACTGATTACTCTTTGTATAGATAAAGTAGAGTGCTGTATGAATGGGTAAGTGAGGACACAGATTGTGTTGTAAAGTGCTTTGAGTATCTTGACAAGATAGAAATATGTTATACTGTATACTGTACAGTCCATTTACCATAGATACTTAAAGTTATAGCAGGAATGTCCTGAAGGAGCTGAATGTTTTGATATATTTATTGTTGAAATAGTGCAAAGAATGCAGAACAAGTTACGTGCCGAAAAACCTACAAAAGAAAAATGGATCTCAATAGTTTGAATTCTGCATTAGCATTCACACAATAGCACATTTCTGTTTGTCAGACCTCTAAAATGTTCTGATCACTATGCACACAAAAAAAAAATCCTGAAAATTTGCAATACAAGACAAAATAACAGAGAAAATAAACAATTCAAGTCAAATCAATTCAGTTCACTTATATAGTACCAACTAACAATGAAAGTTTTCTGAGGGCGCTGTACAACAAAAATAAGTTCATTTGAGTCTAATTAAAATCCAGCTTCAGTGATTCCAATCCAATTATAATGTAATACAATCACATTCAGCGCATAATGAAGTGCCAATCAGTAGAAAAGTTGTCTATCTAATAATATACAATCTTCACGTCACAATCCAACATCCTGAGCAGCATATTGCTGCCAGTGGAAAAGAACTAATACCAGTTAACTGATATAAACCTCTTCCAAAACCAATAAACAATGACCCATTGCTTTTGGAAATATGTTTTTCAAACTAGTCAAGATCCTGCCGGAACAGGATCCCAGAACTCTCTCTTTTTGACAGGGTGCATTTCGGTAACTCTCAGGCTTGCTAAAAATAAAGATATGAACAAATTTGACTGCCTTGAACAAATAAAACCTTGGATATGTAATCTGAAAATAATTACATAAGCAATAATTTTAAACATAATAGCCACTTACGAGCCTCTTAATATCACATAAGAGCTGCTCCTTCAGGGAAGCATTTTCGCTTTTACCCTTAAAACAATCTCTGCCCCTAAAGGTACAGTCATTGACAATTTAATTAAAAACACAAAAATATTATTAAACAGCACAACTTGCAAATCAGTTTTACAGTTTAAGTGGGTCATTAATACAATTTCGATTATTTATGAAAAATACAATGAGAGAAATATTTGATGGGTAATCAATGTGACATACATCACGTATCAAAACAACGGCGCCAATTTGTCAAAATAACAGAGATCAAAATGTTGAAAAATCAGTCTAATTTACTTTCATTTCTTATATCTTCTCATTGAACAACTAAACAACCAAGAATTGAAGCACATGAATGGGGTAATGGAGATAGCAGGTGTGAGTGGTGTGGGTGAGAGCCAAGCTAAACAGAGTGTGTACCCGGGCAGGAGAGAGAGCGGGAGAGAGCTGTTAGTCAGCTTAATTCTTGTTGTGCTCTAAAATAGTTATTGGCTCACATGTTTACAGATGTAGGTAAATATAGATATTTAACAATCCATTAAAATACATGAGAGTGCAGGAAATGGCATCTTCTTTATTCAAAATTTTCTGTGGAAGGACCCCCTCCCCCCTCCCCCCACCACCACCACCACCACAACCACCACTCATCTGCGATTTGCTTTCCAGCATATAAATTAAGCACTGGGTAAGCGTACAATGCTTGCTGAGCAGTGATGTTAATCTCAGTGGATGTTTGGTAAAGTTTTACTAAACAGTTATGGACTTATGACATCATCTTTTTGAAAATTCCCAGAATTAATCCACTAACATTTATTTGAGGACACACACAAGCTGCACAAATCTCCCTTCACTCTAACAAGCATAACCCTCTAGCACCCACAATGCAACTTTTCAAGTTCAGTCTTCACATAATGAATCCAGTTCTTTTTCATTCAATCAGTTCTTGGTAATGTGAATACTAGCTCTGAATTTTTCTGTGAACTCTTGCCAGGGAAAATACAGTTCTGTGACAAAATAAATGTCAGCTAACTACAGTACCATGCCAAGCTTTTGTCCACCTCTCATATCTTTATATTTGCTTTTAAAGGAGCCAGACTTTCTTGTAATCTTTTTAAAAGGCCTTACTTTTCAGGCATCCTCCAGGTATTACAAAAAATTATTTGTGACATTTTTGTTTTTTCAGTCCAGCTCTTGAACTTGACATTTGCCATGTCCAAGTAGTGGCTACACAAAAGGAGTAGTATTATATGTGGCATTGAATATACTCTATGTAGCAAATGAACAGTAACTGATGCAAATGTTCTTACAGCAAAGAAATAAATGCAAAAATAAGCTTTGTGCGTCCTTTTCATTGGAAAACATTGAGAATGTTTTTGTTGTATAAAAATACTATTTCATATCTGCTCATTTTTTTTCTCTTTAGCTTTTCTTTTCCTTTCTTTCTCTGCAGATTCAACAAAAAATATTTTGGTTACTTTAGGGGATGAGCTACTAGTAACAAAATGTTCACAATTATACCAACAAAGTCCATGCTCAATAATCCAGGTATACGATCCAACAAATTTCAGTCAGGTCATCTGGACAGTTTCTTTTTTTGCTGAAACGTTTCACCTTCCATCCAGAAGTCTTCATCAGTCAAAGAAACACACAACACAAAACTGATTCTTCCCCCAAACAGCTTACTCCAAAGTGGAACAAACCATTTATGTTTGGTGCTAAGATGGTCTCTTTGGCACCCCCCATCCTCCGGTGCCAGCCCTCTTCCTCGTCAACAGTCATGTCAGACTGGTTTAAAACCAACAAAGTCCATGCTCAATAATCCAGGTATACAATCCAACAATTTTCAGTCAGGTCATCTGGACAGTTTCTAATATGTTTTTTCCTACATTTTTATGACTGGACACAACAGAATGTAGTTGTGCTTTTTCTCTCTGGGCTCAAGGTGGCCCTGCCTGGGTTGGCTGGCTGCAGGTTACGAAGCTTTCTGTTGGTTGATCCTGCTTGGTTCTTAGCATCCGCCTGGCTGAGGGTCCAAGCGAGTAGACTGCAGGACATTGATTGGCCAAGGAGCCATGCCCCTGGATGAGTCACGACAGCCACATCTTCATAATTTCATTCTGTATTTTCTACATCTTTGTACCGATTTACTTTTATCCAGTTCTTTTGTACCATGTTCATTTCTGGCTAATGCTTGATTCGTGTATGACTAACCGTAGACAAAGAAACATGTGTGCCATGATTTCAATGTCCCCCATAGTTGAGTGTTGCTTAAGTCTGTCATCAGAGTGTCAAGCAGTCTTGTTATGACGATCTTACCCACATGAAGGCAGCACATGGCTGTACTAAAAGTCATTGAGACCATTTAGAATCAAATTAGGAAGAGGCACTTTGTGCTATACTGGACAATCTAAAAGGACGTCAGCTGCCTACAACCCCACTCACCCCCCTTTCAAGGGCTTGACAAGTTAAAAGAAAAAAAAAATGATTTGAAAGAACTTAATCCAAGATCTTGCTTCTTGTGAATAAATAGAAAAAATGAAGACAGATTAAGTTTTTTTTAAAACTGTAGATCAGATACAGCCACGTTGCATAATTAGCTAAAAGGCAATACTGTTTATTCATAGCAGTCAATAAGTTAGGGACAGAGTTCTTCTAAACACATGCATATTTACCACCTATTCTAGAAAACGCTAACATTAAACCAATTTAAGGATCCTGTCAATTTTGAACAAAAGTGATTTTATACTTGTAAGAAGGAACATATTGTACATTGAATGCAGTGACGTACAGAGGATGATGTTCAGAGATTATTTCTCTGAGTCTGGTCCTTAAATACAATCTTGCAAGTACTGCATGGCAACGGAATTTAAAGTGGAAGGTTGTGGTACTTTTCCCAAAAGAAATAAATAGATATTCTTCAGAACATTACCAGTAGTTGCTCTCATAGGGGGCTGTGATGGAGTAGAGGCAGGGCAGCTGACTTGGAACCAGAAAGTCGCTGCTCAACTCCCCACCATTCCCACATGTCGTGCTGTCGCTGAGCAAGACACCTAATCCCTAATTGCTCCTCGGGCACCCACATAGCTGCCCACTGCTCCACCTGGGTGTATCTCACGTGTGATAGGTTAGATGCAGAGAACTCATTTCGCCATTGTGTGGGAACATACAATGATGACAATCTCAGACTTCCCCTCCCCCTCATGCAATCTTCCTCTTTGAACTTGTGGTCTAACAAGACCACAAAAAACAAAAAAGTTAACAACAAAAAAGGTTGAATCATGTCATCTGGACTTCGTTTTTTTGTTATATACCTGGATGACTGAGAAAACAAACTTTGTGTTTTTGAAACCATTAGTGAAAAGGCCAGACTTCAGGGGTATCTGAGGCAGGCTTGAAACACAAGAGTCAGGGTGGCTTCTGGGTAATACCAGATGGCTAGGCCTCAGACTGACGAAGCCTCTTGGACGAGGGGCGAAACGTTTCTTTTTTAACAAAAAACGAAGTCCAGATGACATGATTCAACCTTTTTGTT
>NC_056503.1:8189445-8191030 GCF_014905685.2 Nematolebias whitei
CCCCCCCCCCCCCCCACACACACACACACACAATGAGAATCAGTGACATAATAAAAGCCATTTCTCTTCTGCTCTGCCATTTAGTGGCCAATCCACTATTTTCAACCATCTAAATCCTACAAGGCTGCCCACTCTTATAAAATGGGTGGAGGTGTGGTGGTGGTGGGTTGTAATATCCTGGGATGCTGTGCTGTGATGGAAATAAAATAATGGAAACGTACATGGCTTTTGAAGAGTGTTTTGTAATAAAAGCTGATTTAATTTGTGAAAGAGACTGAGTTTGCAGAAGTTGAAGGATGCCCCGACAGAATATAATAAGGGCCTGTGAGGAATGAGTGATCTCATACTGAGGGGGCTGGAACAACAAAGCTGTCGGTTCCAATTGTGCTTATTAAATTATTATTTTGAACATTTTTGTCTCTTGAATATGATGATTTAATGTATTTTTGACATTCCTTGTTTATAATTTTTGCGTTGCTCACTCATTCTAAAGGCAAGATTGAGTAGCAACTTTTTTTTTTTCTAATTCGATTATTGTTGGAGTCCACTTTGTTGCCATTTTCCATCTTTATCAACATTTTTCCCTTTTTTCGTCTTTGCACGTTGTATTTCTTTCAGTCACCAACATTTTCTTTTGCTTTTATTGTTCTCTGTTGCAGAGCAAAGAGAGGGAATTGGAAATACCTCCCTGTCCGTTAGTCCCTCCATTTGTCCATGTGGTGAGCATGGTAACTTGAGAAATAAATCAGATACTGACTTCATTTTGGTGTAGGAAAATTTATTTTTGCAAACTGGGTTGCCATGTCTGGGTGGCACAGTGGCTCAGTTGTTAGAGCTGTTGCCTCTCAGTGAGAAGGTCGTCGGTTCAAATCCCGGCTGGGACATTTCTGTGTGGTGTTTGCATGTTCTCTCCGTACATGCGTGGGTTTTCTTCGGGTACTCCAGTTTCCCCCCATAGACCAAAAACATGCATGTTAGGTTGATTTGGTAACTCTAAATTGACTCTAGGTGTGAGTGAGTGAGAGAGTGAATGGCTGTTTGTCTTGTTTGTCTCTATGTGTCCCTGTGAAGGACTGAGACTTGTCCAGGGTGTCCGCAGCCTCTCAGACAGTGATAGATGAACATGGGCACCAGTGGCCTCCGCAACCCAAAAAAGAAGGCACGGTTAAAGACAATGGATGGATAGATGGATGCATGGGTTACCATGTCAAAATCCAAGATGGCTGCTGCCATGAATGTCTGTCTGTGTTGTGAACATGATAACTTGAAAAATAAGGGAGGTACTGACTTCCATTTTGGTGCATGACTGCATCTAAGTGTAAACAAAGAACCCGATGAAAACTTGAGTTTCCAATTCAAAATCCACAGTATGTACAGTCATTTCTGGACTATTGAGCACACCCAAGTATAAGCCGCACCCACTACATTTAAAATTAATAATAATTTTGTACATTTTATTTAGGCCACACTTTTATATAGGCCGTGAGTGTCCACATTGTAACATGAGACATTTACACAGAATTTTTTAAGTTTTTGAATACCTACCGGTAACATACACAAATAGGTACATCATTTTTATTTTATT
>NC_056503.1:8191130-8192908 GCF_014905685.2 Nematolebias whitei
ATATTTTGTTGAATTACTAGAAAATGATTGTGTATGCCAACTTTGTAAGTATTCTGTTGAACATAAAGGCTGCCCAAGAAAGGTAAATGTTTAACACTATTCCCATAATATACCTAGTTGACAACATACAACCTATATTAGCTACAAAGCTAAATGTACTCTGAACAGTTGACTGAAGAAGTTTATACAGTCACTTAAAGTTTTAAACTTTTGTATTTAAAGGCCAAGAATTTCTAGAAGTAATGTATGTTTGCCTGTCACCTTTATGCCAGTTTTAAACTGAGTTGTGACTTTTTTTTGTCACCCATTGCAGAGTGATGTGTGGGAATTAAAAACACCCTCTATCCAAGTATTCATGTGTGCAAGTTGTGAACATGACTAATTAAAGAGTGAGGCACAGACTTCCATTTTTGTGTGTGGCTACAATTAAACTTAAGGTTCAATGTGAATTTATTGTAATTTCCATCATTGCATCACATGTGGTCTAAGATTTTATTTTTTTTGCAGACCCCCAAGTAGTGCTGCCCCTCCTGACCCCGATTCGTACCGGGCCGGGCCATAATAATGTGCTTAATGTGTGGGCCCGGTCAGTGTCGGGCTTTTATTGCGGCAGGGATGCGCACGGCCGACAATCCAATATATGCAAACACACCTGTCGCACGTGGCCATTTCACCGCACGTTGACTGGTTGAAAGAGGTAAAAAGTTCAGTTAAGCTTCAGATGATAATAATAAAAATAAAGTGCTATGTGTTGTCATCAAAAATGGCTCTCTGCATTTAACCCATCGCACCTGGGATACACCCAGGTGGAACAGTGGGCAGCTATGTAGGCGCCCAGGGAGCAATTTGGGATTGGGTGTCCTGCTCAGAGACACCACAAGATGTGCAATTACTGGGGATCAAATCCAGGATCTTTGGGTCCTGAGTCGGCTGCCCTGCCCCTACACCATCTCGGCCCCATATGGACATATTCAGATGGACCATCTGATCCGAATAATTCATCGATGATTATGATGTAACAATTTTTTGTAGTTTGCATTCAGTTTTAGCTAAGTCAAATAATTTTAAAATGTGCATAAATACAGATGCAGTGTTTCCCCCTATGCTACATCAGTTGACAGGGAGCTCAATTCTTCCAGGATGGGGGGTGGGAGTGGGGGGGTCGGTAGGCAGGGCTCAGTGCTGTTGACCAGGTGGGGCGCACACCTTGGTGGGAGAAACACTGACATGGGCACCAATCAAATGAATCTAGTGAACTAATAACTCCCGCCTACATTAGCTTTTAGACAATCAAAAACTCAGATGTGATTACAACATACGTCGTAAATATGTATGTCTGGGGTTGTAAATCTGTAAACAAACATTTGGTGCACAGCTATTTCTACTGCCTAACATATAGTGGAAATGGTAAGGTATTTAAAACCGTCAACTTCATCAAGTGCAGAAAATCCCTAACCAGTTCACTACAAAATATGATTAAAGTTATATTGAGTTTGTCTAAAAAGTTAAATCTGGTCCTCTGGACATTCAAAAAAAACCAAAACAAAGCAAAACAACAAAAAATGTAGAAACGTTTCATCTCTCGTCCGAGAGACTTCTTCAGTCTGAGGTGCTGTTTTCAGCTCAGTCTCTTAAATAGCACCTTCTCAGAGTGGATCAACTAGTTTTGATGCTGACAACCAAAACCAGCTGATCACATGCTCAAGAAGGACCATCAGCCTAACAATGAGCATGAAAACAGCACCTCAGACTGAAGAAGTCTCTCGGACGAGAGACGA
>NC_056503.1:8193008-8194984 GCF_014905685.2 Nematolebias whitei
TTTTTTTTTTTTTTTTGGGTCCTGAGATATTTTGCCCTCCATCCAGGAGGTTTCATCAGTCTGAGGAAAGACCAAACAAAACTGACTCTCCCCCAACAGAATACTCCAAAGTGAAAAAAAAGAAGAAAAAAAAGAAACCGTCCAGATACCTGACAGAACACTGTTGGATGTCATTCATTCAACCTTTATTTAGACAGGTAAATCCCATTGAGCTCCAGGACTCATTTACAAGAGAGGATTTTATACCTGGGTTATTGAGCATAGACTTTGGTGCTTTGAACCAGTTTGACATGACTGTCGAAGAGGGAGAGGGCGAGCACCGGAGACCATCTAAGCGCCAACATAACTGTTTTTTTTCCCACTTTGGAGTAAGCTGTTGGTTGAGAATCAGATTTGTTTGGTGTTTCCTTGACTGGTGAAGCCATCTGGAAAGGGGGAAAAACTTCTCATAAAAAAAAAAAAAAGAAACTGTCCAGATGACCTGGCTGAAAATTGTTAAAAATGGGTATGCATCATTACCTGTAGAATTAAGAAAACATTTCAAATGTGTCATTTCTTCTCATGTCCTGGTATGAAATCAGTTGTGGACACTACAACAAACCAAATGTTTTGGAGCCAGTACTCAGAGGTTCAGATTCAGAGCCTTTATCTTCAGCTGTATTTTCACAAAAGGTTCAGGTACTTATGAATATTGGTCAGAGTTCATTAGTCAGAAATAAAATACATTTAACAGAAGCAACAGTATAAGAAGACTTTAAACAATACATCTACAGTTAAGAGGGGCAGCACGGTGGCGCAACTGGTAGAGCTGCTGCCTCTCAGCGAGCAGGTCCTTGGTTCAAACCCCGGTCCAGGGGCCTTTCTGGGTGGAGTTTGCATGTTCTTTCCGTGCATGTGTTTCTCCGGGTACTCCGGTTTCCTCCCACAGACCAAAAACATGCATGTTAGGCTGATTGGTAACTCTAAAATTGTCCCTAGGTGTGAGTGAGAGTGAATGGTTGATTGTCTCGTTTGTCTCTATGCGGCCCTGTGATGGACTGGAGACTTGTCCAGGGTGTACCTCGCCCCTCGCACAGTGATTGCTGGACATGGGCACCAGCGACCCCCGTGACCCAAAAAGGAATAAGCGGGTAAAGATAATGGATGGATGGATCTACAATTAAGCTATATGAAAAGAATAATGACTATACTGTATCACTATATCACTATACTCATCAGTCATGTCACAAAAAAAGTGTCACCAAAGGTCAAAGTAAAAGTTTACAAGACAGTGGTGAGATCAGCTATGTTGTATGGTCTGGAGACAGAGACATGGACAAAAAGAACTGGAAGTGGCAGAAATTAAGATGTTTAGGTTATCCTTGTGAGTGACAAGGATTGATAATATTAGGAATGAGATCATCAGAGGTACAGCACTGGTTGAACAACTGGCAGACAAAGTTAGAGAGGCCAGACTGAGATGGTTTGGACATGTCCAGAGGAGGGACAGTGGGTATACTGGTAGAAGAATGTTAGAAATGCAGCTGCCAGGAAAAAGACAAAGAGAAGCTATATGGATGCAGTTAGAGAGGACATGGAGGTAGTTGGAGTGAGGACAGGATGCAGAGGACAGAGTGAGATGAAGGAGGATGACTCCGTGTGGAGACCCTTGAAGAGGGAAAAACCTAAAGAAGAAGACTATGCTCATCAGTCATTCTGATCTTCAACAGAATGACTGCAACAGCTAGTGACTATTTCAGCCTTTGATCTATAGTCTGCCCATTCTATGTTATGTTGCATATATACTCTATGGTACTCAAATAGTATTTTATTCTTTAATGTAACTCAATTCTTCATGACAGTCTTATGTGTGTTTTCCTTTCCTGCTCATCTGCTCTATGCAGGTTGATGCAGCTGCTGTCAAAAACAGTCCAAGCGTGTATTCTTAGCGAGGCTGAGTGAAGGGCCACTGCTGGGATGCTTATGGGAGGCTGGCA
>NC_056503.1:8195084-8196505 GCF_014905685.2 Nematolebias whitei
TAAAACACACAAAAAAAACTATAAGACCTGTAAATGTTTGGATGAAGGTTTTTCTGCCATGTTGCCTGTATTTGCTTTTTAAATTTAAATATGAATGTCGGCTTTTACAGTCATAAATTGAGTGGAGAGAAAAAATCATTGGGGACTGCCTTGAGGCTGCCACCTACTATTATCCACCTTAAAAGGGTCTTGCTCTTCCTTCGACTTTAATGCGGCCCGAAACGCAAAGTGTCCCCCCAGAAATATTACATCATAACGACCAGCTCGGCACCGTGATGTGGGCTATTACTTTTATTGGCATTTTGAGTTACCATGGCGACGTAATATGCAAACAACAATGCCATTTTCCTCATTGAAAAAGCCTGCTGGACCCCTTCACAGCTTCTAACTGCCACAGTGAGGTCACATGACTTAGCATAAAGAGGTCTCTGAACAAAACACGGATTCAGTTTTGGAGCCACTTTGGTTCAAGATGGCTGCTACAGCTACCTCAGAAAACACAAAACTGACTATAACTCAGCCCTTCTGAGAGATATTGAGCTGAAACTCGGTATGGCCGTAGCTGAGAGCGTGTTGATATACATTCCTAATGCAAATCCAATATCCAAGATGGCCTCCTTAGCTAAAAGAGAAAAAATATGATAACTCAGCTTTTTTAAGAAAAATACTGAACTGAAAACTGGTGTGGTGGTGCATGACAGTGATGCTTAACACATTCTGAAGTACAATCTAAAAATTTAAGATGGCCACCAAAGCTAATTTCAAATGGCTACAACTTGGCCATCAGCTGAAATTGTGTTAGTTGAGAACATCCCTACTAGACTGGTTGCAAATCAAAAATCCAAGATGGCTGCCGAGATAAAAAAGGAAAAATATTATAAATCAGCCAATTTTAGAGATCTTTTGCTGAAATTTGGTGTGGTGGCAGCTGAGAGCAATGCCCAATAAATACTGAACTCGAGTAAAAAAATCCCAAACGGCCACACAAAGCTAAATTTAAATGTCTTTAACTCAGCTATTTTTACACACACAGAGCTGAAATTTGGTGAGGTTACAGCTGCGAACATTCTCCTTCACATACTGAATCCAAATCAACTATCCAAGACGGCCACCATAGCTTAAAATACAAAAATAAAAGACTATAACTCATTGATTTTTTTGCCGTGATGAGCTGAAATTTTGTCTAGTAGCTGAGAGCGAGCTCCTGTACGTACTGTCAAATCAAACATTTTAAATGGCCGCAACGTGGCTGTCCCTGTCAAAGTTTCTCCAGGGGCTGTGCTTGTGGAACGTAATTGCACCGTCCACCTTTGCAGAATAATTTTGTGCAAAGTGTGCGGCAGCAGTTTGAGTCGTCCTTTGAGCCTGTGCTTGTAGTTTGTGCTCCTCAAAGAAGCTCTGAGCTGCGGGGCAATGCAGTG
>NC_056503.1:8196605-8197973 GCF_014905685.2 Nematolebias whitei
CGGCCGCTTGTATCTGAGATCTCATTCTTTCGGTCACAACCCAAAGCTCATGACCATAGATGAGAGTAGGAACATAGATTGATCGGTAAATTGAGAGCTTCGCCTTTTGACTCAGCTCTCTCTTCACCACGACAGACCTGTACAGTGTCCGCTTCACTGCAGACGCTGCACCTATCCGCCTATCGATCTCACGCTCCATTTTTCCCTCATTCGTGAACAAGACCACAAGATACCTGAACTCCTCCACTTGGGGCAGGACTTCCTCCCTGACCTAGAGAGGGCACTCTACCCTTTTCTGGCTCAAGACCATGACCTCGGATTTGGAGGAACTGATTTTCATCCCGGCTGTGTCGCACTTGTCTGTGAACCGCTCCAGCGAAAGCTGTAGATCACGACCTGATGAAGTCAACAGGACTACCTTACCATCATAATTCAGTTCATGTTAATGTTACTGTGCAATAACTGTCACACAACCTGTGTAATATAAGCTATGTGCACTATACATCATTTACATTTAAGTTTATATTACTACCTGTGAAATACTTATTTCTACTAATTCATCCTACTTGCATCATTATATTCTACCTTGTTGTTTACTATATTTCTTTTAGACCCTATAAATGTTATATTTATTTTTCACGTTCTGGTACTTTATTTTGTACCTTTCTTGCATGCTTTAGTATTTATTTTTAATTTCTTTTTTTAATTATTATTATTTTAGCGAGTCAAATTGTTTTTTCTCATTCTGAACATTTCATTGCATTGGTGACCTTGTGTTAACCTGCATATGAAATATAAACAAACAACATAACATGGATGGTCCCTTAAAGCATGTATTAGTTAGTGGGCTCCACATTACAAGTGATAGAACACGATAGCTCCACGATGATTAAAAGAATGCCCAAAACAGGTTGCAGGTCTGCAGTGAGTTATCATTGTGGTGGTTGTGTATTCAGAAAAAACCTTGATAGAGCATGGGGGATCATGCCAGCGGTGTTTGCAGTATATCTGTGGTGTGGGGCCCACATGCACTGCCATGATTTGGCCATGAAGAACTTGAAGCCAGACTAGGCGGGCACACTGCTTAGGCTACAGCTCTTATTATAATAGGATCATGGAAACAACCTAGTGGAGATGTGATACCAGTAGCAGCATCCTGATGCAGATCAAAAGAGTCATGCCATTGCTGGAGTATTGTGAAGATGCAAAGGAGCATCTCTGGCATGCAAAAACTAACAGGAAAACAAGTATTTGGCAAGTGCTATACAGATATGTATGTGTTACAGTGACATGAGGGGGTTTACAAAATTTGCTGAAGTTCAGCTAAGTTCTGTTAGGTTAGGTCATCATTCAGTGTGTGTGTGTGTG
>NC_056503.1:8198073-8218049 GCF_014905685.2 Nematolebias whitei
ATCCATCCATCCATCCATCCATCCATCCATCCATCCATCCATCCATCCATCCATCCATCCATCCATCCATCCATCCATCCATCCATACATCATCTTTATCTGCTTCTTCCTTTTTGGGATGCAGGGGTCACTGGTGCCCATATTCAGCAGTGACTGTGCCAGACAGGCAGGGGACACCCTGGACAGGTCTCCAGTCTGTCAAATGGACACATAGAGACAAACGAGACAAACAACCATTCATTCTCTTACTCACACCAAGGGACAATTTAGAGTTACCAGTTAGTCTAACATGCATGATTTTGGTCTGGGGCAGAAAACCAGAGTATCCAGAGAAAACCCAAGCATGCACAGAGAGAACATGCAAATTCCACCTGAAAGGTCCCTGGCTGAGAATTCATTCAGCGGCCTTCTTGCTGAGAGGTATCAGCTCTACCAACCAAGCCACCGTGCAACCAAAAAGATAACAACTTAAAAATTTTGTTTTACAACTCTGTATTTCAGATAATTTTTACAAATACTGGAGCACCCTAAGGGTGTACGGCTTTTCCTTCTTCAGGGGTTGCCACAGCAAGTCATTCTCCTCCATCCAACTCTGTTCTCTTCTTTTTCAGTCCCCACTTTGACTGCCTTCATGTCCTCTATAACTCATCCATATAGTTCCCTTTTCTCTGTCTTTTTTTTTCTAGCAGCTGCATTTCTAACAATGTTGTTGTTGTTTTTTTACAAGTGCATACCTCCACCTCTCCAAGATCTCTTCCACTTGTTTCCTGCTCTCATTACAGATCACAATGTCATCCGCAAACAGTTAACTCGTTTTTTAAAGTTAAAAAACACATGTACCTTTAAGAACTTGGACCCAAACCACATGGGGCCACACAATTTGTCTACTTGTTAGCTTACTGGAGCCTCATTTGCTATTAAAATTATGTAGAGAATTAGCTCAACAAACTAAAACTGGGTATACCAAAGTCCATGCTCAATAATCCAGGTATAAAATCCAACAATGTTCAGTCAGGTCATCTGGACAGTTTCTTTTTTTTTTTTTTTTGGGTCCTGAGATATTTTGCCCTCCATCCAGGAGGTTTCATCAGTCTGAGGAAAGACCAAACAAAACTGACTCTCCCCCAACAGAATACTCCAAAGTGAAAAAAAAGAAGAAAAAAAAGAAACCGTCCAGATACCTGACAGAACACTGTTGGATGTCATTCATTCAACCTTTATTTAGACAGGTAAATCCCATTGAGCTCCAGGACTCATTTACAAGAGAGGATTTTATACCTGGGTTATTGAGCATAGACTTTGGTGCTTTGAACCAGTTTGACATGACTGTCGAAGAGGGAGAGGGCGAGCACCGGAGACCATCTAAGCGCCAACATAACTGTTTTTTTTCCCACTTTGGAGTAAGCTGTTGGTTGAGAATCAGATTTGTTTGGTGTTTCCTTGACTGGTGAAGCCTTCTGGATAGAGGGTGAAACGTCTCAGCATAAAAAAAAAAAAAGAAACTGTCCAGATGACCTGGCTGAAAATTGTTAAAAATGGGTATGCATCATTACCTGTAGAATTAAGAAAACATTTCAAATGTGTCATTTCTTCTCATGTCCTGGTATGAAATCAGTTGTGGACACTACAACAAACCAAATGTTTTGGAGCCAGTACTCAGAGGTTCAGATTCAGAGCCTTTATCTTCAGCTGTATTTTCACAAAATGTTCAAGTACTTATGAATATTGGTCAGAGTTCATTAGTCAGAAATAAAATACATTTAACAGAAGCAACAGTATAAGAAGACTTTAAACAATACATCTACAGTTAAGAGGGGCAGCACGGTGGTGCAACTGGTAGAGCTGCTGCCTCTCAGCGAGCAGGTCCTTGGTTCAAACCCCGGTCCAGGGGCCTTTCTGGGTGGAGTTTGCATGTTCTCTCCGTGCATGTGTTTCTCCGGGTACTCCGGTTTCCTCCCACAGGCCAAAAACATGCATGTTAGGCTGATTGGTAACTAAAATTGTCCCTAGGTGTGAGTGAGAGAGAATGGTTGTTTGTCTCGTTTGTCTCTATGTGGCCCTGTGATGGACTTGCGACCCGTCCAGGGTGTACCCCGCCCCTCGCACAGTGATTGCTGGACATGGGCACCAGCGACCCCCGTGACCCAAAATGGAATAAGCGGGTAAAGATAATGGATGGATGGATCTACAATTAAGCTATATAAAAAGAATAATGACTATACTGTATCACTATATCACTATACTCATCAGTCATGTCACAAAAAAAGTGCCACCAAAGGTCAAAGTAAAAGTTTACAAGACAGTGGTGAGATCAGCTATGTTGTATGGTCTGGAGACAGAGACATGGACAAAAAGACAGGAGAAAGAACTGGAAGTGGCAGAAATGAAGATGTTTAGGTTATCCTTATGAGTGACAAGGATTGATAATATTAGGAATGAGATCATCAGAGGTACAACACTGGTTGAACAACTGGCAGACAAAGTTAGAGAGGTCAGACTGAGATGGTTTGGACATGTCCAGAGGAGGGACAGTGGGTATACTGGTAGAAGAATGTTAGAAATGCAGCTGCCAGGAAAAAGACAAAGAGGAGATATATGGATGCAGTTAGAGAGGACATGGAGGTAGTTGGAGTGAGGACAGGATGCAGAGGACAGAGTGAGATGAAGGAGGATGACTCCGTGTGGAGACCCT
This sequence comes from Nematolebias whitei, assembly GCF_014905685.2. Taxonomy (NCBI): domain Eukaryota; kingdom Metazoa; phylum Chordata; class Actinopteri; order Cyprinodontiformes; family Rivulidae; genus Nematolebias; species Nematolebias whitei. The sequence continues at coordinate 8,200,766 of NC_056503.1, forward strand.
TGAAGAGGGAAAACCTAAAGAAGAAGACTATGCTCATCAGTCATTCTGATCTTCAACAGAATGACTGCAACAGCAAGTGACTATTTCAGCCTTTGATCTATAGTCTGCCCATTCTATGTTATGTTGCATATATACTCTATGGTACTCAAATAGTATTTTATTCTTTAATGTAACTCAATTCTTCATGACAGTCTTATGTGTGTTTTCCTTTCCTGCTCATCTGCTCTATGCAGGTTGATGCTGTCAAAAACAGTCCAAGCGTGTATTCTTAGTGAGGCTGAGTGAAGGGCCACTGCTGGGATGCTTATGGGAGGCTGGCACAATGTCAGGGTGAATCACAAGCATTGTCTTGAGTGGCTGAAATCATCTTTAGCAGCGGCATCACATCATCAGTGAGCTGAGCTGAGCTAGGTCTGAGAAAATCCATAAGGCAGGACTTCGTAATTTGCTTTTCTTTATGGGTAGGATGTTGTAGATTTGAAGCACCAGTAGCTTCAAATGTAAACAAAACACCTGGACTCAAGTCCAGAATTTCTGGGAAACTTATGTTAAACAAATGTTAGAATAGTAAACACTTGTCGACAAAACATGAATTGTTCAAATATATTTTTTCCCTCTATTTGGAACAAAATACAACATTTGTGTATTTCAACTACTTTAAATAGAATAAAACCAGGAATAACAACCGATTTGTCAAACATATTCTATTTTGGTCAGTTTTGAAAATGTTTTTTCAGCATTTGCCACTAAGAGGTGAAAACAGGTGACAATGGGTTTGCCTGTGTATGTTGATGTGTGTGGCTATCTGTTACAAACAGGTGGTATGCTGATGTCGCCTGTAGCTGAGGATTTTGAATAGTGAATGTTTATAGTTTTCAAAATTAGTGTTTTTCTGAACCGGAATTGAACAGGGAATGCAACTAAACCTTATTTTTTGGTGCTAAATATTCAAATGGATTGGAATTAAAATGTGTAGAACAACAGAGACAGGTTTTATTTTTTAATTTTCTTTGCTTGTTTGAGGCAACGCAAAGTGATGAATCCTGGGGAGTGGAAGGAGCAATTTTATCCACGACCAGGGTGTTGCCAGGTAGCAACCTCAACTGGGGCAACAACACTTCCAGTCTGATCAAGAAAGTACATCAGAGACTCTACTTCCTCAGGCGGCTGAGGCGAGATGGTCTGGGAAGCTCAGTCCTCACCTCCTTCTACAGGTGTGCAGTGGAGAGCATCCTGTGCTCCAGCATCAACGTGTTGCATGGAGGCTGCACAGCTGCAGAAAGAAAAGCTTTGCAGAGAGTGGTGAAGGCTGCACAGAAGTCTGATGGAGTCAGCATCCCACCATCACAAACATCTGCACTTCCAGATGCAGGAAGAGGACCACCTGCATCATGAAGGACGCCACTCACCCAGCACACACACTTTTTGCTCCACTCCCCTCAGGCAGAAGGTTGTGGAGTATTAATTGTAGAACCAATAGACTGAGGAACAGCTTCTACCCTGAAGCTTTCAGATTCAAAAACCCTAACCAGGAAAATCACTGTAATGCCACTTTAATTGGTGATATGTCACTTTATCTGTGCTGCTGATTATCAGTGCTGCTGATTAAGCTGCTGTATTCATACCCATCTGCTCACAACAGACTCATGTTCAGGCTGCTGTTTAATACACCGTATTATATTGTATAATTATTGTTTATATATGTATATCTTAGGCCAGGGTTCTCAAACTTTTGGGGCTCAGGGACCCATTATAGGTGTGAAAAATTTTCAGGGACCCCCTCATGTTTATTAAATAATTTTCATTTAATTTGTCTCTTTAATTATAGATCCATTCTAATTTAATCCTGTTTGTTCTAGGATTGCGCTGCTCAAGGGTGGCTGCATGTTGTAGTAGCTGTTACTTTCATTCTGAGATACTGCTTTTGAATTCTTTATTTCTCCTTTTTCTGGATGTACCTCTAAATGGCTTTTATTGATGATTACTTCCTCTGGTATTGGATGCTGTGCAGCTGAAACAATTTTTATTGAAACTTCTTAATTTTGGACATTTGATATAAAGTGTAACCATGACAACAAGGTGTTTTTTTTATTTCAGAAACAGCCGGGTAACATCTCAAAGCTCAAATTTTACCTCAAATACAGCCCAAATTCCAAATGATTTGTAAATGAGGTGCTGTGGATGCATCTCCGTCTACCTGACAGAGGCGCTCGAGTGACTGACTGCTGAGATCCTGAAGCTGACAGGAACGTGGCTCATGACAAGAAGACCAGGGTCATTTGCAGCTGGTGCTAATGAGTCACACACGCAGTTCCAGTCATCAGTGTTTACATCTGAGAAGAATGTGCTGAAGTGTTTGCTGCAGCGATGCAAGGTGTGAGATGATGACCCCCCTCACTGTAACCACAGTCAAGTTATTAGTGTGGAGAAACTCAGTCAGTTGAGGGAACATGTCTGTTATGATTATCTTTGAATTAACAGCTTTAATCCGCACTGTAACCCCACTCTTTGGACCAGTCATTGCAGCAGCACCATCCATACAAACAGCCATACATTGTTTCCAGCTCAGTCTGGATTCAGTCATGAACACATCCAAAGTTTGAATATTTCCTCAACTGTAGTCCTGTCTGGCACCTTCTTGTAGAAGAGGAAGTCCTCCAAAATGCCTCCATCAGGGGTAGCACACCAAAGCAATTAATTGAGCTGTACTAGAAATGCTCATGGATTCATCCAACTGAACAGAAAACTGTTCACATAAACCCAGACTGTCCAGTAGCTGTGACTGTAAGTCAGCTGAGAGTTTTTCAGTTCTTCTCCAGTGTCAGTGGAAAGTGGTACAGCTTTAAGCTTATTAGCTGTCTTTGCACCCAGGACATCTTCACACATCTCCACTGCTGCTGGGAGAACACGTTCTTGTCCAATCAAGTGTGACTTCTTACGTTTTGCGATGCATTGAGCCACTAAATAAGAAGCCCGCTGTGTTTTCTGTGAAGCTGTGGCCAAGATCACCATTTGTTTGTTGTGTGTAGTTGTCACCCTTTCGCCCCCCAAAAATCTTTATTTTTATCCTTGAACTCTGGGGGCTTCATAGTCAGATGTCGCTTTAGCTTGGCTGGCTTCATAGCTTCATTTGCTAGCACCTGAAGACACACGACATATTTTGGTCTTCCGTCTCTGCTCTCGATGAAACCAAACTCAATATAACTTTAATCATATTTTGTAGTGAACTGGTTAGGGATTTTCTGCACTTGACGAAGTTGACGGTTTTAAATACCTTACCATTTCCACTATATGTTAGGCAGTAGAAATAGCTGTGCACCAAATGTTTGTTTACAGATTTACAACCCCAGACATACATATTTACGATGTATGTCGTAATCACATCTGAGTTTTGATTGTCTAAAAGCTAATGTAGGCGGGAGTTATTAGTTCACTAGATTCATTTGATTGGTGCCCATGTCAGTGTTTCTCCCACCAAGGTGTGTGCCCCGCCTGGTCAACAGCACTGAGCCCTGCCTACCGACCCCCCCACTCCCACCCCCCATCCTGGAAGAATTGAGCTCCCTGTCAACGGACGTAGCATGGGGGAAACACTGCATCTGTATTTATGCACATTTTAAAATTATTTGACTTAGCTAAAACTGAATGCAAACTACAAAAAATTGTTACATCATAATTATCGATGAATTATTCGGATCAGATGGTCCATCTGAATATGTCCATATGGGGCTGAGATGGTGTAGGGGCAGGGCAGCCGACTCAGGACCCAAAGATCCTGGGTTCGATCCCCAGTAATTGCACATCTTGTGGTGTCTCTGAGCAGGACACCCAATCCCAAATTGCTCCCTGGGCGCCTACATAGCTGCCCACTGTTCCACCTGGGTGTATCCCAGGTGCGATGGGTTAAATGCAGAGAGCCATTTTTGATGACAACACATAGCACTTTATTTTTATTATTATCATCTGAAGCTTAACTGAACTTTTTACCTCTTTCAACCAGTCAACGTGCGGTGAAATGGCCACGTGCGACAGGTGTGTTTGCATTTATTGGATTGTCGGCCGCGCGCATCCCTGCCGCAATAAAAGCCCGACACTGACCGGGCCCACACATTAAGCACATTATTATGGCCCGGCCCGGTACGAATCGGGGTCAGGAGGGGCAGCACTACTTGGGGGTCCGCAAAAAAAAATAAAATCTTAGACCACATGTGATGCAATGATGGAAATTACAATAAATTCACATTGAACCTTAAGTTTAATTGTAGCCACACACAAAAATGGAAGTTTGTGCCTCACTCTTTAATTAGTCATGTTCACAACTTGCACACATGAATACTTGGATAGAGGGTGTTTTTAATTCCCACACATCACTCTGCAATGGGTGCCAAAAAAAGTCACAACTCAGTTTAAAACTGGCATAAAGGTGACAGGCAAACATACATTACTTCTAGAAATTCTTGGCCTTTAAATACAAATGTTTAAAACTTTAAGTGACTGTATAAACTTCTTCAGTCAACTGTTCAGAGTACATTTAGCTTTGTAGCTAATATAGGTTGTATGTTGTCAACTAGGTATATTATGGGAATAGTGTTAAACATTTACCTTTCTTGGGCAGCCTTTATGTTCAACAGAATACTTACAAAGTTGGCATACACAATCATTTTCTAGTAATTCAACAAAATATAAATGTAAAGACATTTTGCCATGTGAGGAAAGCATTATCTTGGTGACAGGTATTGAGGATTTATATCAAATCCTCTTTGGATTGATGATGCTTAAAAACATCACTCATAGAGGAAAAACTGTGGAGTCAGAATAGAAAAACAAACTATGATACCCTGTGGTAACTCTCTGTCTAAATTCCTCCTAAAAGATGACTCATGCAGACAATATTTTCTGTCAGGAGCTTGATGGATGACCTCGTTCATGCTCTCCTCCAATCAAGACCAGTGATCCGTCTGATCGAATTAGCCTAGGGTGCTCCATCTGGATGTCTGGGCTCAGCTGTATGTCTCTAGTCTGAATCAAATGTCCTTGCAGGGTGCTAGTGTGGGGTTCCTTGCATCGAGGTCACCTGTGTTACATTTAGATGACCTCTTTGAGAATTAGACACCTGCTGATGTGCATGCAATACATGTACACACAAAGTCCTCATGGAGTGAGACTGTGTCTTTTGTTTTCATCTTGAAGTGAAGTTAGACCAAACCCACAACAGCAACTTGCTCAATTTGTTCAGAACAGACACAGAGCAACCTGTAACTAGACCTTGTCGATACCTTTTCTACATATTCTACATATACCCCAACAACACAATATGCACCCAACAACAAGGCCATGACATAATGAATAACCTTGTTTTTACCTGGTGCATATGCCCCAAAGCAGAAAGGAATATGTCACTGATACACAACTCCACAATGTGGATAAGAAACTGTGATGCCTAACATGATTTTTTTTGGTCATAAGATCAATAACCTTCTGTGATTTAAAACCTCTCACTGAATACATCTTATCTTGGTTCATGCAGAATAGCTTTGGATGTTGTCTTCCACCACTGACATCAGGAAATCCTTGAACAGTTGTCCGTCCTTATCTCATTGTTGGAACTTGAAGCTAGCAGAGCCTGGTTCAAACAGTTTTAAAGCAGTTTTGTGACCTAACGACTGCACACTGGAGATGTCGGGACTCAATATGTTATATGTGCTTTCTTATGAGCAGTAAGTAACTACAACAAAACATTAAACATAAAATAATGACTATATAAGCATACAGTAGCAGGGTAAGATCTACTGTATGTGGATCAAGAAGTAACAGCATCTGACAAAACTTCTCTGAAGTGTATATTTCTCAATGCCATTTTTGTTTATGAGGAAGGGGCGGGGCTTAAATACATATTGGGACCATCCTGTGGGGACACTCCATCCTCTCTGGCTTCAATGTCTGGGTTCCAGTATGGTGTCCATCATTCTCTTCCCTGTTTGTTGATGTCCTCCAAACAAGTGGAAATAATGCTATTTCAAAATTTTATTTTATAGTCCCTTCAAATCTTCACTATGAACAAGCATTGTTCTGCACAACCAACATATAACAGTGTGTAACAAGACTCTCACTAAATATCAAGTTCAATCTTTTGGTAATATTGGTAATAATGTAAAATCTAACAAATTGGTTTTGCAACCTTTTTGTCTACTCTACTCATGTTTGGCTACTCAAAGTGACACTGCTCACAGTTGTAAATAATGATGTTAGTAGTTGTCTACATTTTAATATTTATTTGATGTGGACTTACATACGTTAGACAGTAAATGGTAAATGGACTGTAGTTATGTATCACCTTTATATATAATACAGATACCCAGAGCGCTTTACAATACAACCTGTGCCTCTTTTACCTCTACAGTGTACACAGCGCTCTACTAGGCCTCTACAAAGCTAATCTGAATCTGTAGAGACTAATCCGAGCTTTATCACATTCATACACTGATGGACACGTCAGAGGCAATGAGGGGTTCAGTGTCTTGCCCAGGGACACTTCAACATGTGACTGCTGGTGGAATTGAACCCTCAACTCTCCCATTGCAGGACGACTGCTCTAACCACTCAGCCACAGCCGCCCCTGACAGTAGTCTGACATTAGATCTCTTTATTTGCAATCTCCAAATACATGTTTTTGTAAAATGAAACAGAATACCTTTAAATTTCTTATTTAGTACCAAAAACAAACAAACAACAATTTCCTTTATGATAAAAAAAACAAAAAAAACAACAATTCAATCTGGACTAAGAAATTTAATTTTGACATTTACATGGTAAACAATAGTGGAGGTTGGATGGTAAAATGTAGATCAATATGATGTAACTAGAATAAGTACCTCAGTTATTGTGTAATGAATGTTTAATCCTTGAAACAAGCTTCATATCTCTGTGCTATTGTCCCATGGCCTATTTATTTAATCCATCTACGGTTAGTTGAGGATACACAGAGTTATCTGTGTTTCATTGTTGTCTTTAGATCAGAGCCTTACCTGCTCCAGTTTCCAGTGGAACTCTGCCGGCCTGAAGGTGTCCACCTGTGTGAAGTCTCTCCTCAGCAGGAACACCAGGCGACAATTATGGACATAGAGCGAGTAGTGATGCCGATTCATCTCTGTAGAAGGAAGACAGATGAGTGAGGACCAGGGACCAAGTCACCAAACCTACTCACACCTGCCAGGTAAAGTCACTATGACATCTGGCTTCATGAACTAAAGAAAAGTGGGACAGCTGCACTTTTCTGAATGAGGCCTGCTGTCAAATACCTATCACTAGTTTGACTATTTTTACAATGAAATAAAAATTCAAGGCTGTTGGCTTTGTTAAGCCTGGAAATTATAAAGTCACATGGTTTTCAATCTAACAAACTGTTTTAAAATCACATGCATCATGTAGAGAAAATGAGAAATCTCAATGAAATAAATAAATAAATAAAACTCACTATTGGTAGATTTGACTATTGCTTTTATTTACTCTGGCATACTGAAAATAATTTAATAAATGTATGTTGTGGCCTGGGCAGCACGGTGGCGCAACTGGTAGAGCTGCTGCCTCTCAGCGAGCAGGTCCCTGGTTCAAACCCCGGTCCAGGGGCCTTTCTGGTTGGAGTTTGCATGTTCTCTCCGTGCATGCGTGGGTTTTCTCCGCGTACTCCGGTTTCTTCCCACAGACCAAAAACATGCATGTTAGGCTGATTGGTAACTCTAAATTGTCTCTAGGTGTGAGTGAGAGAGTGAATGGTTGTTTGTCTCGTTTGTCTCTATGTGTCCCTGTGATGGACTTGCCCAAAACTACACATTGTGTCTATTGCCTATTTGCCATCCTTCCTTCATGCAGAATCAAAATATTGTTTATTGTCATTGTAACAAGCACAATGGAATTAAGTGTCATCCTTATAGTGATAAGATATATAAAAGATAAAACAATATAAATATATCAAAAAAGTCCATGCTCAATAATCCAGGTATGCAATCCAACAATTTTCAGTCAGATCATCTGGACAGAAACTAATGACCTGACTGAAAATTGTTGGATTGTATACCTGGATTATTGAGCATGGACCTTTTTGGTTTTGAACCAGTTTGACATGACTGTCGACGAGGAAGAGGGCCGGCTCCAGAGGAGGGCGCGTGCCAAAGACACCACCTTAGCACCAACATAATTTGTTTGTTCCACTTTGGAGTAAGCTGTTTTGGGGAAGAATCAGTTTTGTGTTGTGTGTTTCCTTGACTGATGAAGCCTTCTGGATGGACGGTGAAACGTTTCAGGAAAAAAAAAAAGAAACTGTCCAGATGACCTGACTGAAAATTGTTGGATAAAAGTAAATAAGAAGAAAAACATTTTTTACAAAATAAAAAGAACTGTCCTATGGCACTGCACACTATTGTACATTAAGGAAATACTGCATATGGTTTGTTATCTGTGTCCAAAAACTTCTTTAAAAAGTTTTCAGCTGATGCAAAATGCTGCTGCCAGACTTTTAATGAGATTTGATTGAGATCATATCTCTCCATTTCTTCTCTCCATTGGCTCCCTGTCAAATCGCGGATTGAATTCAAAATCTCACTTCTAACCTACAAAGCTCTCAACAACCTAGCTCCATCTTATATTACAACTCTTATTGTTCCATATTTTCCTAACAGAGCACTTCACTCTCAGACTGCAGGTTTATTTGTGCTTCCAAAAGCAAAAATTCAGAGTTTTCAGTTATCTCTAGTGGAACCAACTTCTAGTTTCTGTCCGTGAGGCTGACACATTGTCCAGTTTTGACTGGGCTCAAGAATTTCCTTTGTCATAAATCCTATAGTTAGGGTCGGCTTGGGTTTCCTGAGCTGTCCCTTAATTATGCTGCTATAGGCTTAGACAGCAGAAGGACAACCGGACCACATTTCCTCATTATATGACTGTCTTTACATACTCTGCTCAACCTGCTTTGTTTTTCTACCTTTTTTGTATTTGTAATTATTTTTTCTATCCTTTACATGTGTTTTTGTCTTTCTTCCAATAGGAGGTACATCTGGACCTGCCATTCTGTGTTTCTTTCTCCTTCCTGTTCCTTAAACCCAGCCGGTCGAAGCAGATGGCCGCTCGTCCTGAGCCTGGTTCTGCTGGAGGTTTCTTCTTGTTAAACTGAAGTTTTTCCTTTCTACTGTCTCCATTGTGCTTGCTCAGGATGGGGGACTGTGACAAAGTGAAGATTCTACTAATCTGCTGGCTTCCTTAGAGAATTTTTACCTACTGGCTTTTGTATAATTCTGTTCAGTGCCCTGAGACAATGGCACTATATAAATAAACTGAATTGAATTTATGTTCAGTAATCCAGATTTAACTATTTTATTATTTTGTTTTAGTAAAGTAACTGTTTATTTTAATACTAGTTTTATGATTTATATTTTTTAGATATAAATCTATATAAATGGTAAATGGTAAATGGACTGTACTTAAATAGCGCCTTTCTATTTTATCGAAATACTCAAAGCCCTTTACACTACAATCTGTGCCTCATTTACCCATTCATACAGCACTCTACTAGATCTCTACAAAGCTAATTGAACAAATCATTCTAAAGAGACTAATCAGAGCTTTATCACATTCATACACCAATGGGACACACATCAGAGTCAATGAGTGATTCAGTGTCTTGCCCAGGGACACTTTGGCATGTGACTGCTGGTGGATTAGAACCCCCAACTCTTGCATTGGACGACAACTGCTCTAACCGCTCAGCCACAGCCGCCCCAAATGGATTTGAATTGAATGGTTATTGCACATCTGCACATGGTTAGAGAGGTATGTGACCGGGACAAAATGAAAAACAAGCAGTATTTCCAAAACAAATATGACAGTGTTGGCTGTTGTAAACGATAATTCACCAAAACCTAAGCGCAGACAATATGGCATGACATTTTGCATAAATTCAATTCAAATTCAAGAATACTTTATTAATCCCAGAGTGAAATTAAATGTTGTGACTCGTTATCCTGGTTTCATTTAAGAGTTGTTATAGATGCTGATGGCTGTGGACAGGAAGGATCTCCTGCAGTGGATCCAAAGAATCTGGCCACAGATGACAATTTGTCCACCTGGACCCGGCGGGTCTCTTCTTCCTCCTGGGCAGCAGGACCACCTGAATGCTGGGCAGAACTCTTCCCCAAACAATTACCATTCCTCCCAGCAACCTGCTGAGCTCCTCGTCAGTCAGTTGCAGGTGTCGGGGGATGATCCTGGTCTTCTTGTCATCACAAGCTGCATTTTCCACCAGCTCCAGGATCTCGGTCGTCGGGCACTCGAGCACCAAAGTAATGTCAATTGGTCTGTGTGACCACTCAGTTGTGGGAGTCAATAACAAACAGATTTCTTACTGACGTGTTGTGCACCATGTCAACCCAGCTGAGGTGAGTTTTCCTCCACACCTCTGAACTCGCTGTGTTTCTAAAAGCTCATGTCGCTGTGGGATGGATGTTGAGCTAACCAAATATTCAGATGACGTGAAAATGCTCATTCTTTTTTAATTGTCTCTCTTTCTGTGACTTATTGTTTCACTGCTTTAGTTCTTAGACTTTAAACAATATTAACACTAAAATATGTTGGTTTTTTTGTATTCCCAAGATTACTGGCATTAACTTTTTATTTACTCCAAAATTTCACTTTGTAGTTTGTCATAAATATCTATAGATTTTAATGGTACATAGCAATATAACAATATAAATATGGTTTTGGTGATTTGGATTATAAGCGTACTTGTATTTGCAATCAAGTGATTGTACTGCGATGAATGTAAGTCAATAAATATTCAAATATATTTATTTACTTATATTGGTCCAGAGGACCAGATTTACCTTTTTTAGATTTTTCTACCTGGAATATTGAGCATGCATCAGGATATTTACTTATATTGTTTCTTCATTGAATTGGTTGATTTTGTTTATCCATCCAATGGGGGCCGTGATGGTGTAGAGGCAGGGCAGCTGGCTCTGGACCCAAAAGTCCCAGGTTCAATCCTCTGCATACCTCGTGGTGTCTCTGGGCAGCACACCCTATACCCAAAATGCCCCCCGGGCGCATTCAATAGCTGCCCACTGCACCACCTGGTGGTGGATGGGTTAAATGCAAAGACTAATTTCATCATTGTATGGAAACACAGTGATGACAATGTGATGACATTATTATTATCCATCCATCCATCCATCCATCCATCCATCCATCCATCCATCCATCCATCCATCCATCCATCCATCCATTATCTTTACCCGCTTCTTCCGTTTTGGGTCGCAGGGGTCACTGGTGCCCATATCCAGCTATTACTGTGCAAAAGGTGGGGGACACCCTGGACAGGTCTCCAGTCCATCACAGGTTGAATTTGTTTATTTTGCCAAAATTATTACCAATCTTGCAGGCATTTCTTGCAGTGGTTTTAACTACACAAAAGTCCATTAATTATTATTTTCAAATATAACAATCATCATAATGTATTTTTTGCCTTCGTATAATTTATGTTCAAACACTGATATTTAAAAATTATAGCACAGTACACAGTAACTTAAAAATCACACTTTTATTTACCAGAATTCTGCAATAAATCAATTTTCTTTCACTTATAGGATACAATTTGAAATATTTTAGTTTGTGTAGTTTATGCAACATGAATTTTTCATACTTTGTTAATTATGTTGTTTTGTGGCTGGGGGGGGGGGGGGGGCAAACAAAAGTTAGAGAACTACTTGAATAAGCCATGAAGTTGATGCAGCTTAGGAAATGTTTGATACAAATTATTGTTCCATCAAAATCCAGATGTCGCGCTAATGACAACAGATAAAACAATAAATGCTGTTAAATACTTGAGGAGGGAAAAAAAATCAAGGCTATCCCTTTAACTATTCCTTCAACAATTTCCTGCAGGATCAATAAAGTTCTATCTTATCTTAATTAAAGACACACCTCAGCCCAGATTTCAAACTTTTTAATTTTTTAAAACTGAGACTGACCACGGACTTTGTATACCTGTGCAGATGTTACGAACAAATAATCTAGACAAGTAAAATCAGTCCATTGTTTATTTTGGTCCTCTCGTGGGATCGGCAAACAGGAAAGCTCAGAAATGACAAACGACTCACCGGTTTTATCGGAGTTGCAGAGTAACGTCTCCTTCTCTGCTCTGAGCCCAGGGCTGGGCCCGTGCTTCATCCACGTTGCAATGGTGAAGTGATCGGTTAGATTTTGGGGGACCACCCAGTCCGGGATTTTAGCCGCCTGACGACCATCAAAACTGAAGATCAAGTCGCTGTCCCTCCCGCTGTCAGACACCAAAGAGGACGTCCAATTGGTGGTGGCGCTGGGGGCTGGAAGGAGGTCAGTGCTGCCAGATGAGGCACCTGGGGGTTGTTGCAGTAGGAACAAATAAAAGGAGTGACAGAAGACATGTCAATAACAATCATGGCAGATATGCAGTGTACATTGCCCCAACCTTGGCTATGATTGTTTGTGAAAACAGCAGAAGCCAGAGCTTAATAATTAATCAATGGGGTGAGTGGGACTTAGGATGTGAACTGACTCAAGGTAAACAAAAGTAACTTTAAAAATAAGAGAAATGTGAGTCATTGTCCATAAACTGTGGATGCAGCTCTCAGCTGAAATGCACCTCTTTTGGGAATAGGCAGGCCACATTAACTGGGCACCATGGTTACACAGAAGGAGAACATGCTGCACGACGAGGGGATGAATAAGCACATGAACTGGTTTCAGATGAATTCTTTGTTGTCTGACTCCCAGACAAAATAACAAAATACACCAACCAATTACTGCATCGCATCAACTCATTACTTTACACTTTACAAACCTTTTCATCAAACCTCTAATGCAACAAGCTGATGTCCCCCCTCGCGGAGGGGCTTGAATAGTGAATGCTATTCATCCACCAGGCGCACACTTAGACGTAACAAAGACGAAAATGGAAGTCAGTTCCTCACATATTTTTCAAATTGTCAAGCTCACAACACGGACGGATCTACATATATGGTGGCAGCCATCTTGGATTTTGATGTGGCAAGCCAATTTTCAAAAGGAACTTTTTTTACAACTAGATGTGGCCACACACCAAAATGGAAGTCAATGAAAAATACATTCCATCCAACTAAACCACTTTTGTGAGTCACGTTGCTCCTGATTGTGAGTGGTGGCAAAATAAAAAGATACAGAAACTGTAAGAATTCACCATAATCCTTTTGTGAAAGCAAGAAAATGCAACATACATCCATTAATTCCTGCTAGAAACACAACATTTGCACATTAATTGATGTTTTTCTTCCACCTCTAAAGGTCTGTTTCTCTCCACTGCTTATTCATGGTGCCACCAACGCTTTGACTCGAGTAATTAAATTCCCTTAGTAAATAAAAACGGATCGACGTCTCCAGCACCCAGCTGCAGCCGCCTTTTTGCCCAACGTCTCTGTACTTTATCTCAAATTGATTGTGCTTTAAAAAAGCAATTACAATTTATTCTATTTGCTATCAGATAACGATTATGAGGTGCCTGAAAATGTCTCTTTAGTGGTAAACCATGCATGGACTGGGAGGTGGAGGGGGGGCTGTGGTGCATTCAGATGAGCTGGAATGTGGCCTGCGAAGGCCGTTAGTCAAAGTCGATGACTCCAGCCCCCCTGCCGGCAGTGCGGGGTGGGTGGGGAGGGGGTGCAGGGTACTTTGTTGGCGCTCTGGGGACTGACTGACCGACTCGACTGCTCATCAGTCACTGAGGAGAAAGCGTCGCTGCATCTGGGGCGGCTAATGCCCTCGCTCTGTCACATCATTAGTGACACAGCTTTAACTTGCTGTTCTTCATTTAGCACAGGGATATACCAGGGACACAAGTGGAGATAAGAATGTAACACGGACTGGGAGCTTTTTAGATGTTCATTTAAAAAGAGTAGAGAAAGGTACCTGGGGCCCTGTCTGACCCTGGCACTCACAGTGTGGACAGCAGTGATGTTTGCAGCAGAACTTGAGTTCTGATTTAATGCTCTCACTCATAGGCTGCTGCCTCAGTCTAAGTCTTTAATCAGCGTCGCTCAACAAATCCACTACTACCTCAAAAACCCCTAACCCAATTTGTCTGAATCTTTGTCGTTCTGGTCACAAAGTTGTAAATTGCGTAGAAAACTCGAACCAACCACAAAGTTTCTGCAGAGATTTCTCAGAGTACGTCTCCCGGTCGCAGCCCTTCCCGATGTGGCTGGTCTGTAGCTCCACAGTGGTCCTCACTGAGGACAGAGGTTCACCACAGGTCTCCAGGTGCATCTGAGGAAACAGCTGCTTACTGCCTGTTCCTGGCTCGTAGTCCACTCGTTTAGTCCAACCTGGGAAGAGACAAAGATGGAGTGACTGTGAGAACAAGGGAAGAGACAGTCTGTTCTTTTGAGGTAAACCACCAGCCAGAGATATATAATTATCTGCCAAAGGACCTTCTAGTTTCTAAATAATTTGTGGTGTTTTGTTTATTTTTATCCATTTAGGAGCCCAAGAAAACAAAACCTGAATTAAAGTTTTACATTGTTATGGTGTTTCTTCTTATTAAAAGTCAATATGCTCCTGTTGGACAGCAGTCGACTAATGAAACTATGACAGTGTTGTTGTATGTTGCAGCAAAGTACCTGCCAGTGAAGCCTTTTTATGGTGAATTTGTGTTCATGGGGCAGTCCACATAAAAGTTATCAGGACAAGTACCTCAATATTATAAGCAATCAAACTTTTTTTTTTTCCGTGCTTCACAATATATTAGAAATAACTTGACAGCCAATTCTAAACCATTCCATCAAATTTATGCTGCTTGTGCACACAACTGAGTTCCCATCGACCAGTCAGTAAACATTACTGGTGAGGAGTGAAAGGCAATGACACAAGGCAAAAATGACAACCCAAGAAGGCAATAAACAACTCTGTTTGGCAAATCTGCCATGTTTCCTTGCGGACACATCACTCTGTCATGCTCAAAACACAAACACTGCATCTGTTCTGTAGTTGATTTACCCCCTCCACTCTGTAACTGCTGTGTGCTGCTGGCACACAGATACAATGAGATTTTCTGTGGTTGTGTTGAAAATAGACACAAAGAGTGGTGCATGCTTAACAGGAACATAAATACACAAAACTTAAGATGTTAAAAAAGGGGAAAACATGATTTTAAAAATAAAATAATACAAAAAAAATATTGATTTTTCTACCTTGTAATCACTGATGCCGACAGTGCATTGTATAATTACTGCATTTATGGTCACAACTTTCCACATTTGATTAAAGTGCCATTTTTGTCAGTAGTGCACTTTGGAACTGATGGCTCTCAGTAATTCAAGTATTCAGGTGTTATTAAAATTCAAGTGCTGCAAATAAATACACATAAAATATATTTAAAAAGTGTGTGCGGTTTTGGATTTTTGGTTTAAAATGATTACATAACTGAATAAAACAAATACTGAGAATAATACCAGAACAGAGCGAATGAGCAATCTGTACCTAAACATAGACAAGAGTGCCGCAGACGGCACATTATCTGCCCATTGACAAACTGTTTCACACCAGTACAGCAATCAAATGGACAGGACAAGAAAAATACTTCTATAAGCTTTAACCTTGATTGTGACCTTGACCTTAGAGCAGGGGTGATGAAATATGTACACAACACTCAGCCTAATCATGATGCATATATGAAGTTTCATTAATTACTGTATCTTGAGCAATCAGAATTAGACAAAAGAAAGTTTATAGACGTATAGACGAAGATTATGCAATACGTTTGTCTTTTGATGGGTGTACGTATAATAGAAAAGTGTTGGAAGCTGCAGATAGACACGTTGCTGTTTAGTAGTAGTTACATTGTAGAGTAATGTCACATGGCCCTTTTGCATTGACAGACTGGGGACATTTACTTTGTTTTGCCTTTAACGTGTGCTTTTTACAATGAACTTAAGCTAGGATAAGCTAATTCGCACAGCTTTCAGTTTTATGGAAACATCCTAACACATTTAAAATGGCAGAACACACACACACGCATATATATATATATATATATATATATATATATCAGACCAAAAACATGCATTTTAGGCTGATTGGTAACTCTCAATTGTCCCTAGGTGTAAGTGAAAGAGTGAATGGTTGTTCGTCTCGTTTGTCTCTACATGTCCCTGTGATGGACTGGAGACCTGTCCAGGGTGTCCCCCGCTTTTCGCACAGTGATTGCTGGACATGGGCACCAGCGACCCCCATGACCCAAAATGAAAGAAGCGAGTTGTTGTGAGATTAGACTATTTTTTATTCTGAGTTATGGTAGTTTTGTTCTATGACCACTAGGGGTCACCAGGGAGTTGCAGGGGGTGTTTGAGGGGATTCGAGCAAGAGTGAAGACACGTGTGACTCGGAGCTGTAGCTAATAAAGACGGAGTGAAGCTCACCCGGTGAAAGGCCTCCTGAGTCATTCTTTATAACATGACATGGTCAGAATTAAGGACTTTACGCTTACTTTGGAAACACGATGGCAAAGTTTGGACCGCCGAAGCCATTTGATTTTACACAGCCTGCGGAGTGGCCGACATGGCGACAGCAATTTTCTCGCTTCAGGATAGCATCGAAGCTTAACAGAGGGAGCGGTGAAGTGCAGGTAAATTCGCTCCTGTACTCCATGGGGAAAGATGCTGAACCTATTTACGGTTCTTTTGTTTCTGGCTGCAACGGAAGACATGCCACATCCGGAGAATGAGTTTGCTCTAGTGATACAGAAGTTTGATGAACACTTTGTTCCAAAAAGAAACGTTATCCATGACCGGGCCTGTCTTCACAAAAGGGCTGGTGAGATGGTCGAAGCCTTCGTGCAGAGCTTATATGAGCTCGTGCAGTACTGCGAGTTGGGCGCAGGAAAGGACGAGCAGATCCGGGATCTGATTGTCATCGGAATAATGGATAAGGAGGTTTCTCAGAAGCTCCAACTAAAGGCGGACTTGACTCTGGAGAGAGCGATCCAGCTAGCATGTCAGAGCAAACAGGTGAAGCTACAAATTGGAGAACCCATGGAAACTATGGTGAATGAGGTGAGACAACCAGTTTAACAGCACAAAGAGGAGCTATGATGAGTCATTACAGCCACAGGCACAGAAATACAGTGAGTTTAAACGGAGATGTCAAAGATGCAATAGAAAACACGACAAAAGAGAAAACTGTCCAGCCCGAGACAAAAGCTGCAGAAAATGTAACAAAATGGGACATT
>NC_056503.1:8218149-8219739 GCF_014905685.2 Nematolebias whitei
TATTTATTTAAACCAGCCACCCCAGTAGTTTGTGGAAACTATGCATTCTTTCTGTTTCTTCAATGTATAGTTTCCTTAAACGATTGGGGCAGCCTAGGCCACCATTGGCTACCGTCTGGCTCCACCACTGCACCTGGAAGTAAATAAAATGTCTCCCTTCACTCACCAGAACCCATCACTCTGTCCTACCTTGGGCGAGCAAAAGAAAAGAAAAACTACATATATTTTATACATGGTATGACTCCCACTTGAATATAAACATTGTAATCTAATAAACTTTTAAACTTATAAACTTTATAAACATAAAATTTTACTTGGATTCCATGTTCAGTCATCCTAAAACTACAAACACTTATTATTCAAATCCCTCAGAGACAGGGAACAGTGGCATACTGATTTTGGGTGTGAAATTGGAGCTTTGAGGTAGAATGATATTTATTAGGACTTGTTATAAAACATTTTTGGCCTACAGCTGTCACACTCTTGGCTTATCTCAACCATAACTCAGGGAAAATATACTTTGTGTCCATGTGAATTAGTCCTGCTGTATTCAACTTGTCACCGTGTCAGACCTGACGCTGTATCCACCACTGACCTCTGGGACAATTCTCACTGTCTGGCAGTGCTGCTCACACAGGTACATGTAGATGTCACTGCCAAAAATAAATCAGCATCTGGATTCCTTCATTCAGTCGTTAACATACTCTCCTCAGGATTATAACTCATATGACTGAGTGCCAACTTTTATTCTGACATTTCTTATAGAATACTCAAATGTCATATCCTGGAAGTTTAATTATAGGTGTAGGAGGAATGTTGTAGGGTTTAATACATTATTAATAATCAATGAATTATTCATCTATCCAACTATCCATTTGCTTTACTTGGTTTTCCTTTCTAGGTCACAGAGAGCTGGTGTCTATTTTTTTTAACAAACATTTAACATAAGTTACCATTTCAATTATCTTTTATATGATTTACATTTTTCACTTTTGTTCCATTGTGTTTGTTTATTGGTGTGGGGAATAAAACAATGTACTAACACCTCCATCCATTATCTTTTACCCGCTTCTTCTATTTTGGGTCACGGGGGTCGCCGGTGCCCATGTCCAGCAATCACTGTGCGAGGGTCGGGGGACACCCTGGACAGGTCTCCAGTCCATCACAGGGACACATAGAGACAAACAACCATTCACTCTCTCTCTCACACCTAGGGACAATTTAGAGTTACCAATCAGCCTAACATGCATGTTTTTGGTCTGTGGGAGGAAATGAGTACCCGTAGAAAACCCACACATGCACGGAGAGAAAATGCAAACTCACCCAGAAAGGCCCCCAGACTGGGATTTAAATACACATTCTGCAGTAAGCTCCGGGACATGCGGGTGAGTGACTTGCTGATCACCTGGATCAGAGACTACCTCACAGGTCGGCCACAGTATGTAAAGCTGCAGAACACCACATCAGACACCATACTGAGCAGCACAGGGGCTCCTCAGGGGACGGTCCTCTCACTGTTTCTGTTCACCCTCTACACCTCGGACTTCAGGTACAACTCACAATCCTGCATCTGCAGAAGTTCTGGGATGA
>NC_056503.1:8219839-8221842 GCF_014905685.2 Nematolebias whitei
GGATGCTGACACGGGGGAAGCTGCATCATTAAACATCTACCGGATGGCAAAAGGGCAAAGCAAGTGATTCAGTCATAAGTTACTCTTAAAGGACCTGGGAGTGAAATGACCTGTCAGTGACTCGGCTTTAACACGTTTTATCTGGCTCCACATCACAAGAAGTGTGTGAGGATGAGGCAGCTCCTGGTTAAGGATGCATGGCAAGAAGCTGGAGAACATGGAGAGAATAAATGGAGTTTAATGAGCTGAGGATGTAGGTTGCATTTAGACATACAGTATTAGAAAGGATTAGACTTTATCTTAGGATGAATGATTATAGATCACAGGTTAGAGAGCTGGGGACAGACATGGGAAAAATTTCAATGTGCCGTCTGTAAAACAATTAAAAAATATATAAATATTTCAGTCTTGTCACTGAATGGTTCTGTGAGGAATAGTCTTCCTAAATATATGTGGATAACAGTTTTCTGTGTCTCCAGCTGGTTTTACCATATTACCATTTAATCACGATATCCAACAGAACAGACAAGATAAATTAAAAATTAAAGAACCAAATTATGCACATTAGATGAAAATTGCATTTATGAAAATCACAACTTAAAATCTTGAATTTCTTCTCTTTTCTTTTTAACGCTACTTAACACATCTGTATAACCACCAGATACGTAGCACTGTATCCAAAAACAATTATGTATTGATTTTACTGTGAAATAGTTTAATTCTTTTTCAAAATTTGACCAAAGGTGAAAACTCTTCATAATCATATTTTATCCCTCCTTCCCCTCAATGCAATTACTGTAAATATTCAAAAACCACTAAAAGTGGTTCATGCTCTCAATGAGATATGACCAGTTTGAAATGTGTTGCTGTAGCATGCCACTATCAGATACATTTATTTATTTGTTGCAGTTTCCAGTTGAAATGTTTCTTTGCTACTGGATCTGTGAAGAGGGAGGTGATGTCAGCATCGTGTGCACATGCAACCCATCACACATGTGAGATACACACAAGCAACATGTGGCAAGGCAGAGAGTTGAACCGTTGACCTTCTGATCACAAGACGGCAGTCCCACACCTGCACCACTGTCTTTGGTATAGTTTCCTGTTACTTAAGGCATCAATTAAATATTCTAGTTTAGGGAATTAAATTTTACATTCACAAAGGTTTAATATAATATTTAGACTATGAGAAAATGGGTATCTGTGTATATTTACTGACACACTGATCTATTGTTGCCATGTAGCTTGTATGAGAGAGGGGCAGTGTCTCAGATAAACGAGGCAACTTTTTCCAAATACAATAATTTTAAATAAAACACAGATTCTGTGGAAGTGAAATGTCCAGAAGAGAAAAGCAGCTGGGAGTATGTGGTGAAATCACACAGGTAAAATTAGTCTAAGTCTCTTTAATCCTAAGGGGTAAGAATAATTTAAGGGACACACCAATAATTGTTGTTACAATGCATAGAGCAGCATGGTGGGGCAGTAGGTGAAGATATAAACTCACAACCAGAAGGTTGTAGGTTTAAAACCCAGCTGAATTATTTCTCTGTTAAATTTGCTCTGCTTTTCACGATAAACTGAACAAGCTTTAAACATAAAACAAAGAAAAATACTATTAAATTAAACAGTAGTCCCTCGCTACTTAACAGTTGATATATCGCAGACTTGCTCTATCGTGTTTTTTTAAAACAATTGGAGATGACGCACAACTGGCTGATTGATGGATGAGCCGCATGCACGGCATGGACTTTTTATTTAAAATTAATTATTTAAAATTATTTAGCACCTGATGCATATTTGTGCAGCCCACGCTGCAGGATAAGCGTCCTCCTGCAGCTGAACAGTTGATGTCTGTGCAGAACGGAGAAGTGGGCGTGGCCAAGAAGGCTTGCAGGTGGCTGAGAGTAGCGTAAGCACAGAGAGGGAAATTATGGTATTGTAGATGAACATATATCTGTGATATATTATCCATAAATTAAACGGATTCTTTCATTTTTCTG
>NC_056503.1:8221942-8222622 GCF_014905685.2 Nematolebias whitei
ATGACAGTTTGTTCCAACAAACTTGTTTGCGTTTGTCTCCGACGTTTGACCGACTTACACTTGCTCATTTCAGACAGAAGATCAAGAAAATGAATAATTACTCTGTAACAGACATTTAACTAGATTTCTACTTTGAATAAGGATTGAAAATCATTTATACTGTTTCACAGTTGATTTAAAATGAGTAGTTCACTTCAACATTTAAAATGGTTTGAACTAAACACACTTTGATTATCAAGACATTTGTAGGATGGTAATGATAATAAAAAAGAGAGTGTTCTTTCAATTGATCAGTGTAGGACACTTAGAAAGTCTTTGGATGAACTTAATTTTGTGTTTCTGGACTCAAATCAATGAAATAACAGTTCTTGTCCCAGAAAGGCCCTCAGGGCCAGATTTGACCTGAGGCTTAGTTCACTACAGTCGGGTCGAGCAGAACCCCCTGTCCGTTTAAACAGAATCCACGTTTTTCACAGCTCATCAGCTTAATTAATTAGCTTCACAACTAGGAAACCATACGGCCATGGTATCCTTGCAGCTTTACAACAGACATTCCTGAAAATATCTGGATGAATTACTGGCAAGATAGAAGAGTTTTAAAGATGGGAAATTGAGGGAGTTTAAAGAGAGAGAGAAGATGGATGAGGGAATATGTGTCGGTATAAGAACGGCACTCTCCA
>NC_056503.1:8222722-8224260 GCF_014905685.2 Nematolebias whitei
TCCATCATTAAACAGGGGTGGAGGCCTCCGGGTTCAACTGTCCCCCTCTTACAATGCTGTGATTGCTAGTATCACTCAGCCCTCTGTGAGTAGTAAACAGCCATCAGTGTGCTAATGATCCATTGTTAGGCTGATGGTCCTTCTTGAGCATGTGATCAGCTGGTTTTGGTTGTCAGCAGCAAACTGGTTGATCCACTCTAAGAAGGTGGTATTTAAGAGACTGAGCTGAAAACAGCACCTCAGACTGAGGAAGTCTTTGGATGAGAGACGAAACGTTTCTAGATTTTTTTTTTGCTTTGTTTTGCTTTTGTTTTTTTGAATGTCCAGAGGACCAGATTTAACTTTTTTGGAACATTATTATCAGACATTTTCTTGGGTTTTTCGTGACTGATGTGTAATTACAGGAGTTAGTAGTGTGACACTTAGCCCCCATAATCGAACCATGAGAAACATTAATAAACACACAATCATTCAGAACCCAAAAACAGTGAAAGTTGCAGAGATGGGCAGATCCAGGTGTATTAACAAGATTCAGTGACTCCAGATAGTCTGAGATCTGAAAATAGTGACAATAATATGAATGGTGCAGAAAAGTCTCAGACCATAAAACATCACAAATCAAATGGGCAAACAAACCCGACGAGGTGGCCCAACTGCAGTTTGAGTTGGGCTGAGGGGGGCTCCGGCCCCCCTGTGAAGATGGATGGATGCTCCCATGGGAAACAGAAGTTGGGTGCAGAATCAACAGGCAGAAACAGGTAATTTGCAGCAAATAGCAGAGCAAGCTGCCAGAAAATCCTCCTGAAATGAAAGGCATGGTCCTAGCTCATTTCAGGCCAATAGGGGACAACAGTGTGATCCGTAATAAAAATAATTAATATCCAGATGAGTTTGGATGGAGGCCTGCAGCAACTCCGATGCAAACTCCAAACTTCTCTCGAGCACCACACAGCGCTGCTCCTCCACTTCTCTGCACGTCACCCCCGCACCCAACAGCACGAGAGGCACCGACGGTGAAAAACGAGACTGACCGGAGAGTCTGAGGCTGAAGTCGTCACTGGTCCGGTCCAGTTCTGCTCCAGTCCATCTCCGGCACTCCAAAACACGAGAGGCAAAGAGGCTGAAGTTGTCCCTGGACTGGTTCTGCTCCGGTCCAGTTCCAGCGGTGCTTCAAAACATCGGAGCGTCTCCTCCAGGCGGACACAGCGATTCCACGGAGGTGGACCGTCCTTCGTTAAAAGTAACGGGCAGCTCACTGAAGCTGAGACGGGCTCTGTTGAAGACGAAGTCCCCCACAGCCAACTCGGTTCGGTTCTGGTCCAGTTCGGGGGTCACAGGTACACTTCCCCCACACCAATGAAGACACCACGAGGGCCAGTCCAGCAGAAAACCAGCGAAATACCACCCGGCGATTCTTGTCGGAACCAGGTAGAACCACAAAGGTCCAGATGAGAAGTTTGTTGGGGTCCAGAGAGAGAGAGAGGAAACACTGGACCTTGCTTGCTTACACCTTACTACCTTACTACTTGCTTGCCTGC
>NC_056503.1:8224360-8232147 GCF_014905685.2 Nematolebias whitei
AGGGCCTGCAGATTTTCTAGTATCCAGATCTTTTAACAGTTTGGTAACCTCACTGACAGAGAACGGTGAAAGAGAGAATATATGGTTTACTGAGGTTTGACTTGTTGGTGGAGTAGGTGATTTACCGTTAGAAACTGTATTAAACAAGGAATTGGAGGCAACAAAATGGTTGTTGAAACAACTTAGCATCTCATGTTTATCTGACACAAGAGCAGAGTCGACAAGGTGGCAGGTCAGATGAGTGAGTGCTGCCATCAATAGATTTAATAATTGTGCAAAGCTCTTAGGATCGTTTAGATTTTGGTAGTTTGAGATAAATAGTAGTTTCAAACTGGCAACCCAAATTTCAAAAGGAAGCTTTTTTACACCTATATCAGGAGTGTCAAACTCATTTACAAAAGGGGGCCAAAATTAAAACCTTTTTCAAACAAAGGGCCAATTTCAGAATCTACATTAATTCAAATCAGATACCCAACATCTTTTCTTGGTCACAGGTTCCTCAATCAGAGTGTGATTGGTCTCATTTCATGTTCTCTGTTGTGATTTCAACATCATAATCAAAGATTACGGAAAAAAAAATCAAGAGATGGAAGTAGTTTGTGTTTCACACATCGTCTTGGGGGCCAGGTAAGATGTCACCAAGGGCCACATTTGACCGCCGGGCTTTCAGTTTGACACATATGACCTAGACATATCTACATATTAAAATAAAAGCCAGTACCTGATTTATTTTTCAAGATATCTTGCTCACAACATGCACAGTTGGATGGAAGGACAGACAGACAGAATATTTCCACTCCCCCTCTTTGCTCCACTACGGGGAACCAAAACTAAATACATGTTGTGCAGACATACATAAAATAATAAATCAAATGAAACTTGTAGGACAAGCAAAGTCTGCAGCATGCTATGTTTCACTTAAAAAAAAATGTGCAAAATGCAGTCATCATTTAATGGGTTTATTTTTAAGATCTGCCATCATCTATGAAACTGTGGTTCTTATCATCACATAGAACCGCTGCTAAGTTGCATGTGAATCCCTTCTGAATAATTTACTATTATCTAAAAGTCTCTGCAGGATCCTGCTGTTGCTGCTCATGTATGTTACAGATGAGGTGCGTTCTCAAAAGACAAAACAAAATAAAACCATACTAACAGAAGAAAGACTCAAACTGTAGAGACATACATCTAAAAATCTTGTCGAAAGTTCTTTGAAACTGGAATTCAGAGGTAGACACAGCAGCGCAGAGCTCGGAACCACAGCTCAGCTGTCTTTAGAGCAGTGTTGGTTTAGTACAAAGCCATTTGGTCTCTGCTGACTAGTGTGCATGTTTGCAACACACTGAACAGAACTCACACAGCGAGCCCAAGAGTTTCTCTTTTTATGAATTTGAGAGGAAGACGAGAGTGAGAGGAAGAAGGGCAGACATAAAAAAAAACCACGAGAGGCTGTTTTTTCATTAAAGAAACCCTAACTATTCAATGGAGCTGAGGATAAAAACGACTATGTAAATGAATAAGTTTTTTTTATATTTTAATACATCCTGCATCTGAAAAGAGAAACAAGCTACTTATGTTGAAAAACTGTGATCTACACTTTTTTTCTCACATATAATGGGTGCATACTGTGAAGCTCTTTGAAGCCAAACTTGATGGTTTTCAGATGTGCATTGCAGTTAAATGTACTGAACTTCAGACACATGATGGGTATTTACTACTCAAGATTTATAAATCAATCAGTCCTATTTTGGATTATTTAAAAGTAGAGAAGGTAAAAATAGAAAATGAATGTGAAAACAATTCAGGAATGGAACTGTTCATGTTAGGTGTGCAGAAGTACTCCAGTCAAGACTTGGTGGCTTTCTATGCATGGATCAGTCAATCAATATAACTTTATTGTCCATAACATTTCAAGAGATGGAGATTTATCTTTGACATCTGGCTCATACATACAAACTCATACAAGTTAAAAATGCCATAGAACTTTAAAAAGCTTTGCTAACCCTACTGTGAAGGGGAGAGCAGCTCTTGACTAACACTGTGTTCAGTGAAGGTTGGGCTGTTGACCTCAACCCGTGATGTTGGTGGAAGGTGGAAGGAATACTTCTTTGACTTTCTCGATCCCACTGATACATCTTCCATGGTGGAAGTGGAGTCGGGGGACTTCAGGGTTGGTTTGTCCATAACCGTGGCTGAAGTTGCTGAGGTAGTTAAAAAGCTCCCAGGCGGCAGGGCTCTGGGGGTGGATGAGATTCACCCTGATTTCCTTAAGGCTCTGGATGTTGTCGGGCTGTCTTGGTTGACACGCCTTTGCAACATCGTGTGGATATTGGGGGTAGTGCCACTGGATTGGCAGACTGGGGTGGTTGTTCCCTTCTTCAAAAAGGTGGACCGGAGGGTGTGCTCCAATTACAGGGGCATCACTCTCCTTAGCCTCCATGGTAAGGTCTATTCAGGGATACTGGAGAAGCAAGTCTGATCGTTGGTCGAACCTCGGATCCAGGAGAAACAATGTGGGTTCCGTCCTGGCTGTGGAACACTGGACCAGCTCTTTACCCTCACTAGAGTCCTCGAGGGGCCATGGGAGTTTGCCCATCCAGTCTACATTTGCTTTGTAGACTTGGAGAAGGCATTTGACTGTGTTCATCCAGGTACACTGTGGGGGGTGCTCAGTGAGTATGGGATTGGAGGCCCGTTTTTACAGGCTGTTCAGTCCCTATACAAGTGGTGCAAGAGTTTTGTTTGCATTGCCAGTGGTAAGTCGTACCCCTTCAGAGTGGGAGTTGGACTTCTCCAGGGCTGACCGTTATCCCTGATTCTGTTCATAACTTTTATGGAAAGAATTTCTCAGTGCAGCCAGGGGGAGGAGGGAGTCCGGTTCAGTGGCCTCAAGATTCCTTCTCTGCTCTTTGCAGATGATGTAGTCGTGTTGGCATCATCATGCCGTGATCTTCAGCTTTCACTGGAGCATTTCACAGCCGAGTGTGAAGCAGCTGGGTTGAGAATCAGCACCTCCAAATCTGAGGCCATGGTCCTCAAACGGAAAAGGATGGATTACTCTCTTCGGGCCCAGGGTGAGGTTCTGCCTCAAGTGGAGGAGTCCAAGTATCTTGGGGTTTTGTGCTTGAGTGAGAAAAGTTTGAAGCGTGAAATTGACAGACGGATTGGTGCAGCATCTGCAGTATTGCGGACTCTGTACCGGTCCGTTGTGGTGAAGAGGGAGCTGAGCTTGTAAGACAAAGCTCTCTGTTTACCGGTCGGTCTATGTTCCTATCCTCACCTAGGTTATGAGCTCTGGGTAGTGACCAAAAGAATGGGATTGCAGATACAGGGGGTTGAAATGAGTTTCCTCTACAGGGTAGCTGGACTCTCCCTTAGAGATAGAGTGAGAAGTTCAGTTATCTGGGAGAGACTCGGAGTAGATCCGCTGCTCCTCCACGTCGAGAGGAGCAAGTTGAGGTGGTTCGGGCATCTGGTAAGGATACTCCCTGGGCACCTTCCTAGGGAGGTGAAGACCCAGGACACACTGGAGAGATTGTGTCTCTCGGTTGGCCTGGGAACGCCTTGGAATCCTTCCAGAAGAGCTGGAAGATGTGGCTGTGGAAATAGATGTCCAGGCCTCTGTGCTCAAGCTGCCACCCCCTCGATCCGATTTCAGAACAAGCGGAAGATAATGGATGGATGGATGCTAACCCAATAAAAAAATTCTAAAATATATGATACATTAAAAACATAAAAGCATCCCAGCAGATGTTTGTCATGTGAGGCTATGTTTAAATAGGACCCTAATAAGGACATTCACAGCAGAGGAACAAATAACTTTTTGTATCCATTTGTCTTTACCAGAGGAACCACCATTTTTCTGCCAGATGGTACCAACCTGAATAATGATTCCAGTGGATGAGTTGGATCATTGTAAACCTGTACTGCTTTATTTTCTAGAGCCTGGTTGTATATGTCTGTAAGTTGCATTTGTTGCTGACCAATGATTTTATTACCTAGTTTGACCACCTGGGACAACTTGTTCCTGTTCCTGGCTAGGAGGTTCCCAATATGGGACAATCAAGACTTTCAACAAGTGACCTGTACACCAATTGCAAAGTATTTTTGCTAGCATTAAAGCTCCTTAGCTTATATAGAAGGTGGAGATGCTGACTGGCATTTTTGTAAATACAGTCAGTGTTGGGTTGACTTGACTTGTTGTCAATTATTGTTCTGAGGTATTTAAATTCAGTCACCTCCTCTACTTCCTGCCCTTTTATAACAGAAGTTCTGAATACAGGTCTGGTGCTGGCTGCTCTTCATCTACCTTGCTGACAAATCTTCATGGTTTTATTGACACTAAGGTGCAGAAAACTGTCATCAGACCAATCCAAATTTAACTGATAGAGAAATACACTAAAAACAGGAGGACAATAGGCAATTTATGATTCTTTATAATGATTTTTTTTATGTCAAACGTGACACTAACACTATCACAGCCATCTGACTTTCTATCATAGTTAAATCAGTGAAGTGTAAAACATAGCATTTTCTTAAGTGGAATGGCTCTTTCATTAATAAACTTGTGCATTTTGTGATGTGAACATCTGTTGCCTGCACAGGTTTGTACAAGCAGGCACAGGAGAGTCACTATAGTCTTACATGAGTGCACTCTATGTTGTAGCGCTTGCTCTATAACCTCACAATTAGAATATTGTTCGTGACCTGAATGACAGCACATCCACATCACTGAAACATCAAACATACTGCTCATGAAAAGTGGGTCAGTATACTTGTGGACAGGTGCAGAATTCTCAGAGGTAGTTAAAGAAATTGCTTGATTGCAGTGGTTTCCTCACATTGTTGTGGCGCAACATATTAAATAGGTATCATCCATTTTATTTAGTTTGTTTTTAAAAAAACTCGTAACAAAATTCCAAAGCAATGACTGATTTTTATTAATAGTTTTCTTATTAATTCTGTTCAAGTTATTTCACTGATCATAATTGGGTTTTTTTTTTAAACAAAAGGGTACCAACAAATGTGTCTGTATCAGTAAATGAGTAAATCGAGCTACTTTTTGAAAAAAGAACTAACAGAATCAAGGTAACAAGTTTCAACAAATGAGTTCAATGCACCAAGGCATTGAATGATTTCAGAAATTTGACTTTTAGGAGAAATAATATAGTTTTCATACTTCTGAGTTCAGCTGCAAGTAGCTGCTATATAAACCCATTATTTGATGTTGGTTAAACATTTCATTCGGGATGACAGCTCATAGTATTCTGAGTATCTCAGTGTCAATAAAGCTGAATATTGTCAGCATAGATAGAACAGTTTATCATATTTGTTAATTATTATTCCTGGAGAGAAAACATTTACACATCAGGAAAGGTCCCAGGACTTAACCTTGAGATACTCCACATGAATGAATGTGTTTGTCTTTCTGTTAGTAAAATATCTTGTAAACAATTGAACAGATTTTAATTAAACTCTCGAAAAGCAATCATTGAATGCACGTCTACAACTAACATTTGCAGTCAACCTGATTCAAGTTGACCACCAGAAAGAATCAACCTTAGCAAACACAAAACACCTACAAATAAGTCAGTTTTACAAATACAGAGCTAAAGTTTGGTGTGGTTGTAGCTGAGAGTCAAAATGAAAACTTTGTTCAAAACTTTGATATGCTGTCAGAGATCTGATGGCAGAGGATCCTACAAACAAACACATAAAGGTTTTTAAAATGTTTATTGAGAAAATAAACAGCTTCTGGTATCTCAGGTCCAGGGGCAGGAACTTTATCTAAAATGATGCAGAGGGGAAAGGTTAGTGTTTGGCAGAATAACAAGTAATTATCTGAATACAGACGGTCTGGTGAAACACTAACCTTTCTTGTTGTAACGGAGCGCTCCAACAGAGATACAGAGCTGAAGAGACCAAGGGAAGTCCAGAAGCGTAGTTGAGGATGAGCAGGGTTCATATACGGGATCCGAAGAGGAGACAGTGCCGATAGGGAGAGGCAAAGGTGAAATCCAAAAACAGGCGTAGGTTGTCAACAAGGTTAAAGGGCTGAGGCACAAAAGGGACAGGGTGGTCGAGGGAAACAGGTGTGGATCAAGATTAAAGAGCTGTGAACAAAGAGAGTACGCTGGATAACTGTGGCTGGAAGCAAGTAGAAGATCTGGCAATGTAGTGGAGAAAGCAGAAAGTACATATACACCCAGAAACAGGTGGAAATCATCAGCAGCAATCAGAGAGAGAGAGGTGTGGCATGTAAAGAGGCTGGCAGAAGCAGCAGAGGTGGTTGTCATGGAGGCAGCAGGTGGCCTGGTACTCTTCGCTGATGACTTGGGAACCTCTGAAGGCCTGGGTCTCTCTGAAGGCATGGGACCTCTAGGAGGCTCAAAAATGCCACAAGGTTGAGACACATCATGGCCGACCCCTACCGAGACACTGGTGGGTGGTGCAACGTGAGCGACCCCCCATGGAGACACTGGTGGGTGGGGCGTCGTGGCTGGCCCCCACTGAGACACTGGTGGGTGTGGCATCGAGGCAGACCCCCACTGAGACACTAGTGGGTGAGGCGTCGTGGCCGACCCCCACTGAGACACTGGTGGGTGGGGCGTCGTGGTCGACCCCCACTGAGACATTGGTGGGTGAGGTGTCGTGGCCGACCCCCACTGAGACGCAGGGAAGTGGTTTCAGTTGCTTTGTGGTCGGCTGGATTGAACTTAGCTGCTTTTTGGTCAAGTGGGGAGATGCAGGAGAAACAGGAAGCTCAGTGGGTTGGAGCTGAATCCGCCGTCGACCCCTTTTAAGGGTGGCGGCGTGAGCTTGGACCAGTGGTGAACCAGAACTCATCGTCGTCATCGTCTGGTTCCTCTTCCCAAGGCCTCTCATGAAACCACTGAGATGGGTAGGAGGAAACAGGCTTTATGGCCAGGTGAGTTCCCCTGAACTGAGTCTCTCTCCTCTTCATGTCCCGCTGGAGAGTCATTTCTGCTTGGTGGGACAGGAACTCAAAAATTGTTGTCATCCTCCTGCTGGGTTCAGTTTGATCTGGTCATTCTGTAAGGATCAGGTATTGTTTTGAACCCAAAAATGCAGGGAGCACTCAAACAACTCAGTTTAAGAGTAAAGAAAATTATTTAATGAAAAAATAAACAAAAGAGCTGACGTGGCACAAAAAACTTACATGAATAATAAGAGGTCATGAGGGAAGACAAAAACAAGGACGAAGTGAAAGGCATGAAACAAGAGGCAGAAGTCTTCATGAAGAAAAAAAACCCCAGAAGAGCAGAGAAGAAAAAGTCAAACAGTGGACAGAGTGATGAATAAAAGGAAAAAACAGAGTGTAAACTGTGACATATGCACAATATTGGGTTTAATAAAAAAATAAAAAATTCAACAATAAAAATAATATGAATTTCCTTAAGGAGATTTTTTATTTCTTAATTTGTTCAAGAGAAGACAGCATGGTGGCGCAACTGGTATAGCTGCTGCCTCTCAGCGAGCATGTCCCTGGTTCAAACCCCGGTCCAGGGGCCTTCTGGGTGGAGTTTGCATGTTCTCTCCGTGCATGCGTGGGTTTTCTCCGGGTGCTCCGGTTTCCTCCCACAGACCAAAAGCATGCCTGTTAGGCTGATTGGTAACTCTAAATTGTCCCTAGGTGTGAATGAGAGAGTGAATGATTGTTTGTCTCGTTTGTCTCTATGTGGCCCTGTGATGGACTTGCGACCCGTCCAGGGTGTACCCGCCCCTCGCACAGTGATTGCTGGACATGGGCACCAGCGACCCCCATT
>NC_056503.1:8232247-8246864 GCF_014905685.2 Nematolebias whitei
CTATGTGGCCCTGTGATGGACTTGCGACCCGTCCAGGGTGTACCCGCCCCTCGCACAGTGATTGCTGGACATGGGCACCAGCGACCCCCGTGACCCAAAATGGAATAAGCGGGTAAAGATAATGGATGGATGGGAATTTGTTCAAGATATTAAGTGCACTGATTAAACAAGCGTGTATTGGTGACTTCAGATATAAAGTTTGGCAGCTGAACCTTAAGCTGCAGGGTGGACTCCTGCCATTAAAAATGTAGAACTCAATGCCAAAAGAAACGACAAAGCAACAAAAGAAATGTCTAAAAACTAATAGTTTCAGTGGAATCCAGTAGAATTTGTTCTAAAGTTTGGCTCCTATGAAAAAAAGAAACTTGCATTAGCGTTTTCAACTGTGTCCATTTTATTAGATAATTATGAATAACTGAAAATAAAAACAAAAATAAACAGAAACAATCAGTAATGTTCAAACTTAATAGGCCAGTAAAGTCAAGTAAAGACAAGATAAATATTCAACCAAAGTGAAAAAATGTGCATCAGCAAACCACATCAAGGCTCCAGTTGACCCAATTTCTCTCAGAGCTTACAAGAACAGCATGTGGAGGCCTAAAGTGGTGCCAGAGCCATTAATCATCTGGTGACAACACATTTAAACAATTTCTTGATACACATTGTGTTCTAAAAGTCCCATTAAAGTTTTCCAACAATGCTTTAACTTTATTCTCAGCATCGTTGGAGTTTATTAAAGATCGTTAAACCTTTTTTGAATTGATTTTTGCCCTGAAGTTAAGCATTGTTTTTATATTTGTCTAAACATATGGTATTTGCGACATCTCTGCATTTTGTCTGTAATTATAGCATTGATTAGGACTACAGGATACAAGGAAAGTTTACAACTATTGTAGTTTGGTATATTGCAATGACAATATCAATTGTGATAAACAGTTCACGCATTGTTCTCATTCTTATCTAATCATAACTCTCAACAGTTTCTATGTTCACTTTTTGCTTTAAATATTTTCAGCAAGCAGTTTGTTTTGCAGTTTTAATTTCCTTGTGAGGTACATATATGAATCACTGATACTTAAATTATAATAAGTGTTCAATACATTGTGCAGCCCTAGTAATAAATATACCATAAAACATTGAATTGTCTACAACAGAGATTGTCTTCTGTTTGACTTTTGACAAGTTTCAGGGTGAAGTTGAGATGAGCAAGTAGAGCATCCAAAAACAAAACAGGGACACTGCAGGCAAGCAAGTAGTAAGGTAGTAAGGTGTAAGCAAGCAAGGTCCGGTGTTTCCTCTCTCTCTCTGGACCCCAACAAACTTCTCATCTGGACCTTTGTGGGTCTACCTGTTTCCGACAAGAATCGCCAGGTGGTATTTCACTGGTTTTCTGCTGGACTGGCCCTCGTGGTGTTTTCATTGGTGTGGGGGAAATGTACCTGTGACCCCAGAACTGGACCAGAACCGAACCGAGTTGGCTGTGGGGGACTTCGTCTTCAACAGAGCCGGTCTCAGCTTCAGTGAGCAGCCCGTTACTTTTAACGAAGGACGGTCCACCTCCGTGGAATCGCTGTGTCCGCCTGGAGGAGGCTCTCCAATGTTTTGAAGCACCGCCAGAACCGGAGCGGAGCAGAACCGGGCCAGGGACAACTTCAGCCTCTTTGCCTCTTGTGTTGTGGAGCGCTGGAATCAGACTGGAGCAGAACCGGGCCAGGGACAACTTCAGCCTCTTCGTCTCTCGAGCTGTGGAGCGCCGGAGACGGACTGGAGCAGAACTGGACCGGACCAGTGATGACTTCAGACTCTCCGGTCAGTCTCATTTTTCACCGTCGGTGCCTCTCGTGCTGTCGGGCGCGGGGGTGACGTGCAGAGAAGTGGAGGAGCAGTGCTGTGTGGTACTCGAGAGAAGTTTGGAGTTTGCATTGGAGTTGCTACAGACCTCCATCCAAACTCATCTGGATATTACTTATTTTTATTACAGATCACACTGTTGTCCCCTATTGGCCTGAAATGAGCTAGGACCATGCCTTTCATTTCAGGAGGATTTTCTGGCAGTTTGCTCTGCTATTTGCTGCAAGTTACCTGTTTCTTCCTGTTGATTCTGCACCCAACTTCTGTTTCCCATGGGAGCATCCATCCATCTTCACAGTGGGGGCCGGAGCTCCCCTCAGCCCAACTCAAACTACCAGTTGGGCCACCTCGCTGGGTTTGTTTGCCCATTTGATTTGTGATGTTTTATGGTCTGAGACTTTTCTGCACCATTCATATTATTGTCACTATTTTCAGATCTCAGACTATCTAGAGTCACTGAATCTTGTTAATACACTTGGATCTGCCCATCACTGCAACTTTCACAGTTTTTGGGTTCTGAATGATTGTGTGTTTATTAATGTTTCTCATGGTTCGATTATGGGGGCTAAGTGTCACACTACTAACTCCTATAATTACACATCAGTCACGAAAATCCCAAGAAAATGTCTGATAATAATGTTGTTACTACTCTCGGGGATTCAGCCCAACCCTGGATCCCCACTATTTATATGACACCAAATGACTTTAAAAATGTGTCTGGGCTTCATTTTCTGCATGTAAACGCACATAGCCTTCTCAGAAAACTTGATGCCTTGAAAATTCTGGTCAGTTTTTCTGGGGCAGATGTAATCTTGATCTCTGAAACCTGGCTCAACAAATCTGTACTGAATAATGACCTGGCAATCAATGGATTTAACATCTACCGCTGTGATCGTCAATAAAGGTGGTGGTGGTGGGAGGGGGTGTGTCGCTGTTTACATCAGAGATTCTCTGGTTGCTAGTCTTGTGTCTTCTAAAATAATTCTTAACCAAATTGATGCCTTAGCTGTAAACATCACTTTGAACGGAGGCCAGATTTTATCTGTAGTCTGTTGTTGTCTTCCTCCCTCAGCAACACCTGAGGCTCTGTCCTCCCTGATGGAATTCCTTGGTAATTTAAAATTCAAAGAGATCTTTTTGGCAGGAGATTTCAACATTGACTGGAGAAAGTCAACCCCCCTCTGTGATAAATTCAAGGAATGTTGCCTGTCTCTCAATCTTACCCAACTGATCAACTCTCTGACTAGATTAAACAAAAACCGTCCTGAAAAGTCCTCCATCTTAGACCTGTTTCTAACTAATATGCCTCATAAATTCCCTGGTGCAGGTGTATTCGCCAATATTTTGAGAGATCATTGTGTGACAGCGACTCTGAGAGATATTAAACTTCCACCTTCTAAGCCCAAATTAATTCAAAAAAGGGATCTGAAATGTTTTTGTGAACAGTCATTCCTCTGAGATCTGTCTCACTTTGACAGGCATCGTATTCTGTTAACTGATGACCTGAACTCCGCTTGGAACTATTTTCATAATAGTTTCATTTATTTTGTGAACAAACATGCTCCTTTTCATCAGTTCAGAATAAAGGGACACAACAGCCCCTGGTTTACTCCAGAGCTAGCTGGCCTCCTGCACATGAGAGATCATCTTTGGGCCACAGCGAGAAAATCTGACTCAGACACTGATTGGTTGAGTTTTCGACAGATGAGGAATAAATGTACAACTGCCGTCAAAGCAGCAAAATGCAAAAATTTCTTATCTCAGACCACCAAAAATCTAAATTACCCCAACAGATCCTGGAAAACCATCAAATCTCTCTCAGGCAGCCCCCAATCATCTGACCTCCCATCACGAC
This sequence comes from Nematolebias whitei, assembly GCF_014905685.2. Lineage (NCBI taxonomy): Eukaryota > Metazoa > Chordata > Actinopteri > Cyprinodontiformes > Rivulidae > Nematolebias > Nematolebias whitei. The sequence continues at coordinate 8,235,954 of NC_056503.1, forward strand.
TTCTCGTTAACTCTGTTCCTGTGTCAAATAAGCACGAGATCCTGAATTATTTCAACAAACATTTTGTTGCTTCTAGTTCTTTATTTGACACAGTTACTAATGGAAAATAAGCCACTTCATTTAATAATCAAACTTCTACAAATCAAATCTCTCCTACAAGTCAATCCTCAATTAATCACACGTTCTCTTTTTCTCAATTCTCAGTCAGTGAGGTTAATAAACTGTTAAAAGATCTTGATCCTAAAAAATCTGCAGGACCAGATGAACTTCCACCTTATTTCTTAAGGCTGGCTGCTCACATCATCACAGTCCCTGTGACCCACATCTTCAATCTCTCCATAAACCAAAACTCCATCCCAGACGTTTGGAAAACAGCCTTTGTTCTTCCTTTGCTGAAGGAAGGTGACCCCACCTCACTGAACAACTATTGACCAATCTCTAAACTCTGCATTTTAGCCAAGGTTCTAGAAAAACTGATAAACTCTCAAATCAAAAAAATACCTGGACTCATTTAACATCTTACCTCCACATCAATCTGGTTTCAAGAAACAACACAGCACAACCACTGCTTCACTGAATGTTCTTAATGACATTGTTGAAGCACTGGATGCTAAGGATTATTGTGCTGCACTTTTCTTAGACCTGTCCAAAGCTTTTGACACTGTGGATCATAACATCTTGTGTTATAAGCTCTCAGAAATCGGTTTCTCAGAACACACCATTGGTTGGTTCTCCAACTATCTCTCAGACCGGAGGCAATGTGTTCAACATAATGGTACTTCCTCCAGTTATTTAAAAGTCAACAATGGTGTACCACAAGGCTCAGTCTTAGGACCCACCCTCTTTACAATCTACATACATAATGTAGGTAAAATCATCTCTAATGCATCCGTACATTTCCATGCTGATGACACAGTTGTTTATTGTCGAGCTAAAACTGTTGATAAGGCTTTCCAGCTTTTGAAATTTGCATTCAACAACATCCAGACAGATTTGTTCTGCCTCAAACTTGTTCTAAATGCCGACAAAACCAAAGGGATGCTTTTTTTCAAATAGGAAGTTGGTCCCAGCAGTTCTTCCTCCGATTTTATCCTCAAATGGTGTCCCGATTGAGTTTGTTGATCCCTATAAATATTTGGGTATCTTGGTTGACTCGCCTCTCTCTTTTAAGCTTCATGTGGAAAACTTGGTAAAGAAACTGAAAGTTAAACTGGGTTTCTTTTTCAGAAACAGATCCTGTCTAACCCTAAATGCCAGGAAACGCCTTGTATCTGTGACTTTCCTTCCCTCCATTGATAACGGTGACATTACTTACATCAACGCTCCTACAAGAACCCTGCAGATATTGGATGCTGTCTATCATGGTACACTAAGATTCATAACTGGCTATAATTATCATACCCCCCACTGCACCCTGTATTCACTGGTTAATTGCACATCAATAACTTCACGTAGACTCTCTTACTGGTACATTTTCATCTTTAAATCACTTCTTGGACTGCTGCCTTCATACATCTCCTCCTACATGTCTCTGTGTGAGTGCAGCTACAGCGTGTGCTCTCAGGACACTATTATATGTAGTGTTCCCTCAGTGTGGACTGAACTTGGCAAAACGGCCTTCTACTCTGCTCCTGTTTCCTGGAATACCTTACAAAAAGATTTGAAGCTCTCGACCTTGACCTCTCTAAGTGACTTTAAAAATCTGTTGAACTCCTGGCAGGGACCAATGCAGACATGTTCCTGTTTTTAGTTTTCTACATTTGCCTTAGAATCTAGCTGTTTTTGTTACCTTTTTTTAGCCATCCTATTTGTTTAAAAAAAACCTGGAGTATGACTTTTTATAACTGTTTATTGTTGTCGCTGTTGTCCATTGTTGTCATAATTCTTTGTTGAAATCAGGTCTCTCTTGTAAATGAGTCCTCGAGGCTCAATGGGATTTACCTGTCTAAATAAAGGTTGAATGAATGAAAAAAAAAAAACATTGCAATAGTCCAGTCTACAAAGATGTGACAAATGCATGAACCAGTTTTTCTGCATCATTTTTAGAAGAGATGTTTCTAATTTCAGTGAGATTACGCAGGTGGAAGAAGGCAGTTGTACGTTTTTAATGTGGGGGATAAAAGACGTCCTGATCAAAAATAACACAAAGATTTTTAACATCAGAGTTTAACATTAGGCCAGATTAATGCCATCTAAGGAAGGAGAAAGACTGAAAAATATATTCCTAAAATGCTCAGGTCCAAAAACAAAAACCTCAGTCTTGTCTGAGTTTAAAAGCAGGAAATAAAGGGTCATCCAGATTTTTATGTCTTTAAGACACGCCTTGTTCGATAAAAAAAAAAAAAAAAATTGTGGGAATTCCAGCCTTTTGCTTCACAGCTCTTCTCCACCAGAGGGCGCCAACAAAGACACACCTGAGATCCATTGAGGAATAACGAGCAACAGAAGTATAAGTACCAGCTGAGCACTTCATTAGGGGCGGCTGTGGCTGAGTGATTAGAGCAGTCGTCCTCCAGTGCGAGAGTTGGGGGTTCGAATCCACCAGCAGTCACATGTCGAAGTGTCCCTGGGCAAGACACTGAGCCCCTCATAGCCTCTGATGTGTGTCCCATCAGTGTATGAATGTGATAAAGCACTGATTAGTCTCATTAGAATGATTTGTTCAATTAGCTTTGTAGAGATCTATTAGGGTGCTGTATGAATGGGTAAATGAGGACACAGATTGTAGTGTAAAGCGCTTTGAGTGTCTTGAAACAAGATAGAAAGGTGCTATATAAGTACAGTCCATTTACCATTCATTCTACACTGCTGCATTGTCTGCATTTGGTAGTAAGCTCCTGGCCTGAACATTTGCTCTTTGTGCTTTAAAATTATTCATCTTTGTGCTCATGCTACAGCTCTGACCTCTGTGTTTCACCTGCATCCTGGATCTCATGAAAATTACTCTCGACCCTTCCTGGACTCATCTCAAGCTGCTCCTTGCCTTCCACTACCTGCTCACCTACACAGGATTTCCTGGAAAACTTTTTGGACATCCACTGACTGACCTCCTTCTCCTACAGTAAAAATTACTTCTCTGGACATTTTACTGCCCTTGAGATTTCTCCTGGCCTGCTTTAACTTTGTCCCTTGCTCTCCAGGGTTCCAGCCTCTCCCCGGATAATTACCTCACCAATATCATCGTTTTCACTTTTGTAAATAAACACTGTTTAACTTTCCCTGGTCTTGAAGTCTGTTTGCTTTTGGTCAGTATTTATCTGGGTGTTAGAAACCTTACATTAATACAACCATTGATTCAATGATCTCCAGTAATATAGAAAAACAACAAAAATATATAAATCAAAATTCATTTAATTTTTTCTTTTATTTTTGAGTTTTCGAGGCAGAATGACAGATTCTGCTGAGTGGAAGGAGCTATGTAATCCAACACTAGCAGCAGTGGTGGAGCCAGGGTATGACCAATGGTGGCCTCGGCTACTATAGTTCAATCTTTGACCACTTAATTGCTCTCGTTTTTAATCTAATCATAATTCTCAGAACAGTTTCTATGTTGAGGAAACTATAGTTTTAAGTGAATGACAGAGTGAATGAAAGAGTATTAAGTGAATTCAGAGAATTAAGTGAATGAAATAGAAAGAAGAGTAGAGGTCAAAGAAACTGTGGATCAGGAAGTGGGAGAGATTAGTGAGGGTGAAATCTGGAAAGCTCTGAAAATAATGAAGAAGAAGGCAGTAGGACCTGATGACATACCAGTGGAGGTTTAGAAATGTCTTGGAGAGAGGTTTAAGACTCAAACATTCAATGGCATATTTGAGGGTGAGAAAATGCCTGAGGAATGGAAAAGAAGTGTGCTGGTGCCCATTTTTAAGAACAAGGGTGATGTACAGAGTTGTAGAAACTACAGGGGAATTAAGTTGATGAGCCATCAATGTCTCACCAATGAGATGAGAGGTGACTATCTGTGAGCAGCAGTATAGATTCATGCCAAGAAAGAGCACCACAGATGCCATCTTTGCTTTGAGGCTGCTGGTGGAGAAGTGCAGAGAGGGTCAGAAAGAACTCCATTGTGTTTTTGTTGATTTAGTAAACGCATATGACACGGTGCCGAGGGAAGAGGTGTGATATTATTGCATGAAGAAATCTAGAGTGGCAAAATAGTGAGTTAGACTGGTACAGGACATGTATGAGGACAGCAGGACAGTGGTAAGAGGTACTAAAGGGGTGACAGATAGTTTCAAGGTGGAGGTGGGAGAGCATCAAGGATCGGCTCTGAGCCCCTTCTTGTTTGCTCTGGTGATGGACTGACTAACAGATGAGGTCAGGCAGGAATCCCCATGGATCATGATGTTTGCAGATGACATTGTGATCTGTGGTGAGAACAGGGAACAGGTGGAAGAGAACTTGGAGAGTTGTCGGTATGCACTGGAAAGAAGAGGAATGAAAGTCAGCCATAGTAAGACTGAGTACATGTGTGTGAATGAGAGGGAGGAGGTGGAACAGTGCGGCTACAAGGAGCAGAGGTCACAAAGGTGAAGGACTTCAAGTACTTGGGGTCCACCATCAAGAAAAATGGGGAGTGTGGTAAAGATGTGAAGAGAGTCCAGGCAGGATGGAGTGGATGGAGAAAAGTTTCAGGAGTGATTTGTGACAAAATGTTTTCAGCAAATATCAAAGGAAAAGTTTACAAGACAGTGGTGAGACCAGCTATGTTGTACGTTCTGTTGACAGTGGCATTGACAAAAAGACAGAAAAAAGAAGTGGAAGTGGCAGAAATGAAGATGTTGAGGTTCTCCTTAGGCGTGACAAGGATGGATAATATTAGGAATAAGATCATAAGAGGTACAACACAGATTGAACAACTGGGAGATAAAGTTAGAGAAGCCAGACTGCGATAGTTTAGACATGTCCAGAGGAGAGAAAGTGAGTATATTGGTAGAAGGATGTTAGAAATGCAGCTGACAGGAAAAAGAAAAAGAGGAGATTCTGTGTATGGATGTATGTAGTTAGAGAGGAAAAGGAGGTTGTTGGAGTGAGGACAGAGGATGCAGAGGACAGAGTGGCAGAGGACAGAGTGATGTTGTAGAGGTTGGCTCCTCTACCCCTCCCTTCTCTGTTGTTTGTGTTTTCTAATTATCTTTCCACAGCTGCTGCCCATTAACTGGACCAGGTGGTGGAGCTATTTAAGCTGGAGCTTCACTCCAGATCAGTGCCAGAGCAAAGTACTACCAAGCTTCATGTTCCTGTGACCTACTGGCTAGCTGACTCCAGGCTCCTTATCGGTTTCCCTGCATGGCAGCAGCGTTCTCCTACTCACCTTTACCCCTGTGTGCCTCACCTGGTTCCTGGATCTCCAATCCCCGAGTCCTTGTCTCCACCACCTCTCCTGGTTTCTCCACACCTACGCCCCGGCTCCCTCGGTGACTCTGTAAATATAGTTACTCGTTTAAATACTCACCTGGTCGCACCGTGGATTATTGGATTCCGGTCTTGTCTCCTGTTCCTCATGCTCCTGGAACAACAACGACACGTAAGCCTATTTTTGGATTACTAAATCAACATTTCCAAATCTCCTCTCAAGACGAATTGTCGTTCACCACCAATCTCCTCTCTGTTCCCACAGTGGATCCCTCCTGATTTGAGTTTACCAGCTACACCAGTACCAATAAATATAATTGTCTTTTTACCTCAGGATGTTTTTGTCATTGCTTCAAACGTTTCACTTTTGACATCACCCACAGACCTTAACAGTTTGCTCTGGCCAAAATATGTCAAAGAACGGTTTGAATGCTGATCAGGTCACCATTGAGGAGAGGGTAAGGAGAAATGAAGTTCTATTAGAGGAACTAATCGCTCAACACAAGACTACACAGTCAAATCTGGAAACGGTGGGTGGAATGATTCAGTCCATCGGCAATAGAATGGGAACACTAACTCCACCCACGCCAGCCGTCTCACTACCATTAGCGCCGCCAGCGCAAAGCACCGCCCGCTCGGAACAACCCCGTGAGCCGGCTATTCGGCCGGCCGCAGTTTTTGAAGGTAACCCGGAACAATTCAACGGTTTCCTCCTCCAATGTGAACTAGCATTTGCCCGTTCTCCTTCTCTGTTCCCAAACTCTGCATCCATGATCACTTATATCGTTACTTCATTGAGAGGTGTACCTCTTGAATGGGCTAATGCCTACCTCCAGTCTCACCCTGTGGTTTCACTATCATTTAATGATTTTATTAAGGATTTCAAGAGTGTGTTTCATGTCCCTGTCCACCAGGAGGAGACGTCCCGCCGTCTGTTGGCTATGAGGCAGGGTCAAGCTACCGTGGCTGAATACGCCATCCTCTTCCGGGTTGTGGTGGAGAAAACCAGGTGGGATGAGGTGGCACTAAAGGGAGTATTCTCTAATTCACTTTCTGATCAAATAAAGGATCAACTGGTGCTTAGAGATGAGCCGGAGATGTTGCATGATCTCATCAGTTTGGCGATCAAGATCGATAATCGCCTTCGGGAGAGGCGGGGCCAAGCGGAACCGATGGCTTCCGGGTCAACTCTTCCTCTAGCGTTTTCTGCTATCAAAGAACCCACGTCACAACCAGGTACCACTCACTATGACTCCGAGCCTGAACCAATGCAGATCGGACGAACCCGACTCACGTTGCAGGAGAGGCAACGACATTGTGTGCGATCTTGCCCAAACAAGTTAAACTCCAGCACTCACCAGCCACTCAGGGGATCCTGGTGAGTGAAGCTCATTGTGCCCCTGATTCACGTTTTTGTCTTCCTGCCAGAATTATTCTTCAACAAAGACACTATTCCATTGAGGCCCTCATTGACTCGGGAGCAGAGAAGAACCTTATTTCTCAGGATTTGGTAGATGAGCTTCAAATTCCTACCAGAAGTCTTCCTTACCCCATTCCGGTGGCTGGAGTCACCGGAAAAAACATCACCACTATCACCCAGGAAGTAACTGAGTTACCATTCATCATCTCCGGGAATCACAGAGAACTGGGTGAGTTCATGGTTTTTCATTCTCCCTCACTGCAGTTTATTTTAGGCTATCCATGGTTGGTAAAACACAACCCCATCATTGATTGGCAGAAGAAAAGGATCAGTGTTTGGAGCGAATATTGTTTAAGGAACTGTTTAAGGTCTGCTGGTTTTCTGTCAGACACAATAAAGGAGGTGACCTCCTCTCCGCCTGATTTGTAAAATATACCCAAGGTGTACCATGATTTAGCGCCCGTTTTTTGTAAGAATAAAGCGTTATCGTTACCTCCACATCACCCATACGACTGCTCAATTGAACTGTTGCCGGGAGCCCCTCTCCCTTCGAGTCGCCTGTACAACCTCTCTCAGAGCGAAAAAGAAACCATGCAAAAGTATTTAGACGAATCATTACAATCTGGCATCATTCGCCCCTCAACGTCTCCATTAGGGGCAGGGTTTTTCTTTGTAAATAAGAAGGGTGGTTCACTCCGCCCGTGTATTGACTACCGAGGTCTAAATGCGATAACCATAAAAAACAAATACCCACTTCCGTTAATCAACTTAGTACAAGAACAACTTCTTTCTGCCACTGTTTTTTCAAAGTTGGACCTTAGGAATGCTTATCACCTTTTGAGGATCAGGGAAGGAGATGAGTGGAAAACTGCATTTAAGACCCCTTTTGGACATTTTGAATATTTAGTTATGCCGTTCGGACTCACTAATGCTCCTGCAATTTTTCAGACTCCCATCAACGACGTTCTCCAAGATCTGATCAATAAATTTGTGTTTGTGTACTTAGATGACGTTTTGATTTATTCTACCGACATCCAGACCCATGTTCGCACCGTACTACAACGATTGTATGAAAACCGACTTTACGTCAAGGCTGAAAAGTGTGAATTCCACGTAACCTCTGTCTCTTTCCTTGGTTTTATTTTTAACGAGGGACACTACCACACTGACCCTGAGAAGGTCCGAGCAGTACTGAAGTGGCCTACACTTACGGACAGAAAGCAACTTCAGAGGTTCCTGGGATTTGCAAACTTCTACCGTTGTTTTATCCGGAACTACAGTCAGACGGCAGCCCCTCTCACCCAACTTACATCCACGAATCTCAAATTTAACTGGACCCCCGAAGCCGATCAAGCCTTCCGTGAGTTGAAGCAACGTTTTTGCTCTGCACCCATTCTCCGTCACCCTGACCCCCAAAGACAGTTCATTGTGGAGGTGGATGCATCGGATATTGGTGCTGGGGCAGTACTCTCTCAAAGGGATCCCCACGATAATAAAACTCACCCATGTGCTTTCTTTTCAAGACGTTTCTCGCCTGCTGAACAGAACTACGACGTCGGAAACCGTGAGTTGTTAGCCATAAAACTAGCCCTCGAGGAATGGAGACACTGGTTGGGGTGGGCCAATATTCCATTTATCATTTGGACCGATCACAAGAACCTAGCGTATTTACAAGACGCCAAGCGCCTTAACCCCCGTCAGGCCCGGTGGGCGTTGTTCTTCACAAGATTCAGGTTCACCATCACGTACTGCCCTGGTTCCAAGAATGTTAAACCAGATGCGTTATCTCGACAATTCTCCATTTCCGACCGAAATAAGGGAGACTCTGGGATCTTGCCACAAGCCTGTGTGGTTCGAGCTGTCACCTGGCCCATTGAACAGGAGATCAAGAAGGCTCAAGTTCAGCAACCTGATCCTAGGGGGGGACCACCTGGCACCATCTTCGTTCCAAAGAGCGTCATCCACAAGGTTTTGGATTGGGTTCATTCTCATCACTTCACCTGTCATCCTGGCATCAACCGAATGATCGAATTCTCCGAGAAACATTTCTGGTGGAAGACATTGTCAAATGACGTAAAGGAATTTGTCAAGGCCTGCTCCACTTGTTCCCGAAATAAAAACAACAATCAACCACCGGCGGGTCTACTTCATCCACTACCAGTTCCAGACAGACCGTGGGCAAACATCGCCTTGGACTTCGTGACGGGTTTGCCACCTTCAGATGGGAAGTCTGTAGTCCTCACTGTTGTGGACCGGTTTTCTAAAGCTGCCCATTTCATAGCACTCGCAAGACTCCCTTCGGCTTTTGAGACAGCCCAGATTATTTTACAAGAGGTTTTCAGGATTCACGGCTTACCCACAGACAATGTATCGGACAGAGGCCCACAATTCATATCCCAATTATGGAAGGAGTTCTGTAAGTCCATCGGGGCCACTGTAAGTTTGTCTTCCGGATACCATCCACAATCAAACGGACAGTCGGAGAGATGCAATCAGGAGTTGGAGGCCGTCCTTAGGTGCGTGTCTGAGAAGAACCCATCTGACTGGTCAAAACACTTACTTTGGGTGGAATATGCGCACAATACCCTAACCTCATCCGCTACTGGCCTGACACCTTTCGAGGTTTCCCTTGGATACACGCCTCCCCTATTTCCTCTGTTGGAGACTGAAATCCTGGTTCCATCAGTCAAGGATCACATGGACCGATGCAAGACAGTTTGGATTTAAGCTAGAGAGGCACTGACAAGGACTACCGGACGGAACAAGGAATCGGCTGACAGACATCGCTCCAAAGCCCCGGACTACAAGGTGGGCCAATCAGTATGGCTCTCCACCAGAGACATCCGTCTAAAGGACACTTCTCGACCAGGTACATTGGTCCCTACACTATCGTCAAGATCATAAACCCCTCTGCAGTCAGGCTCAAGTTACCACCATCCATGAAGATCCATCCAACTTTCCACGTTTCTAATCTAAAACCAGTTTCAGTCAGCCCGCTCAACCCTCCCACCAACTCCCCCCCAACCCCTCTATTGATCAACAACCAACTGGCATATAGGGTCAACCGTATCCTGGATTCAAGAAGACGGGGTAGAGGTTTCCAGTTCCTGGTCCATTGGGAGGGTTATGGACCTGAAGACAGGTCATGGATCTCAAGGTCTTTCATCCTAGACCCCAGTTTAATAGAGACATTTTTTCTAGACCATCCAGAGAAACGGATGATGTCATCGTCCAGAGACGATCGTTGGGGGGGAGGTACTGTAGAGGTTGGCTCCTCTACCCCTCCCTTCTCTGTTGTTTGTGTTTTCTAATTATCTTTCCACAGCTGCTGCCCATTACCTGGACCAGGTGGTGGAGCTATTTAAGCTGGAGCTTCACTCCAGATCAGTGCCAGAGCAAAGTACTGTAGTGAACTTGACCTGATGTCAAATCTGACCAGATGGACAGAAACTGTTATTTCATTGATCTGCATCCAGAAATACAGTTTGACCCATCCTGAGACTTTCTTTCTTGAATTAATCAAGTAGAAATGACAATTCTCTATGATCATTACTATTTTATAAATGTTTTAATAATCAAATTGTGTTAGTTCAAACAATGTTTACAGGTTGAAGAGAACTACTCATTTTTATTTACATAAACAGTAAGTAATGATTTTTATTCCTCATTCAAAGAAGAAATCAGGGTAATATGCATTTCTTGATTTTTCTGTCTTCAATGAGCAAGTTTGTAAGTGTGTGTTAAAGTTCAGGTTTCGGTCAACTAAAAAGTTTACTGAAAAGAAATGTCATGTTTAACTTTTACAGCAGATACTAGGAGTAGAGACTCCACGAAGTCTGGTTTTCTCCAATAATCTTTCTGTCTGTTTTAAACAATCCTAATCTCTATCCTTGACTTTCATAACACCTTACATCACAAACCACACCTCTGTTCTGGTCCATCCACCAATTAGAAAGCTCTCAAATGAACTGGAAGTCGACCCATTTAAATGTGGCAACTTCCCAGTTCAACGCTCTCTGATGCAGCTCATGGAGAAGTGAGATGAAAAAGTTCTCTGATACAGAAGCTTCAGAGTTCTCTCAGGGATGAGATGAGACGAGATGTGACGAGTAGAGTTCTGAAGGAGTTCAGAATTC
>NC_056503.1:8246964-8247968 GCF_014905685.2 Nematolebias whitei
TGACTTTTTATAACTGTTTATTGTTGTCGCTGTTGTCCATTGTTGTCATACATCTTTGTTGAAATCAGGTCTCTCTTGTAAATGAGTCATCGAGGCTCAATGGGATTTACCTGTCTAAATAAAGGTTGAATGAATGAAAAAAAAAAAAAAAAAAACATTGCAATAGTCCAGTCTACAAAGATGTGACAAATGCATGAACCAGTTTTTCTGCATCATTTTTAGAAGAGATGTTTCTAATTTCAGTGAGATTACGCAGGTGGAAGAAGGCAGTTGTACGTTTTTAATGTGGGGGATAAAAGACGTCCTGATCAAAAATAATACAAAGATTTTTAACATTAGAGTTGGAGGACAGATTAATGCCATCTAAGGAGGGAGAAAGACTGAAAAATGTATTCCTAAAATGCTCAGGTCCAAAAACAAATACCTCAGTCTTGTCTGAGTTTAAAACAGGAAATAAAGGGTCATCCAGGTTTTTACGTCTTTAAGACACGCCTTGTTCGATAAAAAATATAAATTAATTGTGGGAATTCCAGCCTTTTGCTTCACAGCTCTTCTCCACCAGAGGGCACCAACAAAGACACTTGAGATCCATTGAGGAATAACGAGCAGCAGAAGTACAAGTACCAGCTGAGGACTTCATTAGGGGCGGCTGTGGCTGAGTGGTTAGAGCAGTCGTCCTCCAGTGCGAGAGTTGGGGGTTCGAATCCACCAGCAGTCACATGTCGAAGTGTCCCTGGGCAAGACACTGAACCCCTCATAGCCTCTGATGTGTGTCCCATCAGTGTATGAATGTGATAACTGATTAGTCTCATTAGAATGATTTGTTCAATTAGCTTTGTAGAGATCTATTAGAGTACTGTATGAATGGGTAAATGAGGACACAGATTGTAGTGTAAAGCGCTTTGAGTGTCTTGAAACAAGATAGAAAGGCGCTATATAAGTACAGTCCATTTACCATTCATTCTACACTGCTGCATTGTCTGCCTTTGGTAGTAAGCTCCTGG
>NC_056503.1:8248068-8250027 GCF_014905685.2 Nematolebias whitei
GTCTTCAATGAGCAAGTTTGTAAGTGTGTGTTAAAGTTCAGGTTTCGGTCAACTAAAAAGTTTACTGAAAAGAAATGTCATGTTTAACTTTTACAGCAGATACTAGGAGTAGAGACTCCACGAAGTCTGGTTTTCTCCAATAATCTTTCTGTCTGTTTTAAACAATCCTAATCTCTATCCTTGACTTTCATAACACCTTACATCACAAACCACACCTCTGTTCTGGTCCATCCACCAATTAGAAAGCTCTCAAATGAACTGGAAGTCGACCCATTTAAATGTGGCAACTTCCCAGTTCAACGCTCTCTGATGCAGCTCATGGAGAAGTGAGATGAAAAAGTTCTCTGATACAGAAGCTTCAGAGTTCTCTCAGGGATGAGATGAGACGAGATGTGACGAGTAGAGTTCTGAAGGAGTTCAGAATTCTTGCAATCCAGAATGCAGAGACGATTTTGGGAATTATAACTTCTGTTTGGATAACCTCACACGACTCCTAAAAGAATTTTAGCTGTTCTCAACGGAGACGCTGAAAGAGTCAAAGGAAGGACTTCACGCCGACCTGATCTATCATCAACCAGGTAAAAGTTCTATTTCGACCAAGCGTACCGTGGCCAAGCTGAGATCTGAAGGAGCGTGCACGTTCTGGCCAAACAGATAAATTCCCTCACACATCTCTCTGTAAGATAAATCTCCATTTTCCATCTTTAAACTCTCCTTTCTCCTAAAATCATTACAGATATTTTTAGAAATGTCTGAAGCAAAGTTTCTCAATCACCGCCGTGTGATTGATGTCTGTTTCTGCTGAAAAGTGACAACAATCTCCATATTGTTCCCACTTCCTGTGAAACTAGCCATGTTATTGTTTTTCATATTTTGCCAAATTAATGTAAATGTTTGATGTTAAACTTTGATTCTGTAAATAAATGACCGCATTCATTTTGATGGGTCAAAGATAAATAACGTCTCTCGTTTACGTTTCTGTTAAACTCAATGCACGCATGTTACACAGTCAGAAAAATGAAGAACCCGTCTTAATGTATGAATATATCCAGTATATGTCATACTACAGTACTACCAAGCTTCATGTTCCTGTGACCTACTGGCTGGCTGACTCCAGGCTCCTTATCAGTTTCCCTGCATGGCAGCAGCGTTCTCCTACTCACCTTTACTTCTGTGTGCCTCACCTGGTTCCTGGATCTCCAATCCCTGAGTCCTTGTCTCCACCACCTCTCCTGGTTTCTCCACACCTATGCCCCGGCTCCCTTGTTGACTCTGTAAATATAGTTACTCGTTTAAATACTCACATGGTCGCACCGTGGATTATTGGATTCCGGTCCTGTCTCCTGTTCCTCATGCTCCTGGAACAACAACAACACGTAAGCCTATTTTTGGATTACTAAATCAACATTTCCAAATCTCCTCTCAAGACGAATTGTCGTTCACCACCAATCTCCTCTCTGTTCCCACAGTGGATCCCTCCTGATTTGAGTTTACCAGCTACACCAGTACCAATAAATATAATTGTCTTTTTACCTCAGGATGTTTTTGTCATTGCTTCAAACCGTTCGCTTTTGACATCACCCACAGACCTTAACAGATGTAGAGGAGGATGACTCACTGTGGCGACCCCTGAAGAGGGACAAGCCGAAAGAATAATAATAAGTTACTATTAAGCAATATATAGGGAGAGTGGTGGCACAGAGGTTAGAGAAGGTGGACCTTTGATCCACCTGTGTCGCTGGATCAATTCCCCAGAACAACAGCATCAAAATGTGGGTGAGAAAGGTGACATACCCACACTTGCCTCCACCCTCATTTGTCCCACTCTGGACCCTAGAGCAAGGCCCTTAACCCCCACCATCTGCTCCTTTGGGTATCCTAGATAGCAGCTCTCTGCTACACACAAAGGGATGTGGTAGTCCAGTGGTCTGTGGTTGCATCAAGAAGGGCATCAGGAAA
>NC_056503.1:8250127-8251225 GCF_014905685.2 Nematolebias whitei
CCCATCCAGTTTTGATTCCCCCGAGATCACCGCTTGAGGACACAGAGACAGAATTACACATGGGATGCCCTGAAAAGCTGCGATATAGAGGTAATTTTCTATTTGGCTCATTGTTACTAAAACAATATAAACAAAACTAGACAGGATTTAACCTTTTGCCATTGTTTGTTTTTTACTTAAGAACATATACTTTATATAAATTAATATGGAGTTGTTGGTTGTGAACACTGAGGCAGAAAACAACTATAAAATGTACAAAAATACTGTTTTAGACTAATGTAATGTAATAAAATGTAGTAAATAAAGATAGTAGCAGCATATATAAGTGTAAGTACGTTATAGTGCTATGTGTTGTCATCATTGTATGTTTCTATACAATGATGAAACCGTTTCTCTGCATTTAACCATCACACCTGAGATACACCCAGGTGGAGCAGTGGACAGCTATGTAAGTGCCTGGGAGGTAGTTAGGGATTGGGTGTCTTGTTCAAAGACACCACAGCATGTGGGCATGGCAGAGAGTCGAATCGCGACTCTCTGGTCTCAAGTCGACTGCCCTACCTCTCCACCATCTCGACCCCCTAAATGCCTAATGACTAAAGCTCTGGAATTTTTTTCTCAGAAAAGTTCTATATCAGGAATCTATAATTAGATATACAAAGTAATTTTATCATAATTATGGCCATAAAGAACACCATAGGAAATAATGTAATAGTTGATAATACAAAGTATCATTCTATACTGTAATTTGAGTCCAGCACTTAGCAGTGGGCTATGTCATTGCACCTATACTCCCTGAATTCATTCATTCATTCATCCTTTATTTATACAGGTTAGTCTCAATGAGTCACACTAACTCATTTTCAAGAGAGACCTGTTTTAGATAAAGATAATCACAGATAAGGTACACGCAACAATAAACAATACAATGCAAATAAAGCAAAAATAAAATGTAGTGTTATAAAACAAAATCAAATCAAGGTAAAACAAGGTATAAAACAAGATAAAATACTAAAAAAAATCTAAAAACAGGAACATGGTCACTTTGATTTTTTTCTATTGAACGTATCATTTAAAATCCCATAAAGCAATCAAAGT
>NC_056503.1:8251325-8252559 GCF_014905685.2 Nematolebias whitei
CTTGAGAGCGCACGCTGTAACTGCACTGACGATGTGCCATGTAGGAGGAGATGTATGAAGACAGCAGGCCAAGAAGTGATTTAAAGATGAAGATGAAGATGTAGCAGCGTGAGAGTCTGTGTGAAGTTAATGATAACCAATTAACCAGTGAATACAGAGTGTAGTGATGGGTACGGTAGTTACAACCAGTTATGAATCTTAGCGAGCCATTCACACCTAAAACTACCCCCGACCTGTCTACCGTCTATTTTTGGTTCATAAATTATGTTATCACATATTCTCTAAAAAACATTTTCCACTCTCATCCATTATGTCTTTTGCCTTCGTGTTTTCCTTATATTTGTTTTTTCACAACTCATTTTATTAGCACTGCATTTTTCTTTCCCAAGTTTCGGAACAAAGCATGTAAGAGCTCTCTGTGAACTCAGAACTGGAACAATATGAATCTTGTAAGGCACACAAACAACAAGCACTCTGAAAGAGATGGTTTAAGACTGTTGTGGAGAAGGAGAGACAAAAGTCAGCTGAAAAGGAAGATAAATCAGAGAGTTGGAGCTCTGAAGTTAAGAGAAAGGAAGATGAACAGAGGTGGGGAGCAAAGGAGGAAATAGAGAAGAGGAGTTGCAATTGGCTCTTTCACTCATGGCTGGTATGAGTAATGATGACACCCCCTCTATTTAAATGCAGTGTCAGCATTTCTCATGAGTGCACACACAGACAGATACACACAAAATCCACATAAGCATAAGAACTACACACATCAACATGCACATTTAAAAGCATGCAACACAGACACCCCCCCCCCCCCCACGCACAAACAACACACATTTACTCTTTCAAGTCACCACCAGAGACAAGGAACAGCATGAAGGTGTGATGATGCATCATTTTCTTAAGTACTGCTATCTATCTTTCCTTCTTTGCTGTCTCTCTATCTGCATTTTATAGCTGAACTTTAAATAGGATGACTTTAAACTAATCCCACAAATAAACCTTTAATGGGCTTAATTTGAACTCCTGAACTGTTGTCATTCAGTCTAACGTGAGGTTACATTCAAGTGTCAAGCAATTTTAAAACACTTGTTAAAGTGATAGGACTCAACACCTGTTGAGCCAGCAGAACAGCATTGTTGTCCCACATCACAGAGCAAAGATAAGGATTGGAAATATCCTCCATCATTCACGCTTTCCTTTCGTCTTGTGAGCTTGATGACTTGAAGAATAAATGAGTGGC
>NC_056503.1:8252659-8254339 GCF_014905685.2 Nematolebias whitei
AATAAGTTTTCGTTTGCTTGTTCGCTAGTTTTCCATCCATGTTTTCTGCGCACCGACATTACTCCACTACTGAGCCTAAAGTCTCGGGAGAGCGCTGTGTCACCGCACCCAAAACTCGCGAGACTATGTCTGTGAGAATACAAGTCAAGGCTTCGCTTCGCGGGCGACTGGGAACCAGCTCGGTCGCCCGCGAGCGACTGGTTGGGCACACCTGTTGTAAAACAATCCCAAGGATTGAGATGAAAGTTTAAAGAAAAGTTATAAAAGATCCATTTGTTTTCAGTATCAAGCATATCAAATAGGACATTTTACCTTTGATTTGACCGACATTTTGCAATCCGACCCTCAAACACTATAGTGGGCATGATTTCCAGCTTTGGACAGTGACTAAAGAGTCACACACTGGGAATGTTCACTTTGAAGAGATCAAACCCTGAGGTAGACATGCTGCAAAGATTACATTGGGGGAGTGGTGGTGCAGAGGTTAGAGAGGTGGGCCAGTGATCCAAAGATCGCCGGTTCACGCCCCGGCCTCGACAGCATCAAAATTGTGGGTGGGGTAGGTGAAGCACCCACACTTGCCCCCATCCTCATTCACCGCACTCTGGACCCATGAGCAAGGCCCTTAACCCCCATCTGCTCCCTAAACAGGTCTTTCTTGAAAATGAGTTCTCGTGGCTCAATGAGACTACATGTATAAATAAAGAGTAAATGGAAAAAAAAATAATAATAAAAAAAAATATATATACAGTATATCCCATCCAGTTTTGATTCCCCTGAGATCACCACTTGAGGACACAGAGACAGAAATACACATGGGATGCCCTGAAATGTCCGTTTAGTCTGCAGTCATCATAATCCAGGTAAAAAAAGAAGCTGCGATATAGAGATAATTTTCTATTTGGCTCATTGTTACTAAAATAATATAAACAAAACTAGACAGGATTTAACCTTTTGCCATTGTTTGTTTTTTACTTAAGAACATGTACTTTATATAAATTGATATGGAGTTGTTGGTTGTGAACACTGAGGCAGAAAACAACTATAACATCTACAAAAATATTGTTTTAGACTAATGTGATGTAATACAACGTAGTAAATAAAGATAGTAGCAGCATAGAGATAAGCGTAAGTACGTTATAGTGCTATGTGTTGTCATCATTGTATGTTTCTATACAATGACGAAACCGGTTATCTGCATTTAACCATCACACCTGAGATACACCCAGGTGGAGCAGTGGACAGCTATGTAAGTGCCTGGGAGGTAGTTAGGGATTGGGTGTCTTGTTCAAAGACACCACAGCATGTGGGCATGGCAGAGAGTCGAATCACGACTCTCTGGTCTCAAGTCGACTGCCCTACCTCTCCACCATCTCGACCCCCTAAATGCCTAATGACTAAAGCTCTGGAATTTTTTTTCTCAGAAAAGTTCTATATCAGAGAGTCAGAGTCAGAGTCAGAGTTTCTTTATTGTCATTCACACCTCATGTGGTACATGTGGTGGAGCGAAATTATGTACACAGGGTCCCAGTTACATCCAACAATAAAATGTATAAGAAAAACAGTAATAACATCTAAGATATGAACTAAGAAAAACATCAACTAAATATACACTAAGCACTCATAACATAAAACATTGAACATCAGCACAAACATGAACATGAGTCTGTGTGAGCAGAT
>NC_056503.1:8254439-8255458 GCF_014905685.2 Nematolebias whitei
TTTTTCTTACAATTATCTTTTTTCTTCTGTTCCCTCTTCAGGAGTTGCCACAGCCAGTCATCCTCCTTCATATGAAATGGCAATACCATTTCATATTGTCCAGTGATTTTCTTTTTCTAAAAGTGTCATTCAACCTTTATTTATACAGCTTAGTCTCAATGAGCCTTGAGGACTCATTTAACTGAGAGATCTGTTTTAAACAAAGAATGATGACAACAATAGTCGACAATGACAACAATTGACAATCATTAAAAAGCATAAACAATAAAAAATAAATTTAAGACAATTATATCAAAAAATGAAACAAAAACAGCTACATTGTAAAGCGATGTAAAAAACTTAAAACAGAACATTCCCATGAACTTAGCAGATGTTTGAAGCCACTTATAGATGTCAAGGTTGAGAACTTCAGATCTTTTTGCATGGTGTTCCAGGAACAAGAGCGGAGTCTTTTTATAACTGTTTATTGTTGTCGCTGTTGTCCATTATTGTCATCATTCTTTGTTGAAATCAGGTCTCTCTTGTAAATGAGTCCTCGAGGCTCCATGGTATTTACCTGTCTAAATAAAGGTTGAATGAATGAAAAGGACAAGGTCCTTTGGCCTTGTGCAGTCCGCACTTAGGGTACACTACATGTAATTATGTCCTGAGAGAGCACGTTGTAGCTTTTTTAATTCCTTTTGTCAGGTCGACTCGAGCAGCACTGTACAGAACCACCAGACTTGAAGGCTGCATCACGGGACTGAAGTTGTATTTGAAAATCAGACTCCTATCTTTAGTTGTGCTGAAATTCTGGGTCCTCTGGGTTTTTATCAGTTACGTCTAATAGCCAAAGCAAAATCATACATTCCTCTTAAAGACATTAAAACTTTCATCCATGCTTTCATGGCTACCAGACTGGATGACTGCAACTCTTTGGTGTGGAACAATCATCTCTCCATCACCTGCCGTTAGTCCAATAAAGCTGCTGCGTGTCTTGTAACAGGGACCAGAAGGCATGACCACATCAGTCCCGTTTT
>NC_056503.1:8255558-8257102 GCF_014905685.2 Nematolebias whitei
GGTAGATGGGGGTTGTTGGCAGCCAACAGCCATGATTTGTGATAAGGAAAGAGGATGAATGAATGAGGGGGAGAAGAAAAATAAATGACTTAGCACTTCCCCTTCTCATTTCCTCCTCTCTAATCTCAGACTGGCTGCTGCTTTAGCACTTTTCATCCCTGCTCTGGTATTAGCTTGTTCACCCTTATTACAATCATTATTTCCTCTTTGCCCTTTGCCTGAATTTTTGTCTTGTATTCTACTTTTTCTGTTTCTATTAGTTTGATTATTTTTCTTTTATTTTTTTAGTCTCTTCTAATTTCTCTTATCTCGCACTTTTTCCATATTCATGAACACAGTAATTCACTTATAGAACAATTATTTGAGTCTCCTCGTGCTGAACATATTGCTTTACCTGCATTTCTTTATTTCACTGCAGTGCGTGCTGTCTCAGAGATCTTCATGTGTACCCTTGATTCTTTTCATCCTGGTTTCAGGCAAGAAAGTGTCAGGAGTCTGACAAACTAGCTTCACCTTTTAGTGTCAGAGGGGAGCAATAGATGGATACAAAGTAAATGTATGTCTGTGAGGTAGCGCTGTGTTTCAGGGAAGATACTGAGCAACACTAGAGAGTTTTCCAGGTGTATTAAGAACTAAGTGAACCAACATGCACATTTTATTTGTGGAAAAGACTAAATTCACATCACACACTCACAAAAAAAACTTAAAGGTGAAATGAAAGTGTTTTGAAGTTAGCATAAATTAAAATAAAGTCAAAATGGTACTTGTTGGCCCCTGTCATGGAGAAAAACAAAAACCAAAAAAACCCAGCTAGAGTGTAAGGCGATGTAGAAAACTAAAAACAGGAACATGTCTGCATTGGTTTATGCCAGGAACTTAACAGATGTTTAAGTCACTTAGAGAGGTCAAGGTTGAGAGCTTCAGATCTTTTTGCAAGATATTCCAGGAAACAGGAGCAGAGTAGGAGAAGGTCCTTTTGCCTAGTTCAGTCCTCACTGAGGGAACACTGCAGGTAATAATGTCCTGAGAGCGCACGCTGTAGCTGCACTCACTCAGAGACATGTAGGAGGAGATGTATGAAGGCAGCAGACCAAGAAGTGATTTAAAGATGAAAATGTACTAATGGGAGAGACTACGTGACGTTAATGATGTCCAGTTAACCTGTGAATACAGGGTGCAATGGTGGGTACAATAATCACAGCCAGTTATGTATCTTAGTGCACCATGATAGACAGTATCCAACATCTGCAGGGTGCTTGTAGGAGCATTCATGTAAATAATGTCACCGTAGTCAATGGAGAGAAGGAAAGTCACAGTTACAAGGCATTTCCTAGCATTCAGAGTTAGACAGGATCTATTTTTGAAACAGAAACCCAAATTAACTTTCAGTTTCCTTACTAGATTTTCCACGTTAAGCTTAAAAGAGAGATGAGAGTTGACCAAGATACCCAAATATTTATAGGAATCGACAAACTCAATAGGGAAACCATTTGAGGATAAAATCACAGGAAGAACTGATGGGACTGACTTCCTGTTTGAAAAAA
>NC_056503.1:8257202-8259163 GCF_014905685.2 Nematolebias whitei
TATATATATATATATATATATATATATATGCATGTGTGTGTGTGTGTATGGGTGTGGCAATCTTGGATTTTAACATGGTAACATAGTTTGTAAAAGTAACCTTTTTTACATCTGTGTGTTGATGTGTGTTCAACATAATGTGTTCAACATAATGGTATTTCCTCCAGTTATCTAACAGTCAGCAATGGCGTACCACAAGGCTCAGTCTTAGGACCCACCCTCTTTACAGTCTATATAGGTAATGTAGGTCAAAGCATCCCTCATGCATCCTTATTTTTCTATGCTGATGACACAGTTTATTGTCGAGCTATAACAGTTGTTAAGGTTTTCCAGCTGTTGTAATCTGCATTTGACATCATCCAGTCTGATTTGTTCCATCTCAAACTTGTCCTAAATGCCAATAAAACCAAAGGGATTCTTTTTTCAAACAGGAAGTCAGTCCCATCAGTTCTTCCTGTGATTTTATCCTCAAATGGTTTCCGTATTGAGTTTGTCGATTCCTATAAATATTTGGGTATCTTGGTCGACTCTCGTCTCTCTTTTAAGCTTAACGTGGAAAATCTAGTAAGGAAACTGAAAGTTAATTTAGGTTTCTGTTTCAAAAACAGATCCTGTCTAACTCTGAATGCTAGGAAATGCCTTGTAACTGTAACTTTCCTTCTCTCCATTGACTACGGTGACATTATTTACATGAATGCTCCTACAAGCACCCTGCAGATGTTGGATGCTGTCTATCATGGTGCACTAAGATTCATAACTGGCTGTGATTATTGTACCCACCATTGCACCCTGTATTCACTGGTTAACTTGACATCATTAACTTCACGTAGTCTCTCACTGGTACATTTTCATCTTTAAATCACTTCTTGGTCTGCTGCCTTCATACATCTCCTCCTACATATCTCTGAATGAGTGCAGCTACAGCGTGCTCTCTCAGGACATTATTACCTGCAGTGTTCCCTCAGTGAGGACTGAACTAGGCAAAAGGACCTTCTCCTACTCTGCTCCTGTTTCCTGGAATATCTTGCAAAAAGATCTGAAACTCTCGACCTTGACCTCTCTAAGTGACTTAAACATCTGTTAAGTTCCTGGTATAAACCAATGCAGACATGTTCCTGTTTTTAGTTTTCTACATCGCCTTACACTCTCGCTGGGTTTTTTTGGTTTTTGTTTTTCTCCATGACAGGGGCCAACAAGTACCATTTTGACTTTATTTTAATTTATGCTAACTTCAAAACACTTTCATTTCACCTTTAAGTTTTTTTTTGTGAGTGTGTGATGTGAATTTAGTCTTTTCCACAAATAAAATGTGTATGTTGGTTCACTTAGTTCTTAATACACCTGGAAAACTCTCTAGTGTTGCTCAGTATCTTCCCTGAAACACACTGCTACCTCACAGACATACATTTACTTTGTATCCATCTATTGCTCCCCTCTGACACTAAAAGGTGAAGCTAGTTTGTCAGACTCCTGCCACTTTCTTGCCTGAAGCCAGGATGAAAAGAATCAAGGGTACACATGAAGATCTCTGAGACAGCACGCACTGCAGTGAAATAAAGAAATGCAGGTAAAGCAATATGTTCAGCACGAGGAGATTCAAATAATTGTTCTACAAGTGAATTACTGTGTTCATGAATATGGAAAAAGTGCGAGATAAGAGAAATTAGAAGAGACTAAAAAAATAAAAGAAAAAGAATCAAACTAATAGAAACAGAAAAAGTAGAATACAAGACAAAAATTCAGGCAAAGGGCAAAGAGGAAATAACGATTGTAATAAGGGGGAACAAGCTAATACCAGAGCATGGATGAAAAGTGCTAAAGCAGCAGCCAGTCTGAGATTAGAGAGGAGGAAATGAGAAGGGGAAGTGCTAAGTCATTTATTTTTCTTCTCCCCCTCATTCATTCATCCTCTTCCCTTATCACAAATCATGGCTGTTGGCTGCCAACAACCCCCATCTACC
>NC_056503.1:8259263-8260650 GCF_014905685.2 Nematolebias whitei
CCTTATCACAAATCATGGCTGTTGGCTGCCAACAACCCCCATCTACCCCACCACCGCATACACACACACAAACTTAAAAGCTTTACTAAAGTCGGGCAGAAAATTCAGCCTGGTTCCTCGATGAGAGAATTTGCCTAATTGTTGAAATGAAGCTGTTTTTGAATATTCACAGCAGAATTTTTTGAATGCTCCAGACAGTATTCATGGAATATGTGTAAAAGAAAACATACAAATGAACTGGAACAACTTTTGAGCAGAATAGCTATATTTTCTGAAAGATGCAAAATACAGACATGGAATAATCTACAAAAGAGCTGCTAAGTGAAACATGCAGGTAACTGATAACCCATGGCTCAACAAAGGCAGTCATTGACAATGTTTGCTGTGGCTAACTCTTTTTGGTTTGCCAAATAATGTTCATGATAAATACATTACTTTGCAAGCTTCTGTCCTTCCATGTCCAAATATGTGTAGCACCAATATGTACTCAGAATCAGCCATCATTTTGGAGACTGCCTCCCACACAATCCCCAGTCTAACAAATGACTCGTCACTGGATGACAATCCTGCTAAAGAATTACATTTGCCAGAATCTTGGAGGGTCTTTGCAAGATCTTCAGACAAGGACTTTTGGCTTAGCTGAGCATGCAGTAGGTCGTGTTTGAGCTCAATTCCTGCAGAGTTCAGTTATTATCCAATATTTTTAGGTGCATTTGGTAGATTTTTTTTATTTTAACAATTTGGTAAACTTGTCTGAAACAAGATTGTTTTTATGTTTGGCATTCATAATTTTGCAAAAAATCAGTAAAAACTCAAATGCCTCTTAGCCTAGCCTGCGGTCTGCTGCTAGCGCTGCATCCGCACCACATGGTCGAACTTCAACGCAACCCAGGACATCTGACATGCTGTCGATATGGACAAGTCAAAAAAGAGTGAACTTCTCTCTGAACTTTGTGAAGAAAGTTGAGCCATGTTTAAAAAGGAACTACACACAGCAATTGGGGAGACTCTTTCATCCATTAAGTCCGAAATACAGGCGTTAAAAACTCAACATTCTTCTGGTATTGCTACCATGATGTGAGCATTCTCTGGGCTCAGAGACACCATTACAGAGATGGAGCAGTCTCTGTCAACATGCACGGATGATGTTGTAACTAGTAACTTGGAATGTAAAGGGTATGAATAGCCCCATTATCCATCCATCCATTTTCTTTACCCGCTTATTCCATTTTGGGTCACGGGGGTTGCTGGTGCCCATGTGATTGCTCACTGTGTGAGGGGCGGGGTACACCCTGGAGGGGTCGCAAGTCCATCACAGGGCCACATAGAGACAAATGAGACAAACAACCATTCACTCTCTCACTCACACCTAGGGACAATTTAGAGT
>NC_056503.1:8260750-8261819 GCF_014905685.2 Nematolebias whitei
GAGTTGGGATCGCGGGGGATCAGTAACTTTTTCTTACCCAGGACTGCCGGGGAGGCTCGCTAAATGGACCTTGAGTTTCTGGTGAGATCGCTTCTTTTTATTTCTGCGCGCCTACGCCTGGATGGATTGAGTGGGCGTTTCCCTCATCCTACTTGAAACAAACTTTCCTTCTAAGAGAACATTCGGACTGAAAGTTGGTGCAGCTTGGTTTTTGATTTATGGGGTTTGTCTGCAGATATGTAAATGTTGGGGGGAATGAAGCGTTCGGGTTGTTTATGTGCACAACTGATGTGTTTGTTTAAATAGTGTAAAGGGCATTAAATGTTAGCCTGCGTGGCCAATATCATCAGTTGTTTATGAGAGGTTTTTTTTGTTGCATGTGGGGTGAATTATTTTCTGTTTATTAGGTTATGCTTTCTTCTCAACCATTATAAGTTTTAAGCACCGTCAGCTTCAGACACTGCCCGTGACGTATTTAGCGTTATGTAATTAATCCCCCTATCATCGCAACGGTGGGGGCAGGTTGTTACAATGTTTCATCTAAACATAAAAAGGAAGATGAGATAATGTTACTGTACTGCTTAAATATCATGAATGTAGGAGAAAACAAAACATTATTATCAAAGGATATACATACTGGTAATGTGCATTTGTCTTGCACTCATGATCAAACTGAAAGAAAATATTGAAGCTTTTATTTAATTTAGTTTTGAATTAAAAGCCAGAGCAAAAAGTGGATTTTAGGTGGGATTTAATGGACTCTGCAGAGCAAATATCAATGGGCAGATTGTTCCAGAGTCTGACGGCTGCCAAAGCAAAAGCCCGATCCCCTCTGTGTTTTAATTTTGCCCTCGGCTGCACTGAAAGCATCTGACTGAAGGATCTCGGTGTTCTTTTTGGATTGTAATGCAAAAGATCCATTAAGTAACTGGGTGCCAACTAAACCATTTAAAACTTTAAATGTCAGTAAAACAATCTTAAAATCAATATGAATAGGAACAGGTAGCCAGTATAAATGGGCTAAAACGGGACTGATGTGGTCATGCCTTCTGGTCCCTGTTACAAGACA
>NC_056503.1:8261919-8262947 GCF_014905685.2 Nematolebias whitei
AAAACGGGACTGATGTGGTCATGCCTTCTGGTCCCTGTTACAAGACAAGCAGCAGCTTTATTGGACTAACGGCAGGTGATGGAGAGATGATTGTTCCACACCAACATATAAAGAGTTGCAGTCATCCAGTCTGGTAGCCATGAAAGCATGGATGAAAGTTTTAATGTCTTTAAGAGGAATGTATGATTTTGCTTTGGATATTTGACGTAACTGATAAAAACCCAGAGGACCCAGAATTTCATCACAACTAAAGATAGGAGTCTGATTTTCAAATACAACTTCAGTCCCGTGATGCTGCCTTCAAGTCTGGTGGTTCTGTACAGTGCTGCTCGAGTCGACCTGACAAAAGGAATTAAAAAAAGCTACAACGTGCTCTCTTAGGACATAATTACATGTAGTGTACCCTCAGTGCGGACTGCACGAGGCCAAAGGACCTTGTCCTTTTCATTCATTCAACCTTTATTTAGACAGGTAAATACCATGGAGCCTCGAGGACTCATTTACAAGAGAGACCTGATTTCAACAAAGAATGATGACAATAATGGACAACAGCGACAACAATAAACAGTTATAAAAAGACTCCGCTTTTGTTCCTGGAACACCATGCAAAAAGATCTGAAGTTCTCAACCTTGACATCTATAAGTGGCTTCAAACATCTGCTAAGTTCATGGGAATATTCTGTTTTTAGTTTTTTACATCGCTTTACAATGTAGCTGTTTTTGTTTCATTTTTTGATATAATTGTCTTAAATTTATTTTTTATTGTTTATGCTTTTTTAATGATTGTCAGTTGTTGTAATTGTAGACTATTGTTGTCATCATTCTTTGTTTAAAACAGGTCTCTCAGTTAAATGAGTCCTCAAGGCTCATTGAGACTAAGCTGTATAAATAAAGGTTGAATGACACTTTTAGAAAAAGAAAATCACTGGACAATATGAAATGGTATTGCCATTTCATATGAAGGAGGATGACTGGCTGTGGCAACTCCTGAAGAGGGAACAGAAGAAAAAAGATAATTGTAAGAAAAA
>NC_056503.1:8263047-8266729 GCF_014905685.2 Nematolebias whitei
TCACTCACTCACTCACTCACTCACTCACTCACTCACTCACTCACTCAAACCTATGGACAATTTAGAGTTACCAATCAGCCTAACATGCATGTTTTTGGTCTGTGGGAGGAAACCGGAATATCTGGAGAAAACCCACGCAGCACAGAGAGAACATGTAAACTCCACCCAGAAAGTGCCCTGGACTGGGATTTTAACCAGGGTAACCTGCTTGCTGAGAGACAGCAGCTCTACCAGTTGTGCCATGCACCGTGCTGTCCACATGTATTTCATTCAATGTTTAATTCAAATGCAAAGGGGTGGTTATTTTTAATTAGCAGATGACTACAGTCAAATTACTACAGTTTAAAGCATCAGAGATTAGAGCTGACATAAATGGGAGATACTTGATCATTGTAGGCAACATTTATAATGTCCCTGTCTTGTAAATCAATGTGTATGCTCCCAATTTTGATACCCCAGGGTTCACAGATAACTTGTTGAAAAGCCTCCCTTCTCTTGACACTCACCTTTTAATACTGACTGGAGAGTTAAATTGTGTTATTGATCTCAGGTTAGCCCGCTCAAACCTCCAGACGATGACCCAATCTTCTATGTCCAGGTCTATTTCAGACTTTATGATCCAGAATGGATTTGTGGATCCATGGAGGTATTTTAAACCTACTGCCGAAGACGATTTTTTCTTCTCTCCGGTACATCATCTTTTTCATGAATTTATTTTTTGTGGATGGTTCCCTCATTTCAAACGTATTGTCATCTGAATATCATCCAGTGGTTATTTCTGATCATGGACCACTTAGTGTTGATATCAGACTCATAACCTAGGCCTCTTTTTCCTCACCATGGGGGTTCAACTCCTTACTTCTCTCAGATGAGGCATTTATTGCTTATATCAAATCCACAATCGATGAATATCAGAGTCAGAGATTCTTTATTGTCATTGGCACCTCATGTGGTACATGTGGTGGAGCGAAATTATGTACACAGGGTCCCAGTTACATCCAACAATAAAATGTATAAGAAAAACAGTAATAACATCTAAGATATGAACTAAGAAAAACATCAACTAAATATACAGTAAGCACTCATAACATAAAAACATTGAACATCAGCACAAACATGAACATGAGTCTGTGTGAGCGGATGTGTACACATGAACACATCAACATTGAAACAGATCAGCAGCAACATTGAAACAGATCAGCAGCAACATGAAACAGATCAGCAAATCAACAGATCTGAATATATAGACTTTAATGAAAAAGACATTGTTACGAGATCATTACTATGGAATCTCTTAAAGCGTATCTATGTGGACAGATAATTTCTTCCTCTGTTCATTCCAGCAGCGATCGTAAAGCCAAACTTCAAAATTTAACTGCACAAACATGTGACATAGACAGACGGATAGTGGCTAATCCAACTCCTGATTTGCATCAAAGACGACTTGACCTGCAGACTGAATTTGATTTGTTCTCTACAGTACAGGCGGAGCGTCTCCTACTCCATTCACACACAACTTATGATGAACATGGTAATAAGCAGAGTAGGCTCTTAGCTCATCAATGGAAGCATCGGGCTTCTTCTCGATTAATAACTCAAATTAAGGACACAGCAGGCAACTTGATTTCTGACCCAAAAGACATGAATGAAGTGTTTAAACAATATTACTCCCCTTTATATAAATCTGAATCCACATGATGCCTCTGAATTGTCCTCTTTTCTTAAAGATCTTTTAGTGCTCACTGTTGATCCTGTCATGGCCAGGGAATTAGATGCACCCCTTCAATTGGAGGAAATTGTGAGCACAATTAAAACTATGCATAATGGTAAGGCACCAGGACCAGATGGTTTTTTTTTTTTTAATTAAAAGAACATTTATAGACAAACTATCTCCGCTGCTCCTTTCAGTGTATAATATGGGAGGACCAGGATCATCCCCCAGCACATTCAACTGTCTGTCTGTGGTGACAAGGAGCTCGACAGACTGAAGGGAAGAGTGAATATCGCTCAGGGAGGAATTCTGTCTGGCATTCAGGCAGTCCTGCTGCCCAAGAGGACCGAGAGGCCCGCTGGATTCAACAGCAAACTGGATCCGGGTGGACGGATCCTGCTCACAGCTATCAGCATCTATAACAACTCAAATGAAACCATGATGAGCTATGACAACACTTAATTTTGATTTGGGATTAATAAAGGATTTTTGAATTTAATTGAATTAATGAACCTATTAATCATGGTTCATTGTCCCCACAATATCACAGACACTCATCACTGTCCTTATAAAGAAAGATAAAGACCCTACATCTTGTACCTCGTATAGACATATTTCACTTCTTAATGTGGATGTTAAAGTCTTAGCTAAAGTTTTAGTAACACACCTTGAAAATATTCTTTCGTCTATTATTTCAGAAGAACATGAGGGTTTTATTAAAGGCTGCCAGTTGTTGTTTTTTTTGTTTTTTTTCCGTACACTTTTGAATGCGATTTTAACCCAACACTCTACCGATAGTCCAGAAGAAGTTATCTCACTTGACACTGAGAAAGCTTTTGACTGCGTGGTGAATGATCTCTTTGCTGTCTTACATAAATTTGGTTTCAAGGACTGATTTATTTCATGGATTTGACAGATGTACAAATCACCACAGGCCAGTATCCATACAAATAAAATTTCCTGTAGCTACTTTCACGTGGTATGAGATTTAGCTATTTTGGGGCTTCCAGTCAATACTATATTAACTGACCCTACTCACGCTAAAGTATTAGCCCTTACATCACTTTTAGCCAGGCGTTGTATTCTCCTCCTTTGGAAATCTTCTAAGACACCTTCCATTTCTTTGCAATTTGGAGATATGTCATTTCTTAAATTGGAAACGGTAGGTCTTAGAATAAAGGGCAAATATGGAAAATTTGATCAGACATGGGTTTTTTTCATAAGCTATTATTGCAAGTCACTGAACATCTTACCATCTGACTGGTACAATCACCCCCTCCCTCCCTTATTTTAATTATTTATTTTAATATATATACCTATATAATATAATTCATATACCCCTCATATATTGTGGGGCAGCTGTTGCTGAGTGGTTAGAGCAGTCGTCCATTAATGCAAGAGTTGGGTGTTCGATTCCACCAGCAGTCACATACCGAAGTGTCCCTGGGCAAGACATTGAACCCCTCATTGCCTCCGATGTGTGTCCCATCGGTGTATGGATGTAATAAAGCACTGATTAGTCCATCCATCCATCCATTATCTTTACCCGCTTATTCCATTTTGGGTCACGGGGGTCGCTGGTGCCCATGTCCAGCAATCACTGTGCGAGGGGCGGGGTACACCCTGGACGGGTCGCAAGTCCATCACAGGGCCACATAGAGACAAACGAGACAAACAACCATTCACTCTCTCACTCACACCTAGGGACAATTTAGAGTTACCAATCAGCCTAACATGCATGTTTTTGGTCTGTGGGAGGAAACCGGAGCACCCGGAGAAAACCCACGCATGCACGGAGAGAACATGCAAACTCCACCCAGAAAGGCCCCTGGACCGGGGTTTGAACCAGGGACCTGCTCGCTGAGAGGCAGCAGCTCTACCAGTTGCGCCACCGTGCTGCCCAGATTTATGCCATTTACTTTCGAAAATAATATTATTGGTTGTGCATTCATATTCAATATTTGCCATAAT
>NC_056503.1:8266829-8269362 GCF_014905685.2 Nematolebias whitei
TGACTTGATGCTATATAAATAAACTGAATTGAATTAAATTGAATTGAATATGGATTCATTACACAGAGAGAAATATTCCAAGCCTTTGTTTATTGTGATTTTGATAAGTATGGCTACAAATAATGAAAATCCAAAACTCAGTATCTCAGAAAAATAGAATATTGTGAAGTGGTTGAATATTGAAAGCTCCTGGTGTCACACTCAAATCAGCCAATTAACTCTTAGACATTAGATACAGATGTCTCATTCCTTGAGTCCAGACACTCCCGAAACAGATATGACATCAGTGTCTTACCTGTTTTCATTCATTCAACCTTTATTTAGACAGGCTAAACCTATTGAGCCTCAGGGACTCATTTACAAAAGAGACCTGATTTCTTTACCAAATAGTGATGACAACAGTGAATAACAACAACAACAACAACAATATACAATCATAAAAGAGGCATACAATTATTATTATTTTTTTACAAATTAAAATAAAATGGCAAGCAAAGGACAGTGAAAAGGAACAAGTAGCACAGAAAAAAACAACAACAGCTAGATTATGTACAAAGTATCACCTGCTGAGGAGACAAATAACTGGACTGTGTCTCAGTGGTCCAGTGTCCTCTGTTCAGATGAAAGTAAATGTTGCTGTCATTTGGAAATCAAGGTCCCAGAGTCTGATTGTTAACTCTAAATTGACTCTAGGTGTGAGTGAGAGAGTGAATGATTATTTCTGTCATTTGTCTCTATGTGTCCCTGTGATAGACTGGAGACCTGTCCAGGGTGTCCCCTGCCTCTCACACAGTGATAGCTGGACATGGGCACCAAGTGACCCCATGACCCGAAAAAAGAAAGAAGCGGGTAAAATATATTGGATGGATGGACGGATGGATGGATGGATGAATGGCTGGATGGCTGGATGGATGGATGGATGAATGGATGGATGGATGGCTGGATGGATGGATGGATGGATGGATGGATGGATGGATGGATGGATGGATGGATGGACGGACGGACGGATGGACGGACGGACGGACTCCAGTATGGTTTCCACACATTACTGAAACAGGAACTGGATGGTGAAGAGCCATGGCCAGTTTTAATTTTCCATTAACAATAATGTTGCTATAAGTGCTACTAAACTTCATTAGTATCATTGAGAAAGCATTATTTTTTAAAAAAGGTAGTTGCCCCTGTCATTATAAACTGTTTTTTGTTTGTTTGTTTGTTTCTGTTTTGTTGTCTATCAAAGTGAAGATTGGGTTTAATGCTGACACCATGGCCTGCTCAAGATGCTAGTGCTACTCCATCATGGTCTTTAACAAGGCAGGATGTTCCCTGGGTTTGTTGTGACCCTTTAGTCTATAAAGCAGTATCTTTACTGGAGTTTTGTGGTTTAGACTGGATTGTCTGGGACAAAGTTGTAAAGCAATCTGAAATGGTGCTTTTATATGAGTGCATCCTGCTGCTGCTCCATGGCCGTCATCCTGAAAGCATAAACCTCCCTCATACAGCTGTAACTCATCTCGGGTCACTTGACAGCTCTGTCTTTCTTCAGAGGTTCTGAGCTTTTTTGCTGCTCTGTGTCATATTGCCACTGTCCAACCAATATGAGCATTTCTTTATACATTAGTCTGGAACCTGTCGATCCTTCCATCAACATAAAACCAGCATCTTACACGTTTATCTACCAACTCAAAATAATCAAATAAAATAAAAACTTTTCCAGCCGTAATAGCCAATCTCTTATCTCGTCTTCATCTCCCTTGACTCTGCTGAGCCCACCCCCACCCCCGCCCACACACAAGTGCACAAGAAAAACTAATAATGGCCCGAGTTGACGTTGAGCCTCATCTTTTCATTCAATGTGATGGTTATCAGGGTTATTTGGTGCATTACTTTGACAGAGGGCTTTATGTAGTTTATAATTTACTTGGTTGGAAATAATAAAAAGAACAGTCAAGACATATTTATTCATTTGTGTGAACCTTTGAACACTAAAATATAAACAGTATATTTAAAATATTTCTGCAAATGTATTTCCAAACTGCTACACGGGTTGTTTATTGTAGTTCAACACAACACAATTATTTGTCTACCTCTATGTCATGAACAAATAAAAGAAAGAATTACAGCAAATTTTGCAAACCAGCTGAAGTGCAGTTGCGTTAGAGTAGCACTCCAGGGAGATTGTGGGCCTACGTGGTAGGGGTCATGAAAAAAAGTGCTGCTGATTTACAGTTTAAAGTGTGGTGGGGGTGCAGCAAAGCATGATGATTGCTTCACACTGGTTTCTCAAAATTATCACAGTCCAGTCACATTCCAATAGTTTGTGAAGGTCACAGAAAGCTGCAAGATTATCATCTAGTATGAATGGGGCTTTTGGTTTGTTACAAAAACAGAATCATGAAAAATAGACTGTCAGTTTGCAACCTAATGTAAATAGATGCAACATTAGAGCTTATCCAAAACAAAAAGCTAAATAAAACAGTTGTCTTAAAAAAGTTTGCATTCAATTTGAGACTTTTATGAATATTGGATATTG
>NC_056503.1:8269462-8274451 GCF_014905685.2 Nematolebias whitei
GATGTTGGAGTCAGCCTCCCCACCATCACAGACATCTACACCTCTAGATGCAGGAAGAGGGCCACCTGCATCATGAAGGACCTCACTCATCCAGCACACACACTTTTTGCCCCACTCCCCTCAGGAAGGAGGTTGAGGAGCATTACATGTAGAACCACAACTGAGGAACAGCTTCTACCCTGAAGCTGTTAGACTCATGAATCTCTAATCAGAATTATAACTGTGAAAGAAAACAAAAAAAATCTCTGTAATGCCACTTGATTGTTGATATGTGCTGCTGACTATTCATGCTGCTGATTATTTCAGGCTGATGTATTCATTCGTAACCATCTGCTCACACAGACTCATGTTCGGGTCAGAGTTATTACACCGTATTGTTTTACGTTATTAGTGTTTAGTTTATATCTTAGTTCCTTATTTACTGTTTCTTTTTATACTTTATGTTTTTTCTTTTGTTGGATGTAACTGGGATCCTGAGTACATCATTTTGTTCCACCTCATGTACCATGTTGTGAAATGACAATAAACATACTTGAAAGTGAACTTGAACAAATTAGAATTTTTTTTTTCCTTTCTGTATTTGAATATGCAGTCAGTGTGAACATCTTGCCAGCTTGTGGCACAACATGTTAATTTTAGCTAGAAATTTGTGGGTCGATGGAAAAATGACAAACAAATAAAAAATATCCCTTCAGTGATCATCCATCCTTTCATCTATTTTCTTTACCATCCTTTCTATGATAGGTCGTGGGGACCTGGAGCCTATCTCCATCGGTCGTTAGGTGAAAGATGGTGTACGCTGGTCAGGTGGCCAGTCCCTCACCCAAAGAATTATCAGTTTAAAAAATAATTGTAGTATAGCTTAGGCTTGCAAATCCCAACAGACTCAGCACCTTCTTCTTATTCACAGCAGTGAGTCTTTAGATGTTTGCATTGACTCTTTCTGTTTTGGTTGAATATTGAGGTTTTATAAAAGCGTTCTGTCTTTTTCCAGCAGCTGAACATGGAGCCTGCTGTCACGCCATTTGAATGTATTGCACTAACTTCCACCTTCAATCAGCTCTAGCATATTATTATTAATAATAGTAAAATGAAAATGAAGTCAGAAATGTCAGCAAAACAGCAGGCTGACATTTGCTTTAAAAAAGAAGTCAATTATTTTGTGCTCTACGTAATAAGAGAAGTCATTCTGACGCTGACTGCAAGCTTTTGAAAAACAAAAAGACAACTCCAGATCCAAATCTATCCTGTCCTCTTCAGCAGGAACTCTACACAAGCACGTAGAACTGAGCACGAACTGAGTGGCAGATTGACAAACAGATTACAACAGAAATATAAAATTTTCATTTTCATTTGTTGTTTGCAGCTCTCTGCTTTTTTTGTGTGCACACCCACGTACTTGCAGCCCTTGTGAAGGCTCCAAAAAACAAAACTGACCTGAGGTTTGCTGCCAGTCAGGGCAATTAGTATGAACCTCAGACTGCAGGTCACTCTTTCTGAAAAAAACAGAAAATAATTAGCACAGTACAACGTTTTTGCATGTTACTGTCAGGTTCTGGGTAAAAGACATCATGACTACAAGAAAGAATGAGAGGTGGCATTTAATTTAACAATTAACAATGATGGTTGTTTTGACATCTAAATTGTACCACTTTTTGTCAGTCGGTGCAGGAGGACTTTTCAACAGTCTAACAAGCAGACAGCAGGTCGTTTTGACGAAAGTACATATTTTAATAGTTAGAATTAGCTGTTACATTCTCAAGTGACTGTTTCACTGCAAAATGTAAGTGAATACTAACAATCTATTGATTTTTACAGCATTAATGACCCTGGAGGTAAAGTTGTGTACTCAGGATAATCGAATAACAAAACATTAATGTCCTTTGAACATGTAGTGGAGGAGTTGTGAGAATTAAAAATGCATGCACCCCTTGTCAATACACTTGTTAAAAGGAGGGGTTATACGAAAGATTGAACCAGAATTAGCTGAAATTGTTTATTTTCTAAAATCCCATTGCAAGCCGGTTAAAAATAAATAAATAAATAAAGCAAGGCACTGAAACAATCCAGTGATGCTTCATATAAGAAGAGTGTAATATATTTGAGAGTTGTGCCTGCAAACACTCAATAAATACAGCAAGAACATATACAGTTCTAATAAAAAAATAAAAAAAAACATGCTTGGGACAATTTGTGAGAAGATGAGAGACAAATTCAAAGTTCAAGGTTAAAGGTTCAAGGTGACTTTATTGTCATTCGCATCACATGTGGAACATGAGGTGGAACAAAATTGTATACTCAAGTCCCCAGTTACACCTAAAAGTATACACTACAAAAAAAGAAAGTATACAAGGAACTAAGATACGTTAAACAATAACATAGAGTAATATGGTTTATTAAACAGCAGCCTGAACATGAGCCTGCTGTGAGCAGATGGGTATGAATATGGCAGCTTAACCACTCGCTCCCCACGAGATCGGATGCTTCTCTCCCTCCCTCTCCACTTTGCTTTGCTGCTCTGTCTGCCTGTGAAATTGCTGTGAGACTCTCTTGCATTTCTTCCGAACCATAGTTATGGACTTGTTTTGACCAGTTGGTCCCTCATCTCAATTTACAACATTTCTTTGAAGAGAAGACAGGCTTTGGGCGAGCCGATTTACCCTGTTGGCACGTACGCAGCTGGATATCTCATTGACTGGAAAACTTGATGATGCGTCTATCTCTGCTGCCATCTGTGGATTTTAAGGACACATATTTAATTGGATTTCCGATAACTGGTTCCTGCTTTTTGGATTCAGCTGGTGCTGGTTTTATCTACAATCAAGGAAGTCGTCAGCAGCAAATTTGGACCCGATCATGCTGCTTGCCTTTATGATGGCTTGGTTCATGTCTGGAATACCCGGACTCAAATGCTTTGGGCTGAATGGATCAGATCTTGGGGATTTTTACTCAGACACGTTTCCATCGGTGTGGCCATGTTAATTTGGACATTTTGGAACTGAGTAGACCGACACAGACTGAAGGTTGAAGCCATTAAGTTCTGCCTGTCCCCAAAACAACTGTGTGTTTATCTAAATTTTGGTCGCCTTGGCTGTCCTTGAAGGCCATCTTATCTAAAGTCGCCTGGAGAAAATGTGATCTGACGATCACCATCCCCTCCCTGAGGAATTTCCAACTGATAACCAGATGAAACCCCGCTGAAAAAACTTTGTGTCATCGTTTCAGGACTCTGGACTCTTATAGAGGTTATCCTTGGCCATCTCTCAACATACCTCGAGAATGTTTATGGATCTCACCAGAGGACATTGACTGATTACAGTGACCTCAAGAGCATCTATAAGCGTTGTTGACCGCTCTCGTCTCTGATTGCAGAATGTCTATGTAAATATGTGCTTGTTTGTGTGAGGTGGTTTTTTTTAAATATTAGGGGTTTTTCTCAGCCAAGAAAAAAGTCTGATAGGAATTTTTTTTCGCCTCCAACTCCTACATGTGTCCAGTTAACCACTGTTTTTGTCTGTCCAACAGGTCTCACTTGTAAATGAGTCTTCGAGGTTCAATGTGATGTATCTGTTTAAATAAAGGTTGAATGAAAAAAAAAATCAGCAGCATGGATAATCAGCAGCACAAAGTAACAAATCTCCAATTAAAGTGGCATTGCAGTTATTTTAATTTTTACAGTGAGTATCCTGGTTAGAGATTAACGAGTCTAACAGCTTCAGGGTATAAGCTATAGCTCCTCATTCTAGTGGTTCTACACTTAATTCTCTGCAACCTTTTGCCTGAGGGGAATGGGGCAAAAAGTGTGTGTGCTGGGTGAGTGGAGTCCTTCATGATGCAGGTGGCCCTCTTCCTGCATCTGGAGGTGTAGATGTATGTGATGGTGGGGAGACTGACTCCAACATACTTCTGTGCAGCTTTCACCACTCTCTGCAAAGCTTTTCTGTCTGCAGCTGTGCATCCTCCATGCCACACGTTGATGCTGGACCACAGGATGCTCTCCACTGCACACCTGTAGAAGGAGGTGAGGACTGAGCTTCCCAGTCTAGCTCCTCTCAGCCACCTGAGGAAGTAGAGTCTCTGATGTGCCTTCTTATCAGGCTGGTAGTGTTGTTGCCCCAGCTGAGGTTGTTGTTCAGGTGCACACCCAAGTACCTGTAGCTGGAGACCACTTCAACTGCAAATCTTCCTATTTTCAGGGGGGTGGGGGTTTCTCCTTCTGGAATTCAAAGTCATCTCCTTCATCTTCTTCACATTGATGTGGAGGTTGTTCTTCCTACATGAGTTCTCCAGGACTCATCGTTGTTTGTGATGCATCCCACCACCGCTGTATCGTGCAAACTTTACAATATGACAGCCTGGATGGGTAGGTGTGCAGTCATATGTGAGCAGAGTGAACAGGAGGGGGCTCAGCACACAGCCGTGAGGGGAGCCAGGGTGCCTTTCTTGTTCTAGAATCCATTCTTGTGCTTGCATAAATACCATGTAGCTACACACCTCTGACTCTACCAGAACGTCGGTACGCTTCCAGTACAAAACACCACAATCTTACTGCAGAGGTTAAGAGCTTACACAAAACCATTGTCTTCCTAATGTTTGTCTGAATATCTTTTTTTAATCTGTTTTTTGAAGAGCACAAGTACACAGCGTTCATTTACAAACATAATGTGCTGTAATCAGTTTCCCTTGCATAGTTGTCTTTTTTTTCTTTCTTTCTTTAGTATACAGACAAAACACAGTATAGGACACACAATCTCTAACCTATCACAATCTTAGCTATAATTTGTTGTGGTAAAACAAAAAAAACAAAACAAAAAAGACCCCCCCCCCCCCCCCCCACACACACACACACACAGGAAAGGAGGAAAACAAGATTATAAAATTAAATGGTAAATGAACTGTACTTATCTAGCACTTTTCTATCTTGTCAAGATACTCAAAGTGGTTCTCACTACAATCTGTTCCCTCATTTATCCATTCATACAGCACTCT
>NC_056503.1:8274551-8277261 GCF_014905685.2 Nematolebias whitei
TTCCAATCGTTGTGGATTTACCGTTGTGGATTATATGACTTTTTCCAATGGATTACAGACTCTGTTTCCAAGGGGTTAAAGCATTGCTACAATGGAATTGTCGAGACGATATGGAATTATAATCAACACAATGGAATTACCAAGAACATTGTGGAATTACCTTGACTTTTGTTTTCCTTGCTGGATTACTTTTGACTTTTGTTTCCTTGCTGGATTACTCTTGACTCTTGTTTCTTTGCTGGATTACATCAAGCTTCAAGGACAATCGACGACGTAAGTCCATAGTTGGAATTCATCTCCATGGACAGGTGATGATTTCCAAAGGGGGGACTGTAGTGGACTAGGCCTACGTCGAAACTAAGTCTAAGGTCAAAACTCTTGACCTTTAGAACCTTGTGGGACAGGAACTGTCATTTCATGTATTTGAATACATAAATACAGGTTCACCCATCCTGAGACTTTCTTTCTTGAAGATTCAAGTGAAAAGAACACTCTCTTTTTATTATCATTACTATCTTACAAATGTTGATAATCAAAGTGTCTTAGTTCAAACCATTTTAGATGTTGCAGTGAACTAATCAATTTTATTAACTGAGTAATGATTTTTATTCTCATGTCAAAGCTGTTACAGAATAATTATGCATTTTCTGATTTCTGCTTTTGAATGAGCAAGTGTGTGCGTTTACAAGGTTACAGTCAAACGAAAAACAAGTTGTTATGTTAAAACTGTCATGTTTTAGAATCCTCTCAGACGTAAGTAGAGATGTTTTGCACCT
The DNA here is from genome assembly GCF_014905685.2 of Nematolebias whitei. Lineage (NCBI taxonomy): Eukaryota > Metazoa > Chordata > Actinopteri > Cyprinodontiformes > Rivulidae > Nematolebias > Nematolebias whitei. The sequence goes on from NC_056503.1 coordinate 8,275,328, forward strand.
GTTTCCTGAAACACGCCAAAACAAAACCCTCTCTGTCTGTGAGAACATTTCTGATCTGCCTCATAACAATTCTCGCTGCCTCTAACCTCTTACGTCACAAAACCCACCCCGTCTGGTCGTTTCTGACCAATGAACAAATCCCAAAAAGTGAACCGGGAAAGAGTCTTTAAAATGTCAGTACTTCCTGGTCTAGTCGGTTCTGTTGGAGTTCTGTAAACTACACGAGAGCTAAAGTTCTGATGGAGTGCTGTTGGAGTTCCTGACATGACAACAAAGCTCTTCCGAGTTCCATGGGATTATAACATTTTCCACTGAGGTGAATGTGTGTCGAACAGAGCCTCGCCATTACTTCGGACGAGTAACAGCATCCTACTGAGACGCTGAAAGGGTGCGTTAAACGGAATCCCACCTGAGTCATCTCCAGGTAAAGGAGCCGATTTCATCACCTAAGTGTACTGTAAGGAAAAGCTGAAGAAAGCCGGAGAGTGTCGATTCTGGTGAACACTTAATTTCCCTCACACACCATCCTTTACTCCCTCTAAACTTCTTTCCATCTTTAAACTTTTCTATCAAGTAGAAATTCTTCCAGATATTTAGAAATGTCTGTGTAAAATGCTCACCCACATTCATGTGGGCAAAAGATCATAGTTTTTCAGTTTTCATAAATGTCTTTGGTGCAGCAACGGAAAAATCATGGCCGTATGATTTTTCCTGATTGATTGCTTTGTTGTTATTTTCATAATTTGCCAAATTAATGTACATGTTTGATGTTAAATTTGATTCTGTAAATAAATGACCGCATTCATTTTGATGGGTCAAATCTAAATGACGTCTCACGTTTGCATTTCCTTAAATTCAATGCACGTTTTATTCAGTCCAGAAAAATGAGGAACCCGCGTTAAATGATGAATATATGCCAGCATCTGTTCATCTACACACTCATGCTCATCACTCCCAATCTCCCTCCCTCTGTGTAAATAAACAATTTTAATTTAAATACTGTACTGCAATAGTTTAAATAAACAATCCATGCTATATGAACAGCTTTATTTTAAATAATCACGTTGACCACAACTGAGTCTTTAGTCCCTCTTGGTGAACATCCAGGCCACTGGGAAATATCCTGATGCTCCAATGGACAGTTCGCCCCAACCTGCTGCAATCACTTAAAACAATTTATTTTAAATACTTTTGGACATATGATTGTGCTTTTGTTTTATTTTATTTATTTATTTATTTTGTGTGTGTGTGTGCTGTGCTTATTTGATGTCTCATGCCTGAAGACATCTGCTCTGCAAATTCAGACTACGGATTTCAGCTAAAACCCTCAGATAAGTTTTGCTTTCTGGCCTTTGTGTGAATGACCCACGCCTGTTTGACTATGAACTCAGACCTCGGACTCCTAGTTGAGCTCTCAAAACGAAGCTCCACATTCTGAGAGTGTTTGTCCAACTTTCACTCACATATCACGTGATCCGTCCATCCAAACCCCTGTTCCCTTTGTCATCATCACAGCTTTGAATTCTCCACCAGTGATTGAGTTCTACAGAGTGACCGCTGATTATAATGACAATAAAGTTTACTTGAACTTGGACTACTGTATCCCTACTTGGCATTATTTTCACTTATCGTGGTGGGGCGTGGTCCAAAACCCTGCAATATAATAGGGACTACTGTATATGTATTCATCAGAGTCAGAGATTCTTTATTGTCATTCGCACATCATGTGGTACATGTGGTGGAGCGAAATTATGTACACAGGGTCCCAGTTACATCCAACAATAAAATGTAAAAGAAAAACAATGATAACATCTAAGATATGAACTAAGAAAAACATCCACTAAATATACACTAAGCACTAATAGCATAAAAACAATTACCATTACAATTTTATTTATAGAGCACTTAAAACAGCTACAAGGCCAACCAAAGTG
>NC_056503.1:8277361-8285498 GCF_014905685.2 Nematolebias whitei
TGTCGGCAAGCGCCTGGTGACCGGGTCTCTGCCCATGGGGCCCGGTCTGGCTCAGTGCGAAGGAGCAGCATAGGTTTGCCTTCCTGTGGACCCACCACCTGCAGGAAGGGCCATAGAAGTCAGGTGCATGATGCTATGGGCAGAGGCCGAAGGTGGGGACCTTGGAGCTCTGACCCTGGCTTACCAAAGCTAGCTCTTGGGACATGGAATGTAACATCTCTGGCAGGGAAGGAGCCTGAGCTTGTGCATGAGGTTCAGAGGTACCGACTAGATATAGTTGGGCTCACCTCAGCGCACAACATGGGCTCTGGAACTGATCTCCTTGAGAGGGGTTGGACCTTATTACACTCTGGAGTTGCCCATGGTGAGAGGCGTCGAGCTGGTGTGGGTCTACTTGTAGCCCCCGACTTGGTGCCCTTGTGTTGGAGTTTTCCCTGGTAGATGAGAGGGTGGATTCCCTTTGCCTTTGGGTAGTGGGACAGGCTCTGACTGTTGTTTGTGCCTACACGCCAAACTGCAGTTCAGAGTATCCGAACTTCTTGGAGTCCTTGACAGGGGTGCTGGAAGGTGTGCCAGCTGGGGACTCCTTTATTCTGCTGGGGGACTTCAATGCCCATGTGGGTAATGACAGTGTGACTTGGAGGGGCGTGGTTGGGAGGAACAGCCCCTCTGATCTGAACCCAAGCAGAGTTCTGTTGTTGGACTTCTGTGCTAGTCATAGTTTGTTCATCATGAACACCATGTTCGAACATAAGGGTGTCCATAAGTGCATTTGGCACTAGGATGCCCTATGTCATAGAACGATGATTGACTTCATAGTCGTGTCATCTGATTTGCGGCCATTTGTTTGGACACTCGGATAAAGAGAGGAGCTGCGCTGTCAACTGATCACCACCTGGTAGTGAGTTGGATCAGATGGCGGGGGAAGATGCTGGACAGACCCGGTAGACCCAAACGTATAGTGAGGGTTTGCTGGGAATGCCTGGCAGAAGAACCCACCAGAAAGATCTTCAACTCACACCTCCGGGAGAGCTTTAACTGCATCTCAGCTGAGGTGGGGGACATTGAGTCTGAGTGGGCCATCTTCCGCACCTTGCTTGTTAAGGTAGCTGCCTTGAGTTGTGGCCGCAAGGTTGTCGGTGATTCTCGCGGTGGTCATCCACAAACTTGGTGGTGGACACCCCAAGATAGGGAGGCTGTCAAGCTGAAGAAGGAGTCCTATCGAGCTTTGTTGGCCAGTGGGACTCTGAAGGCAGCTGAGGAGTACCAGAGGGCCAAGCGGTGTGCAGCCTTGGCTGTTGCTGAGGCAAAAGCTCGGATGTGGGAGGAGTTCGGTGAGACCTTGGATAGAGACTCTCGGTCGGCTCCGAGGAGATTCTGGCACACTATCAGGTGACTGAAGAGGGGAAAACAGCACTTTACTAACACTGTGTTTAGTGAAGGTGGGGTGCTGTTGACCTCAACCAGTGATGCCGTCGGGAGGTGGAAGGAATATTTATCTGACCCTCTCAATCCCACCAGCATGTCTTCCATGGAGGAAGCTGAGTCGGCAGGTTGATCCGTCCATAACCGTGGCTGAGGTTGCCGAGGTAGTTAAAAAGCTCCGAGGTGGCAGGGCTCCGGGAGTGGATGAGATTCACCCTAATTTCCTTAAGGCTCTGGATGTTGTGGGGCTGTCTTGGCTGACACGCCTTTGCAACATCACGTGGACATCGGGTGCAGTGCCACTGGACTGGCAGACTGGGGTGGTGGTTCCCCTCTTGAAAAAGGGGGACCGGAGAGTGTGCTCCAATTATAGGGGCATCACTCTCCTTAGCCTCCCTGGTAAGGTCTATTAAGGGGTACTGGAAAAGCGAGTCCAATCGTTGGTCAAACCTCAGATCCAGGAGGAACAATGTGGGTTCTGTCCTGGCCATGGAACACTGGATCAGCTCTTTACCCTCACTGGGGTCCTTGAGGAGTCATGGGAGTTTGCCCATCCAGTCTACATGTGTTTTGTAGACTTGGAGAAGGCATTCGACTGTGTTCCTCGGGATACACTGCAGGGGGTGCTCCGTGAGTATGGGATTGGAGGCCCATTGTTACGGACTGTTCAGTGTAGAGTCATATGGGGCTGGATATATATTGTTAATTATCAGTTATGAGTTAAGCTCAAAAGATATGCATGTATTATGCAAATAAGCTTGTTGTTTGGAAACCAACTCTCTTGAAGAGGAAAATCAGTCTCTATTTACCCCCAAAATAATGTAAACTGAAACTTGAGTTCTTTTCTCATGTTTAAAGGGCATCAAATCAAATAATACACACAGATATGTCAAAATGATCACAAATTCAGTTGATTTTATGTATTTTTAACACATGAATGATGTTTGTTCTAAATGTTCTAAATGCCGACAAAACTAAAGGGATGCTTTTTTCAAATAGGACGTTGGTCCCAGCAGTTCTTCCTCTGTTTTTATCCTCAAATGGTGTCCCCATTGAGTTTGTTGATTCCTGTAAATATTTGGGTATCTTGGTCGACTCACATCTCTCTTTTAAGCTCCATGTGGAAAACTTGGTAAAGAAACTGAAAGTTAAACTGGGTTTCTTTTTCAGAAACAGATCCTGTCTAACCCTGAATGCTAGAAAACGCCTTGTATCTGTGACTTTCCTTCCCTCAATTGATTATGGTGACATTATTTACATGAATGCTCCTACAAGAACCCTGCAGATGTTGGATGCTGTCTATCATGGTGCACTAAGATTCATAACAGGCTGTGATTATAGTACCCACCACTGCACCCTGTATTCAATGGTTAATTGGACATCATTAACTTCACGCAGACTCTCTCACTGGTACATTTTCATCTTTAAATCACTTCTTGGTCTGTTGCCTTCATACATCTCCTCCTACGTCTCTGTGTGAGTGCAGCTACGGAGTGCGCTCTCAGGACATTATTACCTGCAGTGTTCCCTCAATGAGGACTGAACTAGGCAAAAGGGCCTTCTCTTACTCCGCTCCTGTTTCCTGGAATATCTTACAAAAAGATTTGAAGCTCTCAACCTTGACCTCTCTAAGTGGCTTTAAGAATCTGTTGGACTCCTGGCAGGGACCAATGCAGACATGTTCCTGTTTTTAGTTTTCTACATCTGCCTTAGAATCTAGCTGTTTTTTTTTTGTTTGTTTGTTTTGTTACCTTTTCCTTTTAGCCATCCTATTTGTAAAAAAAAACAAACAAAAAAAAACCTGCAGTAGGACTTTTTGTAATTGTTTATTGTTGTTGCTGTTGTCCATTGTTGTCATCTTTCTTTGTTGAAATCAGGTCTCTCTTGTAAATGAGTCCTCTAGGCTCAATGGGATTTACCTGTATAAATAAAGGTTGATTGATTGTTTGAGATGAGGCGAACTCTTTTTTGTTTGTTTGAGCTGAGATGTTATTTTTTTGAGGTAGTGCTCCTCTACATCAGTCACTATACAAGCAGTGCAAGAGTTTGGTTCGCATTGCCTGCAGTAAGTCGGACCCCTTCAGGGAAGGAGTTGGACTCCGCCAGGGCTGCCCGTTGTCACCGATTCTGTTCATAACTTTTATGGACAGAATTTCTCAGTGCAGCCAGCTGGCAGAAGGTTTCCAGTTTGGTGGCCTCAAGATTCCGTCTCTGCTCTTTGCAGATTATGTAGTCCTGTTGGCGTCATCATGCCGTGATCTTCAGCTCTCACTGGAGCATATTGCAGCTGAGTATGAAGCGGCTGGGATGAGAATCAGCACCTCCAAATCTGAGGCCATGGTCCTCAACCGGAAAAGGGTGGATTGCTCATTTCAGGACGAGGGTGAGGTTCTGCCTCAAGTGGAGGAGTTCAAGTATCTCGGGGTTTTATTCATGAGTGAGGGAAGAATGGAGCGGGAGATTGACAGACTGATTGGTGCAGCATCTGCTGTATTGTGGACTCTGTACCGGTCCGTTGTGGTGAAGAGAGAGCTGAGCTGTAAGGCAAAGCTTTCTTTTTACCAGTCGGTCTACGTTCCTACCCTCACTTATGGTCATGAGTTCTCGGCAGTGACCGAAAGAATGAGATTGCGGATACAGGCAGTTGAAATGAGTTTTCTCCACAGGGTAGCTGGACTCTCCCTTAGAGATAGGGTGAGAAGTTCAGTTATTCGGGAGAGACTTGGAGTATAATCGCTACTCCTCCACGTCGAGAGGAGCCAGTTGAGGTGGTTCAGGCATCTGGTAAGGAAGCCCCCTGGGCACCTCCCTAGAGAGGTGATTTGGGTATGTCCAACTGGGAGGAGACCCCGGGGAAAACCCAGGACACGCTGGAGAGACTATGTCTCTTCGTTGGCCTTGGAACGCCTTGGAATCATACCAGAAGAGCTGGAAGAGGTGGCTGTGGAAAGAGATGTCTGGGCCTTCCTGCTCAATTTGTTGCCCCTGCAACCCGACTTTGGAATAAGCGGAAGATAATGAATGGATGGATGGATAATGGATGGATGGATGAATTTTTTAGGAAAGATCAAGGCGTGGCTCCATGTCCAATATTTTGAAAAAATCTCCACTTCTCAATTGCTAGTGACAATTCTATATTCTTGTCCTCTTTGTGTTTTAATAATTTATCTTTGATATTAGTTGTTTTTTTTTTTTAAACCAATCCAGTGCAACAACTCATTATTAGGGGCCCAAGCCCACAGAGGCAATATTAATTAATTCATTCAAGCTTTATTTAAGCAGATAAATCACAGTGAGCCTCGAAGACTCATTTACAAGTGAGACCTGTTAGGACAGACAATAAAAAGTGGTGAAAATGATACATAGGGTTTGGAGACAAAAAAAAAAATCCTAACATGCTCTTATTCATTGGCTGAAGTTTAACAACGTGATAAAGAAAAAAAAAATCTTAAACATGAGCACATAATGATGCCAACATTCCGCGTGCGGGGGGAGCATGAGCACGTAATGATGCCAACATTCCGCGTGCGGGGGGAGGGGGGAACGCAAGGGCGGTGAACATGTCCAGAGACAATACACAGAGGCACTGCTGAGTTCAGATAAAATCACTCATTCAAATAGTTCTCTCTGAAGAGATCCGTACAGTCTTGGTAGGTGTCGAGGATGGCCAAGGACAAATCTAAAGAGTCCTGAAATATGACAGAATGTTTATGCAGTTGAGCCCCTCTGAATGATCTGTAGACTTCATTGGTATGAGGGGAGGGGGGCAGAGCATCAGGTTTATAAAACTTCCAGGCAAATTAAGATAAGGTGACCTGTCAAGGCCAGTCAGGGAGCCGAATTCAGATAAACACAATTGTTTTGGGCACAGGCAGAACTTTAATGACATCTACCTTGAGTCTGGGTTGGTCCACTCGGTTCTAAAACATCCAAAATAAATGGCCACACCAATGGACCATGCCTGAGAGCAATCCCTGAGATCTGATCCATCCTGCCAAGAGCATTTGAGTCTGGGTGCTTGAGGCACAATCTAAGCCATCATATAAGGCAAGCAGCCTGACCAGTTCCAAATTTGCTGCAGATAACTTCATTGATTTTAAATAAACCAGGAACCAGCCAAATCCAAAAAGCAAGAAACTAGTTATCATAAATCCAATTATATATGCATCCTTAAAATCCATAAATAACAGCAGAGATAGACACATCATCAAGTCTTCCAAGTCATTGAGATATCCAGCTGCGTGCATGCCAACAGGGCAAATCAGCTCACCTAAAGCCAGTCTTCTCTTGAAAGAAATGTTATCAATTGTGTTGAGGGAACAACTGACCAAATCCAAATCCATAAATTATGATTCGGAAGATTTGTAGAAGAGAGGCTCTAAGCAGTTTCACAGACAGGGCAGAGCAAAGCAAAGTAGGGGGAAAAAGGCATAAGCCCTTGACAAGAGCAAGTGTTGAAGTGATAAAACGCAGCGGCAAAGCAGCAGCATTTCCTTGGATCCAGGTTAGTATGGAGCAATACTGAAATGTTAATTTTATTTTTTACTTCAATAAATAAATAAGTATTGCAGCAGCCCTAACCACAAATAGTACTAAGATATTTACATAGTAGTAACTATGACCAGTGAGCATGGAAGAGAAATATACAGGTTAACCTGTATGGGACGCTAAAACTGGGAACTTTGCATTTGGTCATCCAACTTCTCAAATATAAGACACAAAGATGTACAGTAGTCCCTCACTAGACTACACGGTCCGTTTATCATAGACTCCTCTATCGTGTTTTTTTTAAGTAAGATTGGACATGACACACAATTGGCTTATTGATGGATGAGCTGCACGATCGGCATGGAAATTTTATCTAAAATAATTTATTATAAATTATTTAGCACCTGCTACACAATTGTGCAGCCCAGAGCTGCAGAAAAAGCTTCCTTCTACACCGTTGTGCAGCCCACACTGCAGGATAAACTTCCTGCTGCAGCTGATCAGCTGTTTTCTGTGCAGAGCTGAGAAGTGGGCGTGGTCAACAATGCTTGCAGGTGGCTGAGAGCAGACAAATCAGGGAGCTGAAATCATGACATTCTGTGCTCTTTTAGAACGTTTAGAGTTTAGAAACATTGTTTAGAATATTGCAAGAATGTGGAAAGGGTTTAAAATGCATTAATATATATATATATATATATATATATATATACATATGTATCACTCATCACAGGGATTCAGGGTACGGATCCCCCGCAATAAGCAAGAGACTATTGTATGGCTTATTTAGTTACAATCCCTGCATGCTACTGAGTCAAATTTATTTATTTATTTGTTTTTTCAAATGACCCTTTATTTATACAGTGTTTTGCTTTCCGATAAGCAAAGGTAACCACTGGAAGTAGCGATAAGCACCTTTGCTTGCAGCCTCTCCTCCAAGGGGTCCGGAGACTAACTTCAGCGCCGGGGTATTACCTGTAGCTGTCTAAAGTAGCCTCATTAAGACTGCAACGAGGTGATTCATCCAGAATATTAACGACCTTAAATCCGTGAGTCACACCCTGATCTCACTCTGTTACCTCGAACCTCCAAGCAGCAGGGATGGATCTTCTGGTCCAGAGAAACTCACGTTGTGGCCGTTCACCTCTTACTTTAGCGTTACAATTGTTAACTGTTCTGGTAATCTTTAGGGCCCTGGAAATGGGCACAAGGGTGTTGTCTCTCATCAACTAGGAAACCTTTACAAAAACCTCCTATTATTGTGTTGTTAAGTTGAACCAAGCTTCACCATGTATTTGGTTGATAAGGATGAAATAATAGTCCAGATTTATACGTTTTGCTTTGCTTTAATCAACAATTTGCGCAGGGGTACAGCAACAGGCACAATTTTATAATGATTAATTTTCATGATTACACAAGATACACTTTCTTCACTAAGGTAAGGTAATGGAATCTTCCTGATGACTTCTAATCCCCTAGAGCCCTTGGGGACTTTGCGAACACTACCTTCCCTCAGACCTTTCACACATCAAGCCAAAAGAGGTTCTCTCTCAACTCCCTCATGAACCAGAAGCACCTTCGAGCAAATCCCACTAGTACCCAGTTTAATACTCTTGAATTTATCCTGTATGCTAAATTTCTAATCTGATGAATTAATTTATTTAGACCAGAAGGACAGGGTAGTCCGCTTACCATGATTCTGAGGTGTCTCTCAGAGAATCTTTGTGTCGGTAAACGGCATATTTCCCGTTTTCCAGGAGGGAAATACGGGCCTTACCCAAAACAGGAGCAGCTTATGCCAAATTGAAGAAATCAGAGCTTTGGACGAGCCCGGGTCAAGCTTTTCTTAGAAATAGGATTCCTCTACGGTCTGTTGTGGCAAGTGAAGACCTAATTCCAATCCCATCTCAGTGAGAAGAGAAGTAAAATCCCAGCCTTGTCCCAAACCGATAAAATCCAACTTCTTTGCGGGCGTCTCTGATCCTCTATCTGCTTCCTGCTTGTAGTCCCTTCTGCTCAGCTCTTCAACTCAGCTTTTGACAAAGTTTCATCAGTTCAGTCTGTATTTAAAGACCCCTTTTCCCTCCTCCTCTTAAGGAGGGGTTTTGGAAAATTGTATCATCTTTTTTCCAGTAACTTGTCTGTTGTTTTGCACCTCAACCGGTTCAGACCAGTTTTCGGGTACTTTCCAGAACTTTGAGAAAAACAAGCTGGTTCCTGTTATTTG
>NC_056503.1:8285598-8288624 GCF_014905685.2 Nematolebias whitei
GAAGTGAACTACTCATTTTAAATCAACTGTGAAACAGTATTAAGTGATTTTCAATCCTCATTCAAAGTAGAAATCAAGTTAGAATGTGTTACGGAGTAATTCATGCATTTTCTGTCTGAAATGAGCAAGTGTAAGTTGGTCCAAGGTTGGAGGCAAGCGCAAACAAGTTTGTTGGAACGAACTGTCATGTTTTTAAATCCTCTCAGACGTAAATAGAGAAGCTGGCACCTGTTTCCCCCCAATTCGCCTAAACATTTCTCTCGTCTGTCTCAAAGACGTCTTCTGTCCGTTCCAAAACAATTTTTCTGTTTTTCTGACTTCTAGTGACCTCTTACGTCACAAAAACACACCCCTGATTAGCTATTTCGGCCAATCAGGACTTCCCAAATGAACCGGAAATAGAACTCTTTAAATGTCGGCACTTCCTAGTTCCAGCCAGTCGAGTGCGGTGGGAGAGCAGTTCAGTTCGGAGAGCAGAACCGAACAGAAAAGTTGCTGGAGAGAGCAGGAGGTTCCAGACATGATCCGAAGTTCTTCCGAGTCTTGTGGGAATTATGCAATCTTCCACATCTGAGTGGAACTCTGACGGACTCACAACTCATGTGAACCCACCCGGGAGGTGAACGTGTGTCGAACAAGTACCGTCACTACTCCGGACGTTTCCCAACCATCCTACGGAGACGCTGGAAATGGTAGCGTTAAATGGGACTCCGTACCAGCTGATTCATCTTCAGAGAGATAACGAGTCGATTTCCTACTGAAGCGTACCGAGATGAAACTGGGTTCGAATGGAGAGTGCCGTTCTTATACCAACACATAACAACCCCTCATCCATCTTTGCTCTCTCTTTAAACTCCCTCAATTTCCCATCTTTAAAACTCTTCTATCTTGCCAGCAATTAATCCAGATATTTTCAGAAATGTCTGTTGTAAAGCTGCAAGGATACCATGTTTATGGTTTCCTAGTTGTGAAGCTAATTAATTAAGCTGTTGTTGAAATCAATTTGCCAAATTAATGTAAATGTGTGATGTTAAACTTTGATTCTGTTAAAAAATGACTGCATTCATTTGATGGGTCAAAGAAAATTAACGTCTCACGTCACATTTAATTATTCAATGCACGATATTATTCAGTCCAGAAAAATGAAAGAATCCGTTTAATTTATGAATATATCACAGATATATGTTCCTCTACAGTTGTGTTATCTGAGTTGTGGCCAATTGGACACTCAAGTGAAGAGAGGAGCTGAGCTGTCAACTGATCACCTCCTGGTAGTGGTTGGATCAAATGGTGGGGGAAGATGCCGGACAGACCTGGTAGACTCAAATGTGTAGTGAGGGTTTGCTGGGAACACCTGACAGAAGAACCCGTCAGAAAGATCTTCAACTCGCACTTCGTGGAGAAATTTAACTGCATCCCAGCTGAGGTGGGCGACATTGAATCCTAGTAGGCCATGTTCAGCACCTCAACTGTTGAAGTAGTTGCTTTGAGCTGTGGCTGCATGGTTTTCAGTGCTTCTCACAGTGGCCACCCTCAAACCTGGTGGTTTACTCACAAAGTTAGGGAGGCTGTCAAGCTGAAGAAGAAGTCATATTGGGCCTTGTTGGCTGGTGAGACTCCAGAGGCATCTGAGAAGCACTGGAGGGCCAAGTGGTCCGTAGCGTTGGCTGTTGCTGAGGCAAAAGCTTGGATGTGAAAGGAGTTAGGTGAGGCCTTGGATAAATACTCTCAGTTGGCTCAGAGGAGATTCTGGCAAACCATCAGGCGGCTAAGGAGGGGAAAAAACACTTTGCTAATATTGTTTTCAGTGAAGGTGGAGTGCTGTTGACCTCAACCAGTGATGTCGTCGGGAGGTGGAAGGAATATTTCTTGGACCTTCTCAATCCCACATGCAGGTCTTCCATGGAGGAAGCTGAGTCGAGGGACTTTGGGGTAGGTATTTCTATAACAATTGCTGAGGTCGCCAAGATAGTCAAAAAGCTCCGCAATAACAGGACTTTGGGGTTGACTGTATCTTGCCCTGATTTCCTTAAGGCTCTGTTTTTTAAATTTATTTATTTGTATTTAACCAGGCAATGCCCATTAGATCACAGTTCTCTTTTGCAAGGGAGGCCTGGGCTTGAAGGCAGCCTAACATGCAGGTTTTTATACTGTGGAAGGAAACCGGAGTACCCAGAGAAAACCCACGCAAGCACGAGAAGAACATGCAAGCTCCAAACAGAAAGACCCCAGGTCTAACCGAGTATTGAAGCCAGGACCTTTTTGCTGTGAGGCAACAGTGCTAACCACTGAGCCGCCGTGCTGCATTGTGTTGTGGAGCTGTATTGGTTTACACAACTTTGCAACATTGCTTGGACATTAGGGGCAGTGCCATCGGATTAGCAGACTGGGGTGGTGGTTCCCATCTTCTAAATGGGAGATCGGAGGGTGTGCTCCAATTATAGGGGCGTAACTCTCCTTAGCCTCCCTGGTAAGGTCTATTCAGGGGTACTGGAGAAGTGAGTGAGATCGTTGGTTGAACCTTAGATCCAGGAGGAACATTGTGGGTTCCATCCTGGCAGTGGAACACTAGATCAGCTTTTTACTATCACTAGGGTCCTTGAGGGATCATGGGAGTTTGCCCGTCCAGTCTACATGTGTTTTGTAGCTTGGAGAAGGATTTCAACCGTGTTCCTCAGGGTACACCTTGGGGGGGGGGCTCCATGAGTATGGGATTGGGGGCCCATTGTTATGGGCTGTTCAGTTCCTATACAAGCGGTGCAAGAGTTGAGTTTGCATTGCCAGTAGTAAGTCTCACCCCTTCAGGGTGAAAGTGGGACTTCGCCACGGCTGCCAGCTGTCAAAAATTATGTTCAAAACTTTTATAGACAGAATTTTTTGGTACAGCCAGGGGGCAGAGTGATTTCGGTTCAGTGGCCTCAAGATTCCATCTCTGCTTTTTGTAGATGATGTGGTCCTTTTGGCATCATCTTGCCATGACCTTCAGCTCTCACTGGAGTGGTTCACAGCTGAGTGTGAAGCAACTG
>NC_056503.1:8288724-8290161 GCF_014905685.2 Nematolebias whitei
CCTTCAGCTCTCACTGGAGTGGTTCACAGCTGAGTGTGAAGCAACTGGGATGAGAATCAGCACCTCCAAATCTGAGGCCATGGTCCTCAGTTGAAATAAGGTGGATTGCTCTCTTCGGTCGAGGGTGAGGTTCTGCCTCAAGTGGAGGAGAGAGAAGAATGGAGCGTGAGATTGACAGATGGATTGGTGCAGCATTTGCAGTATTACGGACTCTGTGCCAGTCCGTTGTGGTGAAGAGTGAGTTGAGCATCAAGGAAAAATGCTCTGTTTACCGGTCGGTCTACGTTCTTACCCTTTTCTATGACCACAAACTTTGGGTATTAATCGAAAGAATGAGAGTGTGGATACAGGTGGTTGAAGTGAGTTTCCTATGCTGTGTAGCTGGACTCTGCTGAGAAGTTCAGTCATCCGGGAGAGACTCAGAGTAGAACCACTGCTCCTCCACATTGAGAGGAGCCCTTTGAGGTTGTTTGAGCATCTTGTAAGCATGCTTCATGGGTGCCTCTCTAGGGAGGTGCTTCGGGCATGACTCCCGACTGGGAGGAGACCCTGGGGATTACATGCTAGAGAGACTATGTCTCTCGGTTGACCTGTGAACACCTTGGTGTCATCCCATTTTCGAAAGCTTAATTCAAACTTTTAGTTAGACTTCTGAATCATTCAGCGAAGTGTCATTCTCACCATCCTTGCTACTTTTCATGCAATTCATCACTTGAGCAAAAAATGTTTTATCTGGTATCAAATAAAATGTAAAAAGACTGTCTGTCACTGTAGTTAAAATTTTATGGTCAGTTAAACAAACATTTTCATAAGCACAGACAAATCCATTTGTAGATTGTTCAAACACTGGAAGATGTTTGAAATGTGGCTTTATCAACATACGAGCAGCAAAACCTTTTGTCATAATAAAAGCTCGGAAGTGGTGCAAGGACAATTTGCTTCCCATTTTCTTTTTCTGTCATAAAAAATAAATCTGATGTCTGTTCTATTCCCTGGAAGAAGTGGAGCAATTTTATTTTGCAACATAATTTACTTCCTATTTACACCTGAGACAGTTGCCCCTTTTTAAAGGTGGTGCAGACACAAAAAACACCTAACTGTGGTTTAACGTTTCATTCAACTCTTGACATATTGAGACAAAAGCCAGTTTTAAAACAGAGAAAATAATATTCTGAGGAAAAGATTGAAAGCTCAAGTGTGGAAAAAAACTAAGTGCTAAAAGGATGTTGCATCTGAATGTTTGAAACTAACAAATACTTCTTGAGAGAATAAACAAGCACAGAGCATGCCACAGAACTGATAATTACACTGGAGTAACATGTTACATTTCACACAAAAAAAAGCTCAATCAGCTTGAACCTTTTTATTTCAAATGTGATTCGAAGCAGAAAACTCAACAAGATTTATTGTAAACACTGAAAACACAGGGGCTGTCAA
>NC_056503.1:8290261-8292066 GCF_014905685.2 Nematolebias whitei
AAATATCTACGGTGGTGAAAACTGTTCATAGGCACTGTATATATCAGTTTTGATAGCCCCCAGAGCAACCAACAGTGCAACATATTTAGGAGTGGTTGTTACCACCATGACAAAGACAGCATGAAAACCAATGAATTCTCCACAAAGGTTAGAGACAAATTGTTGTATAGTAAAAATAAGAGCTAGAATATCAAAACACAATTCTGAACCGTGAAAACCCTAGGGAGCACCAGTATACCCATTTGTGGGAAAGGGAAAGATAATACCACCACAGTAAACCTGCCAAGAGAATGACGTCCATCAAAGTCAAAATATCTGTTCATGGGACTAATACAATTTTCAAACTGCACAGAAGATTACCTGGATAAAATACATTGCTTAACTAACATCCAGACAAACTTGTGTGTCTAAACAGTCAAAACAAATCTAAACTGGAATTAAAAGGCACGTTGGAATCTCCCCAAACATGGATGAAGGCAATGTCGTTGAAAGTGACTAAAACAACTTTTTGACCATAAAGAACAAAGTTCACATCTTGAAAAACCCAGGGGTGATTCTAGGATCTGACTTTTTGAGGTGCTCAGTACTGACAATAGCTTTTGATTTTAACAACGCACCCCATGGTGGGGTTTGTGAGAAGTGCAAAAACTTACATCATATGGTGTTCCCAGGTGGTCTCCCATCCAAGTACTAAAGAGGCCAGACCCTGCTTAGCTTCCAAGCCAAGATGAGACCAGGTGTGTCCAGGGTGATATGACCATAAACGAGGAGCTCAGTCACAAATAGGACTTTTCAAGGATCATAGCAAACAAAGAATAAACTTATGCAACCAGAAGTTACAACATATATCTACACACAAAACAAAGCACAACTAGCTTCAAGCATTAAACTTTAATTTAACCATTAAACTATGACTGAAAAGTGTTAGTGAAGCAAAACCCCGACAATGTTGTTGGAGGAAAAGGGGTGGAGCTCCTGCAGGTAACGGGTGTTTACCTTCAAGACAAACTGAGGTCGCTGATTGGTCAGTTGCTGGTGAACGTACTGGACTGACTGACAGGTGGCATTGAGGATCTGACTCGTGCAACAACTAAAATACCAAATGTATATTTTACAGGCCTGTTTAAGACTGTCATTATTTTTTCCCATATTCGTTTCTAATTATTAAATATTTCTAAGATTTGAGAACTAAGCTTCCTTACAAAATCATAATGATGGTTTCTTCATTTTGCAGAGTTGCTGAGTTAAAATTTATGGGTGCTTGGGCACCCCCGAAAATAGGCTAAAATCGCCACAGAAAAATAAAACCTATAATTTTACTGGGAACACCAATCCCTATAGTAAAGCATGGTGGTAAAAACACCATACTGTGGAGATGTTTTTTAAGCAGTATGGACTGGGAAACTGGATAGAAACACAAGAAAGATGGATGAAGCAAAATATAGAGTTATTTCATAAAAACCTGTTAGTGCATTCCCGAACTTTGAGACTAGGACAAAAGGTTCACTTTATTTATTTATTTTTATTTTTTTATTTTTTTCCCCTTGTCCTGTCCGGCATTGTGACACTTAGAATTATTGTCTGAGTGTCAAAGTGATGCCCAACAGATTTACTTTCACAAGCAGAGCATTATGGCTGGCCTTAATGATCCACTTGATAAATAAATTAAATTTTATTAGAATATGCTTTGGGTTTGTTTCAGATGTAATGGACACGGGGACGTAAAACAAAGAAGATAACAAAGCAGAAAAGTGAGAGAAGAGTTAAAATGTAAAGAAGGAGATAGGAATAGAGGAGAGAGAGAG
>NC_056503.1:8292166-8293717 GCF_014905685.2 Nematolebias whitei
CAACGTTCTGTTGCAGAGACCCCTGCATTGCCTTCCACTAAAATAACTGATATTTCACTGCATACATTAGATTTCACTTGGTTAATGAAGGAGTTTTTTGTTTGTTTGTTTGTTTTGTTTTACTTTTTTTGTCAAAAAGTCTAATTTATGTTGAGCATGACTGATAAATAATGGTAATAATGGAGTGAAGCATCCAGGAAGGTGAAAACACTTTATAGGTTTAGATCACACTTCCATTGCCCACAGATGAATTTGAATTAACTTACACAGCTTTTGAAGTTAATAATTTGTTTCAAAGCAGTGTGAATATGCATGCACCACTTCTCTTTGCTTCATATATTTTATGAAATATTCCAAACAAACCCCCCCTCACTTTAACTTAAGTATGCTTATGTATTTTGAGGGAGTGGTGGTGCAGAGGTTAGAGAAGAAGGGCCTGTGATTGGAAAACGTTGGTTACGTACTGTAACCCCAGATTCTATGAATATAGGCGTAGCCCTTTAAGGCTGTCGCTGATGGGTTTATCCCGTTATGCGCAAGCATCATACTGAAAAAATTAGTCCACGCCCACCTGCTGTGTGGGCCCCACCCGATCCGTATAAATTACATTAAGAGCGGGTAATCTGCTCCCAAATAGCTTATTCTTTTCTTCAGCTATTCAGGAGCCAGTGAGGCCCGACGCTTAAAGGGCTACGCCTATATTCATAGAATCTGGGGTTACAGTACGTAACCAACGTTCTATTTCATATAGGCTTCGCCCTTTAAGGCTGTCGCTGATGGGTTAAGGGCGAAGCGGATGTGGTCCTCGCCTCACTGGGTCCATTCGAACACAGTAAGAAGCGGAAGCTTGCCCAAAAAACATCTTGTCACTCAGCTCCCCATGTGCATAACTACGCATCGCGTAATTGTGTGCCATGCACAGACGCATGTTGTGTAACTATGCGTTCTGACAAAGCGTGAACGCCCCGGAAAAAACTTTCAACGGGGAAAAGATGTTGAAAAGAGGAGGGGGGGGGGCATGAAGCAACTGGTTCATGATTGAACAGTATAAACAGATTAATATCAATGAACTGATTATTGAACAAATGAACTGATTGGTAACAATAGTCATGAACTGATTAGTGACAATAGAACCAAAATCACAGACACAACTTGTGGCTGATAACAACGTCTCACACTGTGAAGCATGCAGACAGATGTGAGTTTAAACAGAGTTCCATGAAGAAAACGACAATATTCATTCTGTTAGAGCACTAAGGACAGAATGTGTCATGGAACGAGCCATTACATCACGTAGGTAAAAGCGAATAAATGAGCAGGGTGTTGACCATGCAGCCGCAGTGCAAATGTCCTGCATTGACATACCATTATGCAGAGCAGTCGAAGATGCGATACCCCTGGTTGAGTGTGCTTTGAGGTTGACAGGAGGCTCTAGATCTGATGCTCTGTAGGCTTCAGAAATGGCCTCACACAGCCAGTGTGACAAACGCTGGGTGGATAACGAGCGACCTGCAGATGCATCTCTATAATGCACAAACAATTGTTGAGTTT
>NC_056503.1:8293817-8299357 GCF_014905685.2 Nematolebias whitei
GGTCGGGCTCAGTGGGAAGGAGCAGCATGGGTTTGCCTTCGTGTGGACCCACCACCTGCAGGAAGGGCCATATAATTCAGGTGCATGATGCTATGGGCAGTGGCCAAAGGTGGGGACCTTGGCGCTCTGACCCTGGCTTACCAAAGCTAGCTCTTGGGACATGAAACGTAACATCTCTGGCAGGGAAGGAGCTTGAGCTTGTGCGCGAGGTTCAGAGGTACCAACTAGATATAGTTAGACTCACATCAACGCACAGCATGGGCTCTGGAACTGATCTCCTTGAGAGGGGTTGGACCTTATTACACTCTGGAGTTGCCCATGGTGAGAGGCATCGAGCTGGTGTGGGTCTACTTGTAGCCCCCGAATTGGTGCCCTTGTGTTGGAGTTTTCCCTGGTAGATGAGAGGGTGGATTCCCTTCACCTTTGGGTGGGGGGACAGGCTCTGACTGTTGTTTGTGCCTACACGCCAAACTACAGTTCAGAGTATCTGACCTTCTTGGAGTCCTTGACAGGGGTGCTGGAAGGTGTGCCAGCTGGGGACTCCTTTATTCTGCTGGGGGACTACAATGCCCATGTGGGTAATGACAGTGTGACTTGGAGGGGCATGACTGGGAGGAACAGCCCCTCTGATCTGAACCCAAGCAGAGTTCTGTTGTTGGACTTCTGTACTATTCATAGTTTGTTCATCATGAACACCATGTTCGAACATAAGGGTGTCCATAAGTACACTTGGCACTAGGACGCCCTATGTCATAGATCGATGATTGACTTCATGGTCGTGTCATCTGATTTGCGGCCATTTGTTTTGGACACCGGATAAAGAGAGGAGCTGAGCTGTCAACTGATCACCACCTGGTAGTGAGTTAGATCAGATGGCGGGGGAAGATGCCGGACAGACCCGGTAGACCCAAATGTATACTGAGGGTTTTCTGGGAACGCCTGGCAGAAGAACCCATCAGAAAGATCTTCAACTCACACCTCCGGGAGAGCTTTAACTGCATCCCAGCTGATGTGGGGGACATTGAGTCTGAGTGGGTCATGTTCCGCACCTCGCTTGTTGAGGTAGCTGCCTTGAGCTGTGGCCGCAAAGTTGTCGGTGATTCTCGCAGTGGTCATCCACAAACTTGGTGGTGGACACCCCAAGTTAGGGAGGCTGTCAAGCTGAAGAAGGAGTCCTATCGAGCTTTGTTGGCCAGTGGGACTCTGAAGGCAGCTGAGGAGTACCAGAGGGCCAAGCGGTGTGCAGCCTTGGCTATTGCTGAGGCAAAAGCTCGGATGTGGGAGGAGTTCGGTGAGACCTTGGATAGAGACTCTCGGTCGGCTCCGAGGACATTCTGGCAAACTATCAGGTGACTGAGGAGGGGAAAGCAGCACTTTACTAACACTGTGTTCAGTGAAGGTGTGGTGCTGTTGACCTCAACCAGTGATGCCGCCGGGAGTTTGGAAGGAATTTTTCTCTGACCTTCTCAATCCCACCAGCATGTCTTCCATGGAGTAAGCTGAGTCGGCAGGTTGATCCGTCCATAACCATGGCTGAGGTTGCCGAGGTAGTTAAAAAGCTCCGAGGTGGCAGGGCTCTGGGAGTGGATGAGATTCACCCTAATTTCCTTAAGGCTCTGGATGTTGTGGGGCTGTCTTGGCTGACACGCCTTTGCAACGTCGCGTGGACATCGGGTGCAGTGCCACTGGACTGGCAGACTGGGGTGGTGGTTCCCCTCTTGAAAAAGGGGGACCGGAGGGTGTGCTCCAATTACAGGGGCATCACTCTCCTTAGCCTCCCTGGTAAGGTCTATTCAGGGGTACTGGAAAAGCGAGTCCAATCGTTGGTCGAACCTCAGATCCAGGAGGAACAATGTGGGTTCTGTCCTGACCGTGGAACACTGGATCAGCTCTTTACCCTCACTGGGGTCCTTGAGGAGTCATGGGAGTTTGTGCATCCAGTCTACATGTGTTTTGTAGACTTTGAGAAGGCATTTGACTGTGTTCCTTGGGATACACTGTAGAGGGTGCTCCGTGAGTATGGGATTGGAGGCCCATTGTTACGGACTGTTCAGTGTAGAGCGATATGGGGCTGGATATATATTGTTAATTATCAGTTATGAGTTAAGCTCAAAAGATATGCATGTATTATGCAAATAAGCTCGTTGTTTGGAAACCACCTCTCTTAGAGAGGAAAATCAGTCTCTATTTACCCCCAAATAATGTAAACTGAAACGTGAGTTCTTTTCTCATGTTTAAAGGGCATCAAATCAAATAATACACATAGATATGCCAAAATAATCACAAGTTCAGTTGACTTTATGTATTTTTAACACATGAATGATGTTTGTTTGAGATGAGGCGAACTCTTTTTTGTTTGTTTGAGCTGAGATGTTCTTTTTCTGAGGTAGTGCTCCCCTACATCAGTCACTATACAAGCAGTGCAAGAGTTTGGTTTGCATTGCCTGCAGTAAGTCGGACCCCTTCAGGGTAGGAGTTGGACTCCGCCAGGGCTGCCCGTTGTCACCAATTCTGTTCATAACTTTTATGGACAGAATTTCTCGGTGCAGCCAGCTGGCAGAAGGTTTCTGGTTTGTTGGCCTCAAGATTCTGTCTCTGCTCTTTGCAGATTATGTAGTCCTGTTGACGTCATCGTGCCGTGATCTTCAGCTCTCACTGGAGCATATCGCAGCTGAGTATAAAGCAGCTGGGATAAGAATAAGCACCACCAAATCTGAGGCCATGGTCCTCAACCGGAAAAGGGTGGATTGCTCTTTTCAGGACGAGGGTGAGGTTCTGCCTCAAGTGGAGGAGTTCAAGTATCTCGGGGTTTTATTCATGAGTGAGGGAAGAATGGAGCGTGAGATTGACAGACTGATTGGTGCAGCATCTGCTGTATTGCGGACTCTGTACCGGTCCGTTGTGGTGAAGAGAGAGCTGAGCTATAAGGCAAAGCTTTCTTTTTACCAGTCGGTCTACGTTCCTACCCTCACCTATGGTCATGAGTTCTGGGTAGTGACCGAAATAATGAGATTGCAGATACAGGCGGTTGAAATGAGTTTTCTCCGCAGGGTAACTGGACTCTCTCTTACAGATAGGGTGAAAAGTTCAGTTATTCAGGAGAGACTTGGAGTAGAATCGTCACTCCTCCAAGTTGAGAGGAGCCAGTTGAGGTGGTTCAGGCATCTTGTAAGGATGCCCCCTGGGCGCCTCCCTAGAGAGGTGATTTGGGTATGTCCAACTGGGAGGAGACCCCGGGGAAAACCCAGGACACGCTGGAGAGACTATGTCTCTTCGTTGGCCTTGGAACGCCTTGGAATCCTCCCAGAAGAGCTGGAAGAGGTGGCTGTGTAAAGAGATGTCTGGGCCTTCCTGCTCAATTTGTTGCCCCTGCAACCCGACTTCGGAATAAGCGTAAGATAATGGATGGATGATGGATGGATGGATGATTTTTTTAGGAAAGATCAAAGCGTGGCTCCATGTCCAATATTTTGAAAATATCTCCCCTTCTCAATTGCTAGTGACAATTCTATATTCTGGTCCTCTTCGTGTTTTAATAATTTATCTTTGATATTAGTTTTTTTTTAAACCAATCCAGTGCAACAACTCATTATTAGGGGCCCAAGCCCACAGAGGCAATATTCATTCATTCATTCATTCAAGCTTTATTTAAGTAGATAAATCACAGTGAGCCTCGAAGACTCATTTACAAGTGAGACCTGTTAGGACAGACAATAAAAAGTGGTGAAAATGATACATAGGGTTTGGAGACAAAAAAAATCCTAACATGCTCTTGTTCATTGGTTGAAGGTTAACAACATGATAAAGAAAAAAAAAAAAATCTTAAACATGAGCACATAATGATGCCAACATTCCGCGTGCGGGGGGAGGGGGGAACGCAAGGGCGGTGAACATGTCCAGAGACAATACACAGAGGCACTGCTGAGTTCAGATAAAATCGTTCATTCAAATAGTTCTCTCTGAAGAGATCCGTACACTCTTGGTTGGTGTCAAGGATGGCTAAGGATGAATCTAAAGAGTCCTGAAATATGACAGAATGTTTATTCAGTTGAGCCCCTCTGAATGATCCATAGACTTCATTGGTATGATGGGAGGGGGGCAGAGCATCAGGTTTATAAAACTTCCAGGCGAATTAAGATAAGGTGACCTGTCAAGGCCAGTCAGGGAGCCAAATTCAGATAAACACGATTGTTTTGGGCACAGGCAGAACTTTAATGACATCTACCTTGAGTCTGTGTTGGTCCACTCGGTTCTAAAACGTCCAAAATAAATGGCCACACCAGTGGACCATGCCTGAGAGTAATCCCCAAGATCTGATCCATCCTGCCAAGAGCATTTGAGTCTGGGTGCTTGAGGCACAATCTAAGCCATCATATAAGGCAAGCAGCCTGACCTGTTCCAAATTTGCTGCAGATAACTTCTTTGATTTTAAATAAATCAGGAACCAGCCAAATCCAAAAAGCAAGAAACTAGTTATCATAAATCCAATTATATATGCATCCTTAAAATCCATACATGACAGCAGAGATAGACACATCATCAAGTCTTCCAAGTATTTGAGATATCCAGCTGTGTGCATGCCAACAGGGCAAATCAGCTCACCTAAAGCCAGTCTTCTCTTCAAAGAAATGTTATCAATTGCGTTGAGGGAACAACTGACCAAATCCAAATCCATAAATTATGATTCGGAAGATTTGTAGAAGAGAGGCTCTAAGCAGTTTCACAGACAGGACAGAGCAAAGCAAAGTAGAGAGAGAAAGGGGGAGAAAGGCATCTGCCCTTGACAAGAGCAAGTGTTGAAGTGATAAAATGCAGCGGCAAAGTAGCAGCATTTCCTTGGATCCAGGTTAGTAGGAGCAATACTGAAACATTTTTATTTTTTACTTCCATAAATAAATAAGTATTGCAGCAGCCCTAACCACAAATAGTACTAAGATATTTACATAGTAGTAACTATGACCAGTGAGTATGGAAGAGAAATATACAGGTTAACCTGTAGGGGACGCTAAAACTGGGAACTTTGCATTTGGTCATCCAACTTCTCAAATATAAGACACAAAGATGTACAGTAGTCCCTCACTACACTACACGGTCCGTTTATCGCAGACTCCTCTATCGCGTTTTTTTAAAGTAAGATTGGACATGACACACAATTGGCTTATTGATGGATGAGCTGCACGATCGGCATGGGATTTTTATTTAAAATAATTTATTATAAATTATTTAGAATATTTAAAATTATTTTATGATAAATATTTAGAATTATTTAAAATAATTTATTATAAATTATTTAGCACCTGCTGCACAATTGTGCAGCCCAGAGCTGCAGAAAAAGCTTCCTTCTACACCATTGTGCAGCCCACACTGCAGGATAAACTTCCTGCTGTTTTCTGTGCAGAGCTGAGAAGTGGGCGTGGTCAACAATGCTTGCAGGTGGCTGAGAGCAGACAAAGCAGGGAGCTGAAATCATGACATTCTGTGCTCTTTTAGAGCGTTTAGAGTTTAGAAACGTTGTTTAGAATATTGCAAGAATGTGGGAA
>NC_056503.1:8299457-8300941 GCF_014905685.2 Nematolebias whitei
TCCAGTAATTCTTTTTCAAACCTGTTCTGACAAATGTGTTTTTTTTTTTTTTTTGTAGCATTGCTGTCAAACTTTTTTCAACAACATCTGTAAGATAAAATATGAACGTTTTTTATCCCGCAGGAGAGTGTTGCAATTTGTCAGTCAATCATTGAGGGACACACCTCTAATTTAGAAAAACACGTTCTAATTGGTCAGCTCCTGGACCATCAGCCAGTGAGTCCATGTGGGTCACTTTTAATTGGGATCAATCAGCAGAAGATGAAACATACATCACTGACAGGGAAATTGACAATGTAATTTTTTCAGCTTGTCATGTGACATCACTGGTGCAGTTGGTAGAGCTGTTGCCTCTCAGTGAGAAGATCACCAGATCAAATCCCAGTTCTGGATGGCGTTTACACGTTCTCGCCGTGCATGCATGGGTTTTCTCTAGGTACTCTGGTTTCCTCGCACAGACCAAACACATGCATGTTAGGCTGATTGGTAACTCTAAATTGTCTCTAGGTGTGAATGAGAGAGAATGGTTGTTTGTCTTGTTTGTCTCTGTGTCCCTGTGATGGACTGGAGACCTGTCCAGGGTGTCTCCCGCCAGAAGCAGGTAAAGTTAATGGATGGATGGATGTGACCTTAACACAATAGCCCCCCCGCCCCTCCATGAGCTTCATCCCAGAAAAACCTGTGCATTAAGGTGGCCTAGTCTACCACCCTGCATGCCAGCATTTTAACGATAATAAAGATCTCATGGAGTCTGTTAACACACATGTTATTCATCGGGCACTAAGCTGCTGCCATACCAACCTGTAGCTAAATGGCTGGTTAATTATATCCTATTTTATTTCTTTTGATTGCATACTTTTTCTGGGGTTGCCACAGCGAGCAAACTCACATGAAGACATGGCTATTTGTTTTTACGCCGGTTGCCCTCCCTGATACAACCACCAACAAGCCCGAGCTACCACAGCCCTCTGTGTGGAGTACAGGGCTGCCATCCAGGGTGCCTAGAGGAGCAGATGGAGGTTAATTTCTTTGTTTAAGGGCAAAGAGTGGGGCAAATGAGGGTGTTATGTTTTTTTTATTTTTCATATGCAGGTTCACACAAGGTCGGTAGTACAATGAAATGTTCAGGATGAGAAGAACTGATTTGACTCGCTAAAAACAAAAGAGCAAGCAAACAAGAAATACTGAAGTATGCAATAAGGGTACAAAATAAAGTACTAAAATGTGGAAAAAGAAAATTATATTTACAGGGTCCAAAATAAAAATAGTAAACAGCAACTTGATATGAATATAATGGTGCAAGTACAATGAATTTGTATGAATAAGTATTTCAAGGTAGCAATATGAGCTTAAATGCACATGCAAATAACATATACTACACAGGTTGTATGACAGGTTATTGCACAGGTATTGAGTGACTTTGAGATTAATTGAATTATAATGGTAAGGTAGACATATACATGATATTGGCATATGTGGTATGT
>NC_056503.1:8301041-8303334 GCF_014905685.2 Nematolebias whitei
CAGTTGCTTCACACTCAGCTGTGAACCACTCCAGTGAGAGCTGAAGGCCATGGCAAGATGATGCCAATAGGACCGCATCATCTACAAAAAGCAGAGATGGAATCTTGAGGCCACTGAACTGAAATCACTCTGCCCCCTGGCTGTTCCAAAAAATTATGTCTACAAAAGTTTTGAACAGAATTTGTGACAGCTGGCAGCCCTGGCAAAGTCCCACTTCCACCCTGAAGGGGTCTGACTTACTACCGGCAATGCAAACTAAACTCTTGCACCGCTTGTATAGGAACCGAACAGCCCATAACAATGGGCCCCCAATCCCATACTCATGGAGCACCCCCCAAAGTGTACCCTGAGGAACACGGTTGAAATTCTTCTCCAAGCTACAAAACACATGTAGACTGGACGGGCAAACTCCCATGATCCCTCGAGGACCCTAGTGATAGTAAAAAGCTGATCTAGTGTTCCACTGCCAGGATGGAACCCACAATATTTCTCCTGGATTTGAGGTTCAACCAACGATCTGACTCACTTCTCCAGTACCCCTGAATATACCTTACCAGGGAGGCTAAGGAGAGTTACGCCCCTATAATTGGAGCACACACTCCGGTCTCCCGTTTGGAAGATGGGAACCACCACCCCAGTCTGCTAATCCGATGGCACTGCCCCTAATGTCCAAGCAATGTTGCAAAGTTGTGTAAACCAATACAGCTCCACAACATGATGCAGCACGACAGCTCAGTGGTTAGCACTGTTGCCTCACAGCAAAAAGGTCCTGGCTTCAATCTCCAGTTAGACCTGGGGTCTTTCTGTGTGGAGCTTGCATGTTCTTCTCGTGCTTGCGTGGGTTTTCTCTGGGTACTCCGGTTTCCTCCCACAGTATAAAAATCTGCATGTTAGGCTGCATTCAGGCCCAGGCCTCCCTTGCAAAAGAGACCTGTGATCTCAATGGGCTTTGCCTGGTTAAATACAAATAAATAAATAAAAAAAAACAGAGCCTTAAGGAAATCAGGGCAAGATACATTCAACCCCAAAGTCCTGCTATTGCGGAGCTTTTTAACTATCTTGGTGACCTCAGCCATGATTATAGAAATACCTACCCCAAAGTCCCTCGACTCAGCTTCCTCCATGGAAGACCTGTAGGTGGAATTGAGAAGGTCCAAGAAATATTCCTTCCACCTCCCGACGACATCACTGGTTGAGGTCAGCAGCACTCCACCTTCACTGAAAACAATATTAGTAAAGTGTTTTTTCCCCTCCTTAGCTGCCTGATGGTTTGCCAGAATCTCCTCTGAGCCAACTGAGAGTATTTATCCAAGGCCTCACCGAACTCCTTTCACATCTAAGCTTTTGCCTCAGCAACAGCCAATGCTATGGACCACTTGGCCCTCCAGTACTTCTCAGATGCCTCTGGAGTCTCATCAGCCAACAAGGCCCAATATGACTTCTTCTTCCAAATCACCAGGTTTGAGGATGGCCACTGTGAGAAGCACTGAAAACCTTGCGGCCACAGCTCAAAGCAACTACTTCAACAGTTGACGTGCTGAACAAGGCCCACTAGGATTCAATGTCCCCCACCTCAGCTGGGATGCAGTTAAATTTCTCCATGAAGTGCGAGTTGACGATCTTTCTGACGGGTTCTTCTGTCAGGTGTTTCCAGCAAACCCTCACTACACATTTGAGTCTACCAGGTCTGTCCAGCATCTTCCCCCACCATTTGATCCAACGACTACCAGGAGGTGAACAGTTGACAGCTCAGCTCCTCTCTTCACTTGAGTATCCAATTGGCCACAACTCAGATAACACAGCTAAAAAGTCAATCATTGATCTATGACCTAGTTCGTCCTGGTGCCAAGTGCACTTATGGACATGAACATGGTGTTTGTGATGGAAAAACTATGACTAGCACAGAATTCCAACAACAGAATACCACTCGAGTTCAGATCAGAGAGGCCGTTCCTCCTAATCACACCCCTACAGGTCACACTGTCATTATCCACATGTGTTTGAAGTCCCCCAGCAGAATAAAAGGCTCCCCAGCTGGCACACCTTCCGGTCAAGAACTCCAAGAAGGTTAGATACTCTGAACTACCATTTCGCTCATAGGCACAAACAATAGTCAGAGCTCTTGCATCTACCCAAAGTTGCAGGGAAGCCACCCTCTCATCTTCCAGGGAAAACTCCAACACACAGGCATTGAGTTGGTGGGCTAAATGTAGACCCACACCAGCTCTCTCACCATGTGCAACTCCAGAGTGGAATAAGGTCCAGGAGAAGGAGATTGATTCCAGCGCCCATA
>NC_056503.1:8303434-8305611 GCF_014905685.2 Nematolebias whitei
CCAGATGTGCCTTAGTGCAATGTTATTGTCTATTGTTCAGTATTATTATCAAGATTTTAGTAATCTGACAGCTTGTGGATAATAACTGTCTGAGTCTTTTTGTGCACAATGGAAAACTCCTGTATCGTCTGCCTGAGGGTAGTAGCTGGAAGAGTCCTTGTGTTGGGTGGGTGTGGTCCTTAATGATGCTGCATGCTTTACGCAGACGTCTGTATTTGATGTCCTGGATGGTGTGGAGGCAGATTTGTGTGCTTCCCCTCCCAAATTTTGTTTTGAGGTAAGAATCTTGAATTAACACCAAAGTTCATGCTCAATAATCCATCCAGCCATCCAATATCTTTTACCCGCTTCTTCCACTTTTGGTCATGGGGGTCACCGGTGCTCATGTCCATTAATCACCATGTCAGGGGCGGGGTACACCCTGTACAGGTCCCAAGTCCATCGCAGGGCCACATAGAGACAAACAACCATTCACTCTATCTTTCACACCTAGAGACAATTTAAAGTTACCAATCAGACTAACATGCATGTTTTTGGTCTGTGGGAGGAAACTGGAGTACCCAGAGAAAACCCACGCATGTAGGGAGAGAACATGCAAACTCCACCCAGAAAGGCCCCCGGACCAGGATTTGAACCGGCAACCTTCTCGCTGAGAGGCAGCAGCTCTACCAATTGTGCCACCATGCTGCCCTTGCTCAATAATCGAGGTATAAAATCCAACAATGTTCAGTCAGGTCATCTGGACGGTTTCTTTTTTTATGCTGAGATGTTTTGTTTGCCAAAAAAAAGAAACCGTCCAGATGACCTCACTGAACATTGTTGGATTGTATACCTCGATTACTGAGCATGAGCTTTGGTGTTTAGAATCACTTTGGCATGACTGAGTAGCTGACAGGGGAGAGGGTGGGCCCCAGAGGGCAGTTTAGCACTAGCAAACTGTTTTTTTATCCCCACTTCGGAACATGCTGTTTCTGGGAATCAGTTTTGTTTGGTGGCTCCTCATATCGAAGAAGTCCTTTGGATGAAGGACTAAATGTCTCAGCAAAAAAGAAACCATCCAGATGACCCGACTGAACATTGTTGAATCTTGAATTAATTTCACTTTTAAAATCAATCAGTTGTAGATGTAAATGAAGTGATTACTATCTGACAGTTTCAATCAAATCTGTGCTGTGGTTCACAAGGTACTTTGATATCTGTGTAGGAGAACACCTCATCTCAGAAAACAGTTCAGCTCAGCTTAAACAGAAAAAATAGTTCACCTCATCTCAAAACAAACATCATTCATGTGTCTTGTGTTTTAAACTGTTAAAATAAGATGCATTTATTCCCTTGGGAACAAAGACTTTATTTTACAGGGGTTCAAGTCAGCTTTGTCAAAGTGTTAACCACTTTGAATATGAACTCATTTCCCACGAAACGGACGGATCGTCTGAATGAGAGCTGTGGTTCATTTTGACCTCGAGGTGGGACACCTGCCGAGGAGTTTACTCCCAGGATTTTGCCATGGAGATAACAGTTTTAAAAGAATCCTTTGTTTTAAAAATGACGTTCTCTTTCAGGAGATGAACCTTTTTGATGAACATTGTATGTTATTTCCACAGCTTCAGAAC
Source organism: Nematolebias whitei (assembly GCF_014905685.2). NCBI lineage: Eukaryota > Metazoa > Chordata > Actinopteri > Cyprinodontiformes > Rivulidae > Nematolebias > Nematolebias whitei. Next base: position 8,305,048 of record NC_056503.1, read on the forward strand.
TGAATGTTGGTTATTGAAATGTCTGTTTAAAGTAACCTCTCTTTAAGATAATCATGTTTATTTTTCTCCTCTTAAAAGAAGTGTGACTTTTTTAAAGGCAGATAGAGAAAATGGACTGTTATTTTATATAAAATATCATGACAGAGTTAAGGAACCATCCCACTTCCGGGTGGGGGGAGGTCCTAAGTCAATCTGTAACCCACAGACAGACACTTCACTTTTATTTTTTTAGACTTCTACACCACTTTTTCATTACACTTCACCTGCTCTTTCTACATCAACGAACTGTGAGCAAAACTTCAGAGAAGAATCTCCCTCCCAGAGAGATGTCCTGGGAAGAAAGAGGACAACCAGCAGAACCTGGCATTAAACCGAGACCCGAACCAGAACCTCACGCCGCAGAGTGGTAAATCCCAGCTGACTTCAAAGAGCCAGTGATCGGACCTTGGTCCCTCCAACGGATGACCGGTGACCTTTGAGGATAAATCTGCCTTTTAAGTCACCCATAGCATCTCAGGTAGAGCTGGCATCACTATAAGCAGTTGTGGACATTCTGACAGCTCG
>NC_056503.1:8305711-8308190 GCF_014905685.2 Nematolebias whitei
GAGAGGGGAAAAAAAGTTTTCTTCCTGATTGGAATAAGAGTTCACCTGTTAAATGTCCAATCAAGAAAACTGCAGGAGCTCATGATGGGACACTTTGCCACTGATTGTAACAGGATGAGAACTGTTCCTTTCTGTCCTGTTGGGGTGTTCACACAGTGAATGTGTCCTACAAGCATAGTTTGAACTCTAGAACAGAGGGTAAAGCTTTGGCTCTGGCATCATAAAAAACAAACCATGGAATGTCCAATTTTTTCCAAGTCTGAAAAAGACGTCACAGCTCTGCACAAAAGCACCCATCGTAAAACAAACCAAAAAAACAGACGCACACCTGTTGAAAGGGATCAAAACACATCTCCTAAAACTTTTATTTCAATCATTTATAAATTTGAGATTCCCTAATTTAGATTACAAACATCTATTAAACACCACAGGATAGTTCTGCCACTTGTTTAGAAAAATAACACTAATTGGAGAATTGATTGTAAGCCAAATAACTAAACAGTTTTTAACATAAATTTATTTTTTGGAAGGTATAAATAAATTACTCTAAACTGCTGCCAGGATCCTAATTTCCTGCTGTTTAGCATTCAGTCCAGTGGGAGAATAGAGGGCTGGATGCCAGAAAGCACATAAGGGACCATTTGAATGACAGAATACTACAGATTGCTCACGGTTCAATCTAGATGTGCACACAGACATGTGCTGGGCTCTTAATTACATCTGCTGAGCCATATGACAAGTGTCTTCAATATCAGTGATGGCTTGTTTGCATTGCTGCCGCTGCACAAGCCTGTTTATACCCCTGGACTTTGGTAAAGGGATACACTGGCCATACTGGAGTGAGATTTTGTGTAACCACAACAAATAAATAATTAAATACATTTGTTGTAGAAAGCTCTTTGCACAGCATCACATTGGTAAAACTGAGTTTTTGTCAGCCTGGACTTTCAATCCAGCAGCTGGTCTGAGTGGTCTTGGCCCCACTTGGACCATAATATTATTTAAGCTTTTAGATGTCTGTCAGTTTCACATTCCACTATTTTAAAAAAAATATTATTATATACCGTTGCAAACTGCAGCAAGAAAAATGAGTTGTAGAACTCCCGGTGCAGCCTGGGCTTGTTTCGAGCAGGATTTTATATATTTCTGCAATTATTACTGTAAAATGTGAAATACACAGCGATGTGCTTTTATTAAGAAGCAATTGCATGAATTGCTATTGCAATAAATATATTTTAGTTTTTTTTTTTAAGATGACAGAACAAACTTTGTAATGATGAGCATTGTTAGCTCACCAGAGCAAACCAACTATCTTCTTCTTTCAGCTGCTCCCTTCTTCAGGGGCCGCCACAGCGAACTAACTCGCATGAAGTCTTGGCAATTATTTTTACGCTAGATACCTTACCTAACGCAACCACTGACCATCGAGCCACCACAGCCCGCTTTGTGGAGCAGAGAGCTGCTATCTATGGCACCTGGGGGATCAGATGGTGGGGATTAAGGACCTTGCTCAAGGGCCCACATTGGGGTAAATGAAGGTGTAGGCAGGTGTGGGTGCTTCACCCTTCCCCACATTTTGATGTTGACAGTCTAGGGGGTTGAACCGGCAACCTTCTGATCACAAGCCCACCTTCTCTAACCTCTGTGTCACCACTCCACAATACTTAATGAAAATGTTATTATTTAAACCTTTACATTGCCATTAGTACAGTGTCTTACCACACTATTTTTAGCAGGAAAAAATGTAAACTATCTGCTCAGTGAACCACTGGTGTAAAGTTCAAGCATAGGAGGCGACTCAAGAACAACAGGCAGGAAGAATGACCTGAAGAACCAGAAAAAAAACAAAAGGCAAGTGAGAACATTAACCAGGAGAACCTCACACTTACACCTGGCTACATCTGAAGTGCTACACCTTCCTGCTATTGCTGCAATTTGCACATACAACTACATAATTTCAATTAAATATTGAAAATCCATCCATCCATCCATCCATTCATTCATCCATCTATCCATCCATTTATCCATAATCGCGTCGTGGAGACAACAGGTCCAGGTGAGGAACACAGACATCCCTCTCCTCAGCGACATTTAAACTTGTCCTGGGAGACCCCAAGGCATTTCCAGGCCAGAGAAGATACATAATACCTCCAGCAAACTGGTAAAAAAAAAAAATCATGTTTGCACTGAACTGCTATGGTTATTGTGAGGTCAGAATCCTTTTAATGTGGCAACAATCCTCCTAAACTGTTAGCTCATCAGTCCTTTCAGAAATAAACTCGGTTTCTCCAAAATTATGTTGTTTTAAGATTTTTTTACAGGTCAGATAATTAATTGTTCACTTCATAATTGTCAAAATTCATCTTTAAGACTTCCATAGATACCGTATTTGAAAAAAAACAAGTATCTCCAAGTTAAGACAGGTTTTATCAGAGTAATTTAGGCAAAGTGTTAGAATACATATATATATATATATATA
>NC_056503.1:8308290-8308858 GCF_014905685.2 Nematolebias whitei
TGTATTTATGTCACAGTTAGACTTGCTTTTGCAAAGTGAAGCGCACGCCTGCACACACACATATAAACATACACCCCCCCCCCCCCCACACATACACACAATCATATGCAAAAAGAATGAAGACTAACCTTGCCAGCCAGGTTTGCAGACAGACTTGACATCAATGTGCACAGGGACGCTGTGCACGGCTCTCTTTTGACCACAGTCCCAAGCTATCACCTGGATCTCGTACTCCTGCTGGCGGTCGTAGCTCAGCTTTTCTGTGTTCCTGATGTTACCTAGTGGGGACAACAAGGTCAACATCAAATTTATTGATTGACACATATAATTTATTTATCACATAGAGGGAATTCAACTGTAAAGCAGCCACACTGAATAACAGACATTTACCAATACAGCAAAAAATAAAAAAAATACCACGACAAAAACAGGATGATGACTCAGTAAGAGAATCAGAGGATATTAAAACATCAGATAACACGAGGACAGAAAACCAGTAAACAACAGTGATGAAAAAGTCCATTTGTAGGATGTGATTATCTGTATGCCATATATTTCAGTTAAAACT
>NC_056503.1:8308958-8318155 GCF_014905685.2 Nematolebias whitei
TGTATTTATGTCACAGTTAGACTTGCTTTTGCAAAGTGAAGCGCACGCCTGCACACACACATATAAACATACACCCCCCCCCCCCCCCCCCCCACACATACACACAATCATATGCAAAAAGAATGAAGACTAACCTTGCCAGCCAGGTTTGCAGACAGACTTGACATCAATGTGCACAGGGACGCTGTGCACGGCTCTCTTTTGACCACAGTCCCAAGCTATCACCTGGATCTCGTACTCCTGCTGGCGGTCGTAGCTCAGCTTTTCTGTGTTCCTGATGTTACCTAGTGGGGACAACAAGGTCAACATCAAATTTATTGATTGACTCATATAATTTATTTATCACATAGAGGGAATTCAACTGTAAAGCAGCCACACTGAATAACAGACATTTACCAATACAGCAAAAAATAAAAAATACCACAACAAAAACAGGATGATGACTCAGGAAGAGAATCAGAGGACATTAAAACATCAGATAACACGAGGACAGAAAACCAGTAAACAACAGTGATGAAAAAGTCCATTTGTAGGATGTGATTATCTGTATGCCATATATTTCAGTTAAAACTCATTCTTCACCAGCTGACTTAAACGTGTCAGCTGTTCAGTGTTTGGAAATATATTTTTTTGCCATAAAAAGAAGAAGAAGAAAAAAAAAGAAAACTGGGTTGAATTGCTCCACATGGCATCCTGCTAGCCTTTTCCTGCCAGTGAAAAATTATTAATGAACTTGTATCATCTTGTGACACAGCTCTTACGCATTCTGGTCAGTTTTTAGTGTAAATATCCAAATATTCATTTTCTCATGGATCAACATTTCCTCTCATTTTAGTCTTTGTCTTATTTTATTTTTGCACTTTTCAGAATACACAAAGATAATTTTGATTTACTTTTTTATTCTCTTTTGTTAATTTAGGTTCTGTACAGAAATAAGGCATTTTGACACAAAAAGCAATGAAGATTAAGACCTGAAAACATTGGTTTAAAATTTAGTTGTCTTTACATTACTTAGGAAAAGTAAAATAATAATAATAATAAAATTAAATAAAATTAAATTAAAGTTAAATGGAAAAATAGCTAAGATTATTCATTCAACCTTTGTTTATACAGTTTAGTCTCATTGAGCCTCGAGGACTCATTTACATGAGAGACCTGTTTTAAACAAAGAACACAGATGAGGTACAGACAACATTAGATAATTATATAAAAGCATGTAAAATGAAAAGTAAATAAAATAAATGAAATAAAAAACAAACATAAAAAAAACATCTACATTATAAAGTGGTATAAATGCTAAAAACAGGAACATGTCTGCGTTGGTTGCCATGACCTTAGCAGTCATTTAAAATCCATAAGAGTGGTTAAAAAAAAAGTACATAAATTGTTCCTCCCACTTTTTTTGTCTATTCAAATGGTGAGCATTGTGTCAGGAAGGGCATCTGGCCTTAAACACTTAAGCTAAAACTACCATTGATTTAATTGCTAGTTCTTTTAATTGACACCATACCAGATGAGTTGAGGTCCAGGGTTAACGACAACTGTCACAGGTGCCTTTAACAAACAGGGTACCAAAGGAAATTGTGCAACTGAAAACCACGAGGAGGGAAACATGTCAGTAGACAGGGGGAATGGAAAAGCCAAGAGTGTAGGACAGAGGTTTGCAACTCTAAATGTGGGCACAATGACAGGCAAAGTTAAAGAGCTGGCTGGCATGATGCAGAGAAGGAAGGTAGATATTTTATGTATCCAAGAGACCATGTGGAAAGGCAGAGTGGTGAACGGAACAGATCTGACTAGACATGTTATTGAAGGAAGCAGAGGAGATGAAGAAATGACAGGTAAACTTTAGTATGAAAGAAAGGAATCAAGAAGGACAGATGTTTTTGGATTTTGCCAAGATAATGGAAATGGCTGGGAACCTGAACCCCTCACTCACTGCTCTTTGGATTGAGAAAGCTCCTCGGATGAGGAGCGAAACGTCTTCTGTTACAAATAAAGTCCAGTTGTTTTTGTATTGAACGCTTTTTTGGACCCTGGGTTGTCAATAATTTGGGGGATAAACAAAATCAGGCATATTTCTAGAAAGAAGAGCGGCTCCGTCCAAAGTGGGATGGATGCCATCTCTCCGCATCAGACCAGGTTTTCCCCAGAAAGAACTCCAGTTATCTATGTAGCCCACGTCGTTGTCAGAACACCACCTGGACACCCAGCGGTTAAACAACGACATATGGCAAAACATGTCATCGCTGGTTGGGTTGGGGAGGGGGGTAAATTCCTTAGATAGAGAACTTTACTAAATGGCTTTTATGTATGTGAATGTTCCTGTAAAGTGCCCTGAGACAACTTTGTTGTGATTTGGTGCTATATAAATAAACTGAATTGAACTGAATTGAATTAAATTGTCCCTAGGTGTGAGTGAGAGTGTGAATGGTTATTTGTCTTTGTCTCTATGTGTCCCTGTGACGGACTTGTGACCTGTCCAGTGTATACCCTGCCTCTCACACATTGATGGCTGGACATGGGCACTGGTGATCCAAAAAGGAGGAAGCAGGTAAAATATCATGGATGGATGGATGAATGGATAGATGGATGAGGAAGGGGAAGGCAGTAGGACCTGATGGCATGCCAGTAGACATTTGGAAGTGTCCAGGAAAGTTGGCAGTGAGGTTTTTGACCTGATTATACAATTACATTTTTCAAAGTGAGAAAATGCCAGAGGAGTGGAGGAGAAGTGTGCTGGTGCCCATTTTTAAGAAGAAGGGTGATGTACAGAATTCCATAAGCTACAGGTGCCTTAAATTGATGAGTCATATTACGAAGATCTGGGAGAGAGTTGAGAAAGATAGACTTAATTTTGAAGTGACAATTTTTGAACAGCAGTATGTTTTTGTTCCAAAAAAGAGCACCACAGACGCCATATTTACTTTGAGGATGCAGCCGGAGAAGTACAGCCAATCAGAAAGAACTTCATTGTGTCTTTGTGGATTTAGAAAAAGCATATGACAGTGCCAAGGGAGGAGGTGTGGTATTGCATGAGGAAATCTGGAGTGGCAGAAAAGTATGTTAGACTGGTAGAGGACATGTATGAGGACAGCAGGACAGTGGTGAGATGTGCTGTAGGAGTGACAGGCAGACATTAAGGATAAGTTTTGAGCCATTTCTTGTTTGCTCTGGTGAAGGACAGATAAATTGACGAGGTCAGGCAGGAATCCTTGTGGACTATGATGTTTGCAGGTGACATGATCTGTGGTGAGAACAGGGAACAAGTGGAAGAGAACTTGGAGAGGTTGAAGTATGAACTTGTAGAGGTATGCACTTGAAAGAAATCAAATGAAAGTCAGACAGTGTACACGTGTGAATGAGAGGGAGGCAGGCGGAACAGTGAGGCTACAAGGAGCAGAGGTCACAAAGGTGCAGGACTTCAAGTACTTAGGGTCGATTGTCCAAGAAGATGGGGAATGTGATAAAGAGGTGAAGAGGAGAGTCCAGAAAGGATGGAGTGGATGGAAAAAAGTTTCAGGAGTGACTTTCAACAAAAGATTGTCAGCAAAGGTCAAAGGAAAAGTTTACAAGACAGTTGTGAGACCAGCTCTTATTGTATGGTCTGGAGACAGTGGCTTTGACACACTGGCAGGAAGTTGCAGGGCTGAAGAACAAGCAAGGGGTAAGTGCAGTTCAGGAAAATTCCTTAAATGTGGTTCAGAAAACTAAAACCACTGTTGCGCAATTGCTGATTACAGAGTTCAATCAATTCTGAATCCAACCCTGGCAAGAATGAAGGAATCACCACTCTTGAAGGATGTTTGAGTTGTCCATTTTGTATTAAAACAAATCATAGACATGCCACAATATTGTCAGTTTTCAAAATTCAAACTTTCTGTTATTAGAAAGCAATAAATATAAATATATAAAGAAATATAATTGTTGTAGTCAGTCTGTTGGGCTTGCTCAATTGCGGTTAAAAAAAATGAAATCATGAAAAAAGCACTGCATTTATTAATACTTTTTTGCACCACCTCTGGCTTTTCTAACAGTTTAAATGAGATGAGGCATAAACTTAACTAATGACAAACAGTACTCTTCATGAATCCGACTACAACTGTTTTTTATTGCTGGTATCAGATCAGATTTGCAGGTTGAAATCTTCTAATTCAACATTTTCTTTAATTTCTACCAGACATTTTTACCTGGACTGAGATCTGAACTGCTTGCAGACCGTGCCGCTGACATTAAATGACTTTCTTGAAAAATGTTTTCTCATGTTTTACTCAATAGTGACATAAATTACCATCCTAAAAATAAAGTCATCATCATCAAACATCTTTTTTAACTGATGGAATAAGAAGTCTTTATTTTATTGCAGACTTATACAGTTCCAGCATCATTGCCTGTCCGATGCAGATTCAGGATCTATCACTGACGATCACTTTCATCCAGTCACCACAGTCCACGATGGCTTTTCTTTTAAGCCACTGTCACCTTGTTCTTTCCTGTCAGGATGTTAATGGTGGTTTTAATTTGGCTTCTCTGTGTGTAAATCCATTTGTCTAATTTCTGACAGTTTGATCACAAACGTTGACTCCAGTTTCTACCCACCTACTTATATTTGTTTTGTTGTGAATTTTATGTTTTCAAGATATCTTGCTTTAAGTTTTCTATCGTTACACTTTAACATTCTCCTTGATCAACCAGTACACCTTCCTTTTACAACATTCCCATGCTGTTTGTATTTGGTCTGGATTTTAGACACTGTTGACTCGAACAACCAACATCTTTTGCATCATGTTGATGATTTACGTTCTTTAAGAAGCTTAAAATAATATCCTTTGTTTTAACTGACACGTCTCATTTTGAAGACGTTTGTTACATTTTAGAGATATCAATTTTATATCTTTGCTATGTCAACCCTTTTGATTTTCTGTTATCACGATTGCCTTAGATGTGGCAGCCCACATTTATCAATGGCCCACATCTGGCCTCTCTTTGAAAACATTTCTTAAGGCACATCTGATTTGGACCGTAAAAATCAAGAAAGTTGACCTAAAAACTCTCTAATAAGAATAAAATGATGGATTTTCACAGGCACAGTATAAAACACATCAATTGTTGGAACAATGTTACACATCACTGCTGTATTTATATATGTAAATAATAAAGACTAATGAATCAAAATTGTGTTCTTTATTATTTCTTAATGAATTAAATGAAAAGCAATGCAGATCCTTCAAATTCAATCTATTGTATGTTGGGAAATCCTCTCAACCAGACGTGAAGTAATTCTACTTTTGTATAAGTTGGAATAATAAAATCTAGACAACTATTGTTGGAAAGTTTACTTCAGCTGGGAGGGGATGGGTAGAAACTTTGGCTTTCTTTATAGAAAACCTGCCAGTGAGCAGGACTAGTTGACAGAGTTTGTTATTGTGGATGGAAAACACTGAGTTCCCATTAACTCAGGGTTAACCAACTTGAAATTTTTACATAAATCACTTTCTGGAATACGAACAATGAGAACGCCAAGAAAAATTTAATCTAAACATAACAGAATATACAGTGGTACTTCAAAGTTTCTGAACACTTTTGAATTTTCCATATTTCTGCATAAATATGACCTAAAACATCATCAGATTTTCACACAAGTCCTAAAAGTAAACGAAGAGAACCCAGTTGATCAAATGAGACAAAAATATTATACTTGGTCACTTATTTATTGAGGAAAATGATCCAATGTTGCATACAGTATTTGTGAGTGGCAAAACTATGTGAACCTTTGCTTTCAGTATCTGGTGTGACACCTGTGCAGCAATAACTGCAACTAAACATTTCTGCACACGGGCTTGCAGGAATTTTATTCCATTCCTCCGTACAGAACAGCGTCAACTCTGGGATGTTGGTGGGCTTGCTCACATTAATTGCACACTTCAGGTCTGTCCATAAAACATTCTTTCAATAGTCTTACGGCTTGTCCACGTGATCTTTAGCAAATTGCAGACGAGCAGCAATGTTCTTTTTGGAGAGTAGTGTCTTTCTCCTTCAGCCCTGCCATGCACACCATTGTTGTTCAGTGTTCTCCTGATGGTGGACTCATGAACATCAACATTAGTCAATGTGAGAGAGGTCTTCAGTTGCTCAGAAGTTACCCTGGGCTCCGTTGTGACCTCACTGACTATTACACACCTTGCTCTTTGTGTCAAGGGAATTTACATAAAGGTTTATGGATATTTGTCATAATGTTAAATGGATGTGTGTGAGTTAGATTTGTTTCTCCTCTCAGAGAAGAACCTGTAAGCACAACTGATGACTCCAAAGACAACTCCAAGTTTGTAAGCTGTGAAGCCAGTGTCGTCTTGACCTGCCTCTGTCTGATAAGGATTATAAAAACACTTCCTGCCTCACTGTCTGGTGCAGATTCTCACTGACGAGGCTCTAAGCATGTAACTTTGTACATCTGTGAAAGCCTGATTTTGTAACCATTTACCATTGCAAGTAAAGACCAGCTTTAAAAATCTTCTCATGTCGTCATTGTGGTTTATTTGAGTAAGTAGATAATGAAAGGATAAAATGTATCCAATCCAACACTTGGAGTTATTTTAGTTGGTCCACCACTCCTTGGCAGGGTAACAATGGTCTTGAATTTCCTCCATTTGTACACAGTCTGTCTGACTGTGGATTGGTGGAGTCCAAACTCTTTACACATGTTTTGTAACATTTTCCAGTCTGATGAGCATCAACAACTATTTTTATGAGCTCCTCAGAAATCTCCTTTGTTCCTGCCATGATCCACTTCCACAAACATTTTGTGAAGATCAGACTTTGGTAGATCCATGTTCTTTAAATCAAACAGGGTGCCCACTCACACCTGATCATCATCACATTGATTGAAAACACCTGACTCTAATTTCACCTTCAAATTAATTGCTAATCGTAGAGGTTCACAATTATTTTACCACTCACAAATATGTAATATATAAACATTTCCCTCAATAAATAAATGATCAGGTTTAATGTTTTTGTCTCATTTAATAACTGGGTTCTTTTATGTACCTTTAGGACTTGTGCTAAAATCTGATGATGTTTTAGGTCGTATTGATGTAGAGATATATACCATTCTAAAGGCTTCACAAACATTCAAGCACCACTGTTTTAAAAACTCACCACAGATTTATAGCTCTATGTAAATCTTTTCCTTTTTTCCTTGGTTTCATGAATAAAAGAGGCAATAATGTGTAGATATTTTTTAAACTGCTGCCCACCATGATTTTCCTTCTGCTGAAGTATGCAATAAAAAGACTGATTGAGAGAGGTTTGGATCAAATGGCACTATGAATGACATAGAGGGAGACTGCAGACAGGGTAATCTCACAGTTTGAAAGGGTCCTGCTCAGCCATCAACTATTTAAAACAGGAGATGAGAACTCTAGATCTCAAGATTATAATAGAGAGAGAGAGAGAGAAAAACGGGGATGGGGAAAAAGGAGAGGTGGCTGTCAAACTAAAAGTAAAGGATGACATATGTGGAAAGTTATCTATAGCAAAGAAAAACTAAAAGAATATAGAAAACTGGATGTAATTCATATGCACAACATTGTTAAAACTTGTGAATGAACATAGGTGCCTGTGTGCTCTATGCTCTATAGAGCGAATTATTCTATAATCTGTGCCCTCATACAAATTCATACAGCACTCTGCTAGATCTCTACAAAGCTAATCTGAGCCTGTAGAGACTAATCAGTGGTTTAGATCATATATTCATACACCGATGGGACAAACATCAGAGGCAATGAGGGGTTTAGTGTCTTGCCCAGGGACACTTGGGCATGTGACTGCTGGTGGAATCAAACCACCAACTCTCCCATTGGATGACAACAACTTTCACCACTCAGCCACATCTGCCCCTGCTATAAGAAAGGTGCTTTTCGAAAATGGGGTTACCCCATCCAAATCCAAAATGGCTGCCACCATAAATGTTAGATCATCTTGTGAGCTGGATAACTTGAAATATAAGCAACGTGCCAACTTCCATTTTGATGTGTGTGCCACGTCACGATGGCCACCACCATATTTATTCATGTAATCTAACCACATCTATAATTTGAGCAAACAATGATTTCTAGTTTTTATATTGCTTAAAAGTAGGGTGGCCCTTGGCATGGCAGAAGATTAATCTACGGTGGCCAAGGTCATCATTGGCCACCCCCTGGTTGCACCATTGCACCTGGTCATGTCAATCTGCACAGCTTTTGACAAACAAAATCAATAAATGAATAAAACTTACTTCTGGACTTATACACAGTGTAACACCTACTCACATAAATATCTTGCATCAAAAACATCAAGGTTTACTTACAACCCCTAGTACACTGTACAGTTCCTTCCTCAGTTGAACCTGAGCATCTTAGAAATACATTTTTCAGTCTTTCTCCCTCCTTAGATGGCATTAATCTGTCCTCCAGTTCTAATGTTAAAAATCTTGGTGTTATTTTTGATCAGGACATGTCTTTTACCCCCCACATTAAAAACATTACTAAAACTGTCTTCTTCCACCTGCGTAATATCACTAAAATTAGAAACATCTTATCTAAAAATGATGCAGAAAAACTGGTTCAATGGTTTGTTATCTTGGTGTCCAAATATGTCTCCAAAACGTCTTCAGTTGATCCAAAATGCTGCTGCCAGAGTTTTAACCGGAGTTAGTAGGAGAGATCATATCTCTCCAGTTTTAGCTTCTCTTCATTGGCTCCCTGTCAAATCCAGAATAAAATTCAAAATCTTACTTCTAACCTACAAAGCTCTCAACAACCTAGCTCCATCTTATATTACAGATCTTATTGTTCCATATTTTCCTAACAGAGCACTTCACTCTCAGGCTGCAGGTTTACTTGTGGTTCCTAGAATTTACAAAAACAGAATGGGAGGAAGATCTTTCAGTTATCAGGCTCCTCTCTTGTGGAACCAACTTCCAATCTCTGTTCATGAGGCTGACACATTATCCAGTTTTAAAACTAGGCTTAAGACTTTCCTTTTTTCATAAATCCTATAGTTAGGGTCGGCTTGGGTTTCCTGAGCTGTCCTTTAGTTATGCTGCTATAGGCTTAGACTGCTGGAGGACAAATGGACCCCATTTCTTCAATATGCTACTGTCTTTATTTACTCTGCTCAACCTGTTTTGTATTTGTAATTATTTTTTTCTATCC
>NC_056503.1:8318165-8319026 GCF_014905685.2 Nematolebias whitei
TCCTTCCTGTCCTCTCAAACCCAACTGGTCAAAGCAGATGGCCGCTTGTCCTGAGCCTGGTTCTGCTGGAGGTTTCTTCCTTTATAAAGGGAGTTTTTCCTTTCCACTGTTGCCACTGTGCTTGCTCAGGATGGGAGACTGTGACAAAGTGAATATTCAACTTGCCTGCTGCTTCCTTAGCTAGAGAACTTTACTAGTTGGCTTTTTTATGTATGTGAATATTTCTGTTCAGTGCCCTGAGACAACTTTGTTGTGAATTGGCGCTATATAAATAAACTGAATTGAATTGGAGTTCAGAAAATCACTCATCTCAAAAATTACAAACTACTATTGAAATTCTTCCGTGACGGGGGACATTGGTGTACCACTTGTTTGAACTCAAAGTAATGGCTCATTTAGTGGCTAAGCCAACACAACAGAGTTTATCAAAAATAATTTCTAAGCTTTTTATTGAGGAGCAGGAAAGGTGTCTGACTTCTGAGCTCAAAGTAGGAGCAAGGTTTACAACAGAGCCTGATGGTCGATGGTTGAGCCTTTAGTTCTATTTCTGACAATTCAAAGTTAGAGTTTCTTTCTGCTGCTCCCTTTAGGAGTCACCACAGTGAGCAAACTCGCATGAAAGATTTGGCAATTTGTTTTACACTGGATGCCCTTCCTCACCAACATGGGCTCAAACCCGCAACCTCAGGATTACAAGACCACTGACCACCGAGCTACCGCAGCTTCTATTTTTGACATTTCAAGATACCACGAGTAAACCTGCAGTTCTAAAGCAAATTTGCAGATAAAATATTGATCTGCAAGTTTTTAGGAAATTATAACCATTACATGCTCTATATACAGAAAAAAATACTTTGCATT
>NC_056503.1:8319036-8339509 GCF_014905685.2 Nematolebias whitei
TATCGCCATGTTATCGCCATGTTATCGCCATGTTATTGCCATGTTATTGCCATGTTATTATGCCTATAATTCTGACTTTTTTGTCAGTCATTGGCCTGTTGCACCATCTGAATGGAGATTAGGGGAGGCCAAAGGATTCTGCAATCTTGAAGAAATGTAATATTTGAGTTTGAAATAAATGATATCTGTTGTAGATTAAAGAGCCATTTCTTTACAAGACTGTTAAAAAGATGGAGAATTGCTAACCAATTTTTTTTCTAAAAGAAAAAAATAACTGATAAACTATTTATTTTAGGAAACAAGAGGACCCCAGATGGACAGAAAGAAATGTGCCGGTATTGAACTGTGGTCATTCAAATAAGAAAAAAGTTGTCAGTTCAGTATTTTTTTATACTTGGACAATTTATCAACAGCAAAAGAAATTGGCATTTGATCACAAACGTGTTGTCATTGGGCAAAAAAAAAAAAAAAAGGCAACAAATAGCAATTTTGTATCTGTCCAACAGGAAATCAAAACCAATGGCACTGAAGTACATTTGATTTCCATGAATGTAAATATGTATATGTACATGTTTTGACAGAGTTAAGGGTTATGAACACAAACAGAAAACAAAAGTTATTAATCTATAAGCACATATGCTATTAATAACTAGGACTCTATTAAATACAATAACTACTGAAATGAACATGAGCCATATGTAGGATTTTTTTTCCAAAATTGCCGAGACAGAAAATCATGCTACTGTATAAGTTTTTAGTATTTTTAAAGTTTTAGAGTCTAGTTTTAGAGTTTTTAGAAAGCATCCACTGGAGAGCACAAGCCAGTGTATCTCTGGTTCTGGTCCCAAGATCGGGTAAATGGTGAGGGTTGTGTCAGGAAGGGCATCTGACGTAAAACACTTTGCCAAAAAATAATGCGAGTCCATCAAAGCAAAACCATACCGGATCAGTCGAGGCCCAGGTTAACAACGACCACCACCGGTACTGTTGACAAACAGGGTGCCAGTGGAAATTGTGCTATTTTTGTAACTGTTAGTCGAAGAGCAATAGGAGGAAAATGTGTCAGGACACAGAGGGAGAAGAGGAAAGTCAAGAATGTAGGAAGGCCATAGAGGAGATATGGATGCATTAGGAGAGGACATGAAGGTATTTGGAGTGAGGACCAAGGATGCAGAGGACATAGTGAGAAGGGGGATGACAACTTGCTGTGGTAACCCCTGATGAGGGAAAATCCCAAAGAAGAAGTATAAGTTTTTAGAATAGCTAAGAATAAAGATAAAAAAAGGTCGATGATAAATATTTAAAAATCCATCCTGAATGCCTGAGTATAGTGGTGCGCTTGTGCAGAGGTTCATGTGTTGTTTTTGCTGACAATAAAAAAGTTCCTACAAAGTTGCTTCAGAGAGCTTCATTCCATCATTTCAGCATGAAAGCATTCAGAGCACAGGACTGACTACACAGATGATAAGCTTGCAAAAAAGAATAGAATAGAGTAGAATAAAAGTGATTGTCAGTCATCGCCCAGCATGAGCATGAAATTAAGGTTTCCTCAAATTACAGTGTATGCATAAAAAAAAAAACACTTATATACACAGCAATTCAATGCATTAAATGAATGCATATATTAAAGACCTACAGTATATTCACAAGAAACACCAGTTCCAAAAACACAGAGACATACTGGTCAGAAGAATACAGGTGAGGTAGTATGGATGGTAAATGGACTGTACTTAAATAGCGACTTTCTAACTTATTTCAAGACACTCAAAGTGCTTTACACTACAATCTGTGCCTCATTTACCCATTCATACCTGTACAGCAACGACTTTCAACTACTTTGTAGATCTATACAAAGCTAATTGAACAAATCATTCTAAAGAGAATAATAAGTGCTTTATCACATTCATGCACTGATGGGACACACATCAAAAGCTATGAGGGGTTCAGTGTCTTGCCCAGGGGCACTTCAGCATGTGACTGCTGGTGGATTCGAACCCCCAACCCTTGCATTGGAGGACGACTGCTCTAACCACTCAGCCACAGCTGTCCCAGTCTTTACTTGCAACGGTAATAGTAGTGAAAGCAGAGTGAATATACTGCACATCCCGTGAGTGACCAAACATAATGCATTAAAGGAAAATAATGCTTAGGGAAGTTAATGGGTTGAGTCCAGGTGGCCAATGGTAAGAAGTTGTTTTTGAGTCTGTGCACAGCGATTAGGCTACATTAGTACCATTTACTACCTAACTGATCATATGGTTTGTTGTGTGATTATTTCTGTATGAGCTATGGAAAGAGGCAAGAATTAAAAGACAGGTACAATTTTGTCATTTTCTGGGTACCCAAGATGAAAGTTTTGTTCTGATTTGTTACATGCAAATGACTGACCGCTACACCACCTTGTTGGGCTCTGTAAAGGTTAGTATATAAAAGTTCTCCAGCCAATTAAAACAAAACTAAATCCATGTCATTTTAACATTCATACATTAGTTAGCATCAGTAAGATGTTACCAAACATGCTAATGTGAAACTTAATGATTTTGTTTTCACTTAGTGAGCCTCCTCCTGCATTAGAATCACATTTAAAAATCATTACCTCATTAGTTTGAACACATTAACATCTGTAAGATAACCTTAAACAAAGCTGGCAGGCCGTAATGAAATACAAAGCTAAACTTGGTGGATTGGATTGATTTACTAGCACAAGCATAGCAGGTGTAATTTTAACCACTTAGGAGAAAATGTTAATAGATGTTAGAGGAAGTTAAAGACTCATAACTGGATTTCAGAACCATTAATATTTTACTTAAACTTTCACCTACATCAATAAAGAGAAGAAGAAAGTTTTTAGAAAATCTGAAGCTGCCTTTTTCATTAATAAATATGTGCTAATGTACTGTAGATTCTCAGTTTCTCAAGACAGGATGAATATAAAACAAATCCACACATCTGAACTTCTTTTCTTTAAATAAAACCATTTGCTTCCCATCCGGAGCACATTCACAGTAAAATAATAAAATAAATAAATAAAATTAACAAAACTACAGAATATGGAGTTCCAATTTTTCAAACTGCATGAGATTGTGTGGTATGTAGGCTACCCTAGCTAGGCTAACACGAACTCTTAGTACTCTATTGTGAGAGGCATGAAGTTTAATCTGCATGTAAATGTCTGCTCACACAGACTCGTGTTCATGTTTGTGCTGATGTTTGACATAATGTTTTTTACTGCTACAGCCGTATGTCCCACCACATTCCTTGAGGTCAGCGGACCAGTTGCTCCTCACAGTTTCAGGAACTCGTCTTAAGCGCAGAGGTGACAGTGCCTTCTCTGTAGCAGGACCACGACTTTGGAACGAGTTACCTCTGCTTGTCAGACAGGCCCCCTCCCTCTTGGTTTTCAAATCCCGTTTAAAAACTCACTACTATTCAGTGGCTTTCAACACCAGAGGATCTGTGTTTTGAACCTGTATGCTCCACACTGGTTAGTCGACATATTTACAAAGTATTATCTGCATTGTTTTTATGTCTATATTTTTGATTTACTTCATTTTGTATATTGCTTCTTGTGTTGTCTGTTGTTATGTCTGTACAGCACTTTGGTTGGCCTTGTAGCTGTTTTAAGTGCTCTATAAATAAAATGGTAATGGTAATTGTTTTTATGCTATTAGTGCTTAGTGTCTATTTAGTGGATGTTTTTCTTAGTTCATATCTTAGATGTTATCATTGTTTTTCTTTTACATTTTATTGTTGGATGTAACTGGGACCCTGTGTACATAATTTCGCTCCACCACATGTACCACATGAGGTGCGAATGACAATAAAGAATCTCTGACTCTGATGAATACATATACAGTAGTCCCTATTATATTGCAGGGTTTTGGACCACGCCCCACCACGATAAGTGAAAATAATGCCAAGTAGGGATACAGTAGTCCAAGTTCAAGTAAACTTTATTGTTATTATCATCAGCTGTCACTCTGTAGAACTCAATCACTGGTGGAGAATTCAAAGCTGTGATGATGACAAAGGGAACAGGGGTTTGGATGGACGGATCACGTGATATGTGAGTGAAAGTCGGACAAACACTCTCAGAATGTGGAGCTTCGTTATGAGAGCTCAACTCGGAGTCCGAGGTCTGAGTTCATAGTCAAACAGGCGTGGGTCATTCACACAAAGGCCAGAAAGCAAAACTTATCGGAGGGTTTTAGCTGAAATCTGTAGTCTGAATTTGCAGAGCAGATGTCTTCAGGCATGAGACATCAAATAAGCACAGCACACACACACACAAAATAAAAAAATAAATAAAATAAAACAAAAGCACAATCTTATGTCCAAAAGTATTTAAAATAAATTGTTTTAAGTGATTGCAACAGGTTGGGGCGAACTGTCCATTGGAGCATCAGGATATTTCCCAGTGGCCTGGATGTTCACCGAGAGGGACTAAAGACTCAGTTGTGGTCAACGTGATTATTTAAAATAAAGCTGTTCATATAGCATGGATTGTTTATTTAAACTATTGCAGTACAGTATTTAAATTAAAATTGTTTATTTACACAGAGGGAGGGAGATTGGGAGTGATGAGCATGAGTGTGATTGCAGCGTAGAAGTAGGCGTGGCAGAGAGCCAGACAGTGGAGATCATGACCACATTGCTGCAGGAGGGAGCTTCTCCCTGTACATGTGGGCTGCACACAAGTGCAGCAGGTGCAAAATCATTTAAAATAATTTATTTTACACATGGATTTTCTTCAATCTTTTGCTGTGTGTCATGTCCAACCTTATTTTGAAAAACTGCAAAAGAGCGAGTCTGGGAAAGTTTAACCTTGAAGTAGTGAGGGACTACTTGTATACAGGTTAGTAATGAATGTAGTGTCTGTATATTCTTTCTTTTTTTGATTATTTCATATGTTGTTGTTTTTTTTTCTCTGTATAATTAGAACATGCTACTTGGGATGCATCCATCTGTCTGTCTGTCTGTCTGTCTATCTATCTATCTATGTATGCTTAACAAAAATTGTGTGTTTTCTATGCTTACCAACTGTTGACACCCTGTCCTGTGCATTGCCCCCTGTCAGAACTAGTTTTCACAGCACTATACAGTGAGCATTGTGTGATTAGTAGGAATTCAATGGGTATGTTTGTTCATGAAAAGTGGCTGCATTCAGCTGATCTCAAAGCAGCGTCTGCTAAGAGCTGATGGCCAGATCTGGGAGAAAGTACCGCAACATTACAGCTTTTCCAGTACAAATTAAAGAAAGCCAAATACAACTTGTAAAGAGAGTAAAATAACTTGTGGAAGGATGCACACAGGAGACAGCATACAGATCTGATGGCTCCCCATGGCTGAGCTGACCAAGAAAAATTGCCTCTCCTCCCTGCTGGTGATGACCGATAGGGAGTGCTCCTTGGTTGGACAGCATAAGAACACATTCCCACATTGTCTATTGGAAACAATGGTAATCTGTTTACAAAATAGCACTTCACGTAAGTTATCAACAGAAATATCAGATATTCCTTCTTCAACTTCACTGCCATAAACTGAAAACAAAAACATCCACTTTGAAAACCACACTGTCTTTGTTGTGATGTGTACTATAACGGGAGGACTTATCAGGATTTCTTTGTCCACACCATTTGGGGCAGAAAGCAGCGGCCGGAACCACTGTTGGCTTCTGGGTAGTGTAGTTCTTTGTAACTGGTGTTATAATGTAATCAACAAAATGGTTGCACCTGTCCAAAGTTTTTTTTTTTTTGGTTAACTTTTTATCCCATGTCTCAATCACGTGACCAATAATAAAAGTTGATAATCGTTAAAAAACTGCAAAAGAGCAAGTCTGCGAAAGTTGAACCGTGAAGTAGCGAGGGACTACTGTACACTCTGATGGTAAAAGTTGGTTTGTAAAATTATCTTGAATTTAACAAAATCCATGCTCAATAATCCAGGTATACTATCCAACATTTTTCAGTCAGGTCAACTGTCCAGAAGACCTGAATGTAAAATGTTATCTTGAATTTATTTATTTAATGAACTTAATTGCATCAAAAAGGAAATGTACAGAGTATGAAGAACAAAAAGTGTTGAGATTGGGCTCAATTTACACATACAAAAACCACCAATAGACACAATATTCAAATATTCAAAATATTCATTTTCATTTGTAATTGGGCAGTCAGATGCTACGTCACATAGACATGTTTCAGTTTTTGCATCCACTGAGCAACAGTTGGTGAGCAGGACTTAATCCAGTTTAGGGTAATAGTCTTTCTTGCTGCTAGCAACAGGATGTGCAATATGTAACATTGATCTTTAGTAAGGTCCATACCTTAAGTGTTTGTAGAACACTTAAGACGTTTCCAGGGATTGTTATTTTTTTTTTACTTTGTTTAGAGAGATTTGACTCAGGAATGGTAGGATACTTAATGACAGTTGAAGGAGTTAGTTTTGTTCAATTGAAACCCACTGTGTGACTGTGTTATTAGTCATCCAAAGCAAAATAATGCACGTGTTGCCCAGTAATGCTTTAAGTTAGGTAGTCCTAGACCTCGTTCTTTACTGGTCCTTAATACTTTTGAATGTACCCATGGCATTCGCTTTTGCCAAATAAACTTTGACACAAGGTTTCCTAAGGTTTTGAATGTACATTGTGGCACTAATACTGGAAGGGACTGAAATAAAAATAATCATCTTGGAAGTACATTCATTCTTATTGATTCTATTCTACCCAAGAGGGACAAAGGGAGTACATCCCATCTTTCCAAGTCCTTTTAGATTTCCTTAAGTAGTTTTCTTTAGTCAAAGAGGTGTGTAATTTTTGGAGTAATGTTAATGCCTAGATATCTAAATCCATGGGATGATTTTTTTCAAGGAAACCAACTTATCTAATTAGGAGGGCCAATCACCAACAATCATCATTGCTTCTGATTGGCTTGATACTAAGAGCGAATTGACAAAGTGACAGAGCATCTCCCTGACGTGTGCCGTGTCCCAGAGGAAAAAAAAAAATGAGCAATGATCATTTACTTTTACTCTGGATTTTGGACTCCTATTGAGTATTTTTATCCAGTCAACAAACACATTCTTAAACCCATATGTCTAACTGGCTGCTCTATAAAAAGCCAGTCCACCTAGTCGAAGGCCTTCTCAGCATCTCGGCCAAGAAGTATCGACGGGGTGTCCTTCTTCATCGCAATTATTTATAGATTTAGGGTTCTTCTAACATTATCACAACCTTGTCTGTTGGTAATAAAGCCAGTTTGATCAAGCATAGCCACAGTTTTTATATATAGTACTCCCTCGCTAATTTGCGGTTCGTTTATCGCGGACTCGCTCTATCGAGGTTTTTCAAAATAAAATTGGCCATGACACACAATTGACTGATTGATGGATGAGCCGCATGATCGGCATGGAATTTTTATTTAAAATAAATATATTTTTAATAATTTAGCACCTGCTGCACCTTTTTGCAGCCCATACTGCAGGATAAGCTTCCTGCTGCAGCTGATCAGCTGTTCTCTATGCAGATTGGGGAAAGTGGACGTGGCCAAGAGTGCTTGCAGGTGTCTGGGAACAGTGGTGGCAGGAAGCTGAAATCATGACATTCTGTGCTTGTTTAGATTTTCTAGAGTTTAGAAATATTGTTTAGAATATTGCAAGTGTGGGAAGGGCTTAAAACACACACACACACACACACACACACACACACACATACACATATATATATATATATATATATATATACATATATATAATTAAACTACTATAGGCCTACTACTTGTACTGTTTTCACTTATCGCAGTGCTTCAGGGTACGGATCCCACTGATAAACGAGGCACAACTGTACTTCTGAATTCTGTTTGCAAGTACTGAGGTTAGAATTTTCATATCTACACACAGAAGACCGATTGGATGGTAGGTGGTACAGAGATTCAGATCCTTATTTTCTTTGTGTATGACACTGATCACTGCCTCCAACTATTACTACGGGGGGTCTCTCTCTGTCAGATCATGATTGTAGACTTTACATAGAATAGGCATTAATTAGTTCATAAAAGCCTTATAGTATTCTCCATATAAACCATCAACACCTGGAGTTTTGCTATTTATAAAGTTAAAAATCATCTTGTTTTAATTTTGACTTGGGTTATAAGGTGTTCCATGACCTCAGCCTCATCATGTGTTAGTTTGGGCATTTTAACAGATTTTTTTGTTGTTGTTTTTTTTACATTTTTCCAACATTTCCAGGCATCTGCTTATATTATTATAATAATCAGTAAAGGCCTTAGTAATTTATTTTGGTTGTGTAAGGATCAGGTTTGTCAAGGTACATTTAATTTATCCTACAATTCTGTTAGACTGAGCTTTATGCAACTGAAAAGTCAATAGGCGTCTTGCTTTATTACCATACTCATAATATTTTCTTTTCAAAAATCACAATGCCCCTTCCACTTTATAGGTTAGTCAGTCATCTAATTTCTGCCTAGTTTATTTTAGTGTATCTAATGTTTTCTGGTCTTGAGATTGTTGAAATAATGTTTCCACAGAGTTTACGTAACTTTTTTTAAGTTGACAATTGTTAAAAAAAAAATAATAATGAAAGAGCGAGTCTGCGAATGTCAAACCGTGAAGTAGCGACTGACTATGCAGTCTGATGGTGATAATGGGTTTGTAAAATGATCTTGAATTTATTTTTGATTATATAATAAAATAATCAGCAGGCCTCTCCTTGCAGATGTGGGTTTCTCTTAGTACTTCAGTTTCCTCTCACAGAGCATAAACATGCACGTTAGATTTACTAGTAGCACTAAAGGGCCCAGGACACTACATCCTCTGACATATAAATGACTTGCGGTCATGTGGTTGCAGGACGTTTGTTTTCGCACACACCTTTCATAGTCCATGAGATACAGATGCAGAGATTGTGACATCACACTAAATGAAGGTATTTGTGAAAAATGGTTTACCTTGGACCTAAATAAAGGAAATAGAAATAAAAATGTTTGTATTAGTATAAATACAAGAAGTTTTTGTAGATGTGTATTTCAGCCTCGAAAGAATCCACATGAAAAATATCTGGGTCACAGTTTTACCGGAACTAATAAAGAGACAAGTATTTAACAGCACATGTGGGTGTGGCAGGTGAAGCAGCATGCGAAGACGCAGCAAACGGACCGGTGAAGCTCCCGAGTTCGCCCAGGATAAGTGAAGTTGGGCTTCATGCTGAAGTTAGACCCAAGTCTGGAGGGAAGAGAAAGACTCCCGTATTAATGCAAAGTGCCACACGGGGAAGGACCAGTCCGGATTCCCTGGAGCGATTTTGGTATTTTGGCGGAGAGCACTCCAGGTCTAAAGACAGAAACCCCGGGGACAGAGACGCCAACCCGGTTAGACGTTTCCTTATTATTTATTTATTTATTTTTAGTTTTGAGAGACTGGAGGATCTTATGGCCCCAACAAGTTTTTATTTTCTGAATATTTTTTGAGTGCCTAATTGCCGACTTTTTATGGGACAATAAGAGAGATCTCTCTTGGGAAATATAGAAACTTGAATTATTTCGGAGACTTTATCATGATCATGAAGATGTGCTTGTGTAACTGATTATGTTTGAATATCGATTGGAACAGCTGATTTTTGTTTGATTAATATATCGAGCCTCAACCAACAACACCTTGAACTTGACGTGTCCAAGTTCATTCTTTACTTTTTTTCTTTATTTCCTCTTTTCATTGTTGTTCATAATGTTTATTTAGGACGGTCCAGTGTTATACTTAGTTTCCTAATATTTTCAAAAATAGTTAAAAGAACTCTCTTGAGCGTGTACAAGCTCACATTTAGATGGGAGATTGTTACAAGCTCATGGGAAACCCCTCCCGCTGCAGCATATCTCACCACACAGTTATTTTTTCTCTCTCCAGAAGTCTCCACTCCATCCCTGCATGCGCCCTTTGACCAAAAATCTATCACGAAGCAAGCGCCACACTTTCAGCAGACTGTACATGATGTCTCTACGATCTCCATCCTTGAGTTTTGGGACATTTGACAAATTGATTGTGTTTGAAGAGTCTTACAGCTGAAGGTCTGAGCACATTACCGCCTTGACGATCATGTCAACAAACTTCTGACCAATCGCAAAATACTTTGCGTTTACGCCCATGAGGAAAAGTTTGGCCCTGGCCTTGTGTCGAGAAGGGGCGAGCGAAGCAGCTTTGACAACAAAATGACACCATTTTTGTTATGCAACTACATCAATGAGAGTCATTTTTGCCAATTCAGATCGAGTATGAAAGACTCTTAAGTCATCTCTAGGTGTGAGTGAGAGTGTGAATGGTTGTTTTTCTTGTTTGTTTCTATGTAGTCCTGTGATAGATTTGTAATATATCCAATGTGCTCCTTGCTTATTGTACATTGACTGCTGGGGATAGGCACCATCTGCCCAGTGACCCAGAAAGAAAGAAGTGCATGGGTAAAAAATAATGGATGGATGATCTGCAGGCTTTAAAATAGTAAAAACCTTACTATGATGTAAGTACTGTATGTATGTATCAGTAAGTCACTATTGCTTTTATTCTGAACAATAACATTAGCAATCCCATTACTGGTGGAAAATAAAACCAAATATCTAATGTGGATGCTGGAGAAATAGTATAATTATTAGTTTTAGTGAGGAAGAAAAACATCCGAGAGCAAAACAAGAGGGCAAGAGGCAGCAATGACTTTACATCAGAAAACAGTAAGTGTTTAATGAAAACATGAACCTCATTTTGAGAAACATTAGCGTTAATCAAACCTCTTTAAAGGATAGAAGCTACCTGTCATTTCCAGCATGATCTCATTTGTTACAGTGATTATATTATGCCATCACAGCTAATTAGACAATGATACATAATGATGCTTTGAAATTAAATACCCATTACTTCTTCAAGGAAACACACTCACATAATGTAAAAGTAAATAAGCAGCGACACAAGCACAACGTGTGCTTTCTACAATGACAACCAAAACAAACTGAACAAAACAGTAAGGACACAGTGGTGTTGCTTATTTACAGTATTTTATTTTATATTTATATATTTTTTTTATTTGGGCTACACATTAGCTCAGTGGGTAGCACTGTGGTCTCATGGCAAAAAGGTCCTGAGTTCAAGCCCCAGTTTTGGTAAGAGGTCTTTTTGTGTGGCGTTTGCATGTTCTCTGTGTGGGTATGTTTACATGGACATAAGTAACCGGATCAAATGGCCGGTCGGAATAAAAGTGTGTCATGTAAACACTCCGTTCGGGTTATTTTTTGTGTATTCGGCGCGATCCGTTATAATTTGTGATCAGAACGAAACGGGTGGTTTACGCCGATCTGAAACCCGATCGGTGCGCATGTAAACGCTTGATCTGTTCGTTTTTATCTGATGGTGAAAAACTGACCTGACTGCGTATGTGCGACTTTGCCATTTCCGCCTGGCTAACGCTAATAATATTAGCATGTCAGGGAAGTAAAACTGGTCGGTGAGCGACACAACATTTCTACTAGAAACTTTTAAAGAGCTCAAAATGATTTCTATTACCTGTAGCTCAGTCAGGGAGTGCAATAACGTCTCCACCATCATTAAAACCTGTTGCGGGTCCATTTTGGGTGCTCAGGTTTGTTTACGTTCACCCGGAAGTAGAACTTCTTCTTCGGTGGTTTTTTTAAGGAGAGTTTACCACTCTGCGCATGTCAGTACTGCTGTTCAGAACAAAGCCCGCTGCATGTAAACGCTCATCATGAACAGATTGTGCCCATGCAAACAATACATTTGAATTATTCAAACAGAACACATTTCAATCTGGTCAAAGAATTCTGCGCATGTAAACATAGCTTGTGTTTCTGTGAGTTTTCTCCAGGAAATCTGGTTTCTTTTCACAGTCTAAAACCACACATTCTGGGCTGCCTTCAGGACAAGAACTCCCTTAAAAGAAATCTGTGTTCTATTGCATTTAGGCTTTGCCCTTTAAGGCTATTGCTAATGAGTTTTCCGCAGTGTGCAGTGCGTATCACTGAAAACTTTAGTCCATGTCCACCTGCTGTGTGGGCCCACCCCTGGTCTGTATAAATTGCCTTAAGACTGGGGATCAGTTTACCTTTATTCTTCAGCCAGCAAGCATCATAAGAAAGCTAAAGAGTAAAAGATGATGTCCAGCAGAGTCAGTCGGACATCTCTGCCTCCAAGAAGGAGTTAGCTAGAAGCATTGCTCTCCCCCCACAACAATCCTCACAACAGTCAGGTTGTACAAAGTACAATCCTGCAGTTTTTCCTCACAAGACCCTCAACACAGAGTGACACGGTGACTTTTAAACATATGTTTAAAAGTTACCATAATGTCACCATCTCAAAAGAACACAAAGATCCTTAGTCCTCTTCTCTCCTGTCAGAATATGAGCCCGTGGCAGAAACAGGTGCAGCAGGTGTGGATACGACTCCTCAAATCCCCTCCTCCTCCAGTTTCCTTCTCCTACCTGTCGGTGGATGAGAGCATAAGGATGGACAATGTGAGCTGCTCCCAAAGCGGCACATCACTGTAATGCCCGCTCAGTGTGCACATCCCCCCCGGCTGGGACCAGCTGTGGGTCAGGGTGAAAAATTTTACACTGATGCTGATATGCAGCCCTTTCTCATCCCCCAGAAGATACGCCTCTGTGGGTGGCGGTGGCAGGGGCTCCTTTTTAGCACACAGCAAAAAGCATGCATGTGTGTCCACTCTCAGAGCACAGTGCCAAATGGAGGTGCATATGATCCATTAACAGATGTATGGATCGGTTCATAAACAAAGGTTACATACTGCAATTTTCAGTAACACCCCCAAGATTCAATGGAATTTGGGAGGCCATCTTGCCATCTTACCAAATTAAGAGAACTCCTGATGAAAGATGATATTTCCAGGTTTCCCCGTGGGGAGGAAGGTGCAGGCTTCTACTCCCGATACTTCATGGTACCGAAAAAGACAGGTGGGATGAGACTAATTTTGGATCTGTCTTTTATAATTGTATACATCATGAAAATACCTTTTCACATGATGACAATCAAATGGGTGTTGAATTCATCAGACAGAACGACTGGTTTGTCTCCGTACATCTGAAGGATGCATATTTACACATTCCGATCATCCACAAACACAGGAAATTCCTGGGTTTTCCTTAGAGGGAGTCCAGTACAAGTACAACCACCTGCCGTTTGGGTACTCGCTCGACCCCCACACATTTTCCAAATGCATAGAAATGTCCCTGCAGCCATTGCGCATGGTGGGGATGAAAATTATTTTTTTATCTGGATGAACTTCTTCTGCTGACCCAGTCCAGAGAAGAGGCGGAAGTACAAACTAAGATGTTAGTGCGACACCTGTCTTATCTGGGTTTCTCTACAATTTGGGAGAAGAGCTCGACTGCCCCCTTCCAGCTTATTGTTTACCTGGTGTCACGGTCTTCAGGCGGAACTGAGCAGGAAATAATTAATTTGTGCATGCAGAACTCAGAAGTGAGGTTGTAAAATAATAATCACTTTAATAATCAAAATAAATAGCTGATGTGGCAGCAAAAACTCACAGACAGGATAAGGTCAGGATTATATAGGGAACACAGGAGACAAACCAGCAGCTGTACCAGACGATGCACCGACAAACACTGAGACACAGACCAGGGCTTATATACACACAGACTAGACGAGACAAATTACAAACACCAGGAGGACACGCAGGTGGAGCTGGTTGGGGTAATTACTGAGAGACACTAGGGAGTACGGACACAGGGAGACTGATAGAGGGATACCATCCTTACAGTACCCTCTCCCCAAGGACGCCTCCTGACGTCCCAAAAAGGGCCCAACCCAAAAAATTTGGGCGGTAGGAGGGAGGTACCGCAAGGATGGAGGGCACAAGGAACACATGAGGGCAAAACAAAAAACTGGCAGGACAAGAGCCTGGGATCAAAACTAAACAAAACTAGGGAACACAAAGAATGTCTGCATGGTCCGGGGACCATTCCTAGAAAAGTCATCGTTCTGGTGGGAGGCCGGGAGGCCATCCATCAGGCCAGAACGGGTCAGGCGATCAGGCCGGAACGGGTCAGATGGGAGGCCGTTGCCGGAGGACAACATTGCAAGTGTGTGCATTGCTTATAAATTGTACCCAGCACCTTTCATGGTTTGCAATAGTACTAGATACTAGCTGCTCTGCCATTGATAAGCGCGCTTGCACTCGGCTCTCATCTTATCAGTTCTTCTCAGGTGTACTGTAGGTGATTTGCCACTGCAGCTTGTTTCCCATTCTCGTGATGGTCAGTGCAAAGTGGGCGGTAACATAACTAGTATTTGAGCCACTCTGCCCCTTGTTGTCCTTGATCGGCCTATAATTGGACTTGAATATATTTAGCTTATCTCATCACTGCTTATAGTGGGTGTAGCCATGCTCTTCTCCAATATCTCTCTGTAAATGCGTTCATTTCTTGTGGGGCCATCCATCAACCAAATTTAGGATGAAATAGAAGTTCAGATTAAGTTTTCAGTTTTGTTGGGTGGGTCATAGCAGCCTGCTTGGAACCTCAAAAAAGTTGGTCCCATAAAACGGGCTGACTGGGGGTGAGTACTGGCAGAGGGCAGGCTCTTAACTGGTGTGGTGTGGTGAGGAACTGATAAGAGTTGTGAAAGTGGCATTGCACCATATTTGAGAAGTGTATTAACTGAGTGTATGTGTTGAGGATAATTCTCAGTTACTACCACATTAAACATTTGCCTCAAATTAGGTTACAGCAATTTTTATAATGTTAAAAGTGGGTAAGTGGTAGTGTCCATCTTGGCACATGTTGAGTTGTCATTGTAAATTCAGTTATTATTTTCTGAATAACCTTTTAAATTCATCTTCTTTAGGCATGTTGCTGACAGTCTAAGTAATACCAAAGTTTTAAGCAAATATATAATATGTGTTATAAATTACTGTTAATTTCAAGCACACCAAATTAAATGTAGATCAATATCTTTAAAATGTACATAATTAGAGCTATATTTGTGTTGGGTAAGGTTGTTTAGCTGTGGGACAACCATCTTGAGCGAAGCTGAATGCCAAAGTTCATCAGTTGTACAATTTTGCAGATGCACTTTCATATGTTCCTTTGTGAATGTCATTAAAACCTACTCAGTGGTTGAAATACTTTGATCACATGACAGACATAGGCAGTTGTGTTTGTAGAACGGCAGAGAAGATGATTTTCCCCTCACCACATACACACAAAAACAATAATGCCTTCCTTTTGCCTTTCTGCTTAGATTTCATACCATCATAATCTTCTTTTGTAAATTTCCTTGTCTTTGTTTATTAAGTAATGGCACAATGGAATCTATTGTATATTTGTTCACTTGAAGTTAGAGAAACTGTTTTAGAACCTGGTAAACATTCATCCATCCATTATTTTTTACCTGCTTCTTCCTTTTTGGGTTATAGGGGTCACTGGTGCCCATGTTCAGCAGTCAATATGCGAGAGGCGAGGGACACCTTGGACAGGTCACAAGTCCATTACAGGGACGTATAGAGACAAACAACCATTGACACTTTCACTCACACCTAGGAACAATCCAGTTATCTGTCAGCCTAACATGCATGTTTTTGGTCTGTGGGAGGAAACCAGAGTGTCTGGAGAAAACACACAAATGCACGAGAAGAACAAGTAAACTCCACTCTGAAACAGTGACATGCAGTGAGGTTTGTGACAGGTGAGGCACTGACTTGTCTGGAATTGGATGCTCACATATATGAAACCAAAATAGAAGCTTATATCAGAATCAGAATAAGCTTTATTATCATTGCACCGAGATACAATGAGAATATGTCCGTACAGTCGCCCGAAAGATGGACGTAGTGCATGAAGCTGCTGCTATATACCGCGGCTTTTTTATTCTTTTCAGAATCTTTTTTTTTTAATTAAGATAGAAAAAGGGACAAAACCATTAGGAAAGGGGTAGTGGCATTACAAAAAAAAAATCTCTTCATACCTTGTCTTAACAGGACATGGTTTAAGACATCAAAAAACTCTGCCAGCAGCACATTTATAACACATTACATATGCATTTACGACGAGGCAGTCTATGAAGCACCAAAAGATAGTCCATTGTCCTGATAAGATGATGGTCAGCTGGCACAGTTTTGATAAGACTTCACAGAAGGGCGGGAGGGGGTTGCGATAGACAAAGCTTTTCCTTAGTTTACACATTTCCCAGGAGAAATTGATAAGTCGGCCTGTTTTGTGGCCAGCCGGAGAGTCATATTCAGATAACCACGATTTTTGACCTATTCAGGCAGACTATTTTTATTGTCAAGCCTTTTAGGCTGTAGTGATACTTCCAAGGTCCACAATGGCTATATTAGGATGCATTCTGCTGGTCCGTGCTTATGAGCCTCTCAGTGTTGTTTCCATACTGACGAGTCCCAAAGCCGCAGGTGGCCTGCGATTCAAATCACTTCCAACTTAGGGTTTTTCTCGTAAATCAGCTGATTTTGAGTTCTTAAAGCACAAACCAATTTATATTTCAATTTAGCTTTTTTTCTTTTAAAAAGGCATCTATTTATGCTTTAATCAACTCAATAGTCCTCTCTTTAAAAAAAATAAACATGTATTACCTTACCTTTATTTTAAGAAGAATGAGTTAAAAAATACTTTAGTTTTGACATAGGATCTTCAGTTTTGTCTAAACAAATTTAAACGAGTGTACCATTATAGATTTGCTACACCCCTGCTCCTCTGCGTAACAGAAGAACGCACAAAGACTGCACCTGCGTCTTTGTACCTTTGGGGCAGCATTGCCCCCTATCGGTGCGGAACAGTACTTTCTGCCTCACCCCTGTATATTTTCTCCGTGCATTTATGACCAATTAAAAATAAGAAATATGTCACACACATTCATTCGATATATTAGACAAACTGTAGAACATCAGTATGTGCAACACATGCGTAATCAAACATGAATATTGGCGATATAAAGAGAGACAACAATGGGCACGCTCCAACTGCTTACTTTATATATTGTATATGACATAGCACCCCCAGAGGTAAGCCAGGACACTACACTGCCTCACCCAGCACATTTCTTCCATATTTGAACAGGCAATGTGTAAATTATGTGATTTTGACCAGTGAAGTGTTGAAATAATTCAGAAAACAGTTTTATAAAACAGTTTTTTAGAACAGTCAAGTGGTCAAATGTATTTTCTCTTATTGTTAGTATTTTACTTGTCATGATGACAGGTGCAGCATTGCCTGACCTGCTTTCCCTGACTGCACATCATTGCTCAGAAAGATCCACGGCTGGTATTCGATCTGGCAACCTTCTCACTGAAAGACACTACCAGCTGTGCCACTATGCCAGTCCCTGGTACAAAACAGATTTTTATTATATCCTATTAAGTAAATCCCAATAAATGAAAGCGAATGTCATTTTTTTATGACTTTACACAAGTGAAAAAAGTTATTTTATTTATTTATGTTTTTCCTAAATAATCACTAAAAACAACAATTTTAGTACAAGTAGTAACGCATTAGAAATTACCTTTATAGAAGGGTAAATTTCAAAATTTCCAATTCTAGGAATTATAAGTAAATATAAATATACTAAATATAAACATTTATAAGAGTGAGCTGAATACAGCATCTCAGACTGAGGAAATCTTTGGGATGGAAGTTGAAACGTTTCTACATTTTTTTAATTTATTATTATTATTTTTTTTATGTCCAGAGGACCAGATTTAACATCTTAGATGTTTCTACCTGGATTATTGTGCATGCATCAGGAAATTCTAGGAGTAGTTTTGATTTTTTAGCCATTGCATTTTTATGGGTTTGAATTTGCTTTTAAAAGGTGTGGACAGGATTTGTCAGATGGAAGACACTTGTATTGAACAGCACTTAGTACATTCTCAGTGGGTGACATTCTCTTCTTTTGGCTGCTCCCTTCTTCAGGGGTCACCACAGCGAAATGACTCTCATGAAGACGTGGCTAATGTTATTACGCTGGTTGCATTTCCTGACACAACCACAGACCACTGAGCTACCACAGCTCTCTGTGTGGAGCAGAGTGCTGCTGTCTAGGGCACCCAAGGTGGCATATGGTTGGGGTTAAGGGGCCTTGCTCAAGGGCACAGAGTGGGGCAAATGAGGGTGGAGGCAGGTGTGGGTGCTTCACCTTTCCCACCCACATTTTTTATGTTGTCGGTCTATGGAGTTGAACCGACAGCCTTCTGATCACAGGCTCGCCTTCTCTAGCCTCTGCTTCGCCATTCCCCCATTTAAAGGGTCTAAAACCTGAAAATTAAAGATATTCATTTTGATCAGGGCTTAAGTAATAAATAAATAAATAAAAACTAGAAAAAAGTATTGTCAGTAGGTGACATAAGGTTTCATTTTAATTTACATTATCACATCTGTTGTTGCTGATCATATTTTCCTTCACTTCTACTCACCATTCCGATCTATAGCAAAAGGGGTGTTACTGGTTGTGATCTGGTAGTTACAGATCTGACTGTACTGTGGTGAACAGTCCTGATCTGTGGCCTCAACTTGCAGGATGCTGTCGTAAATCTTTCCTTCAGTCACAGCAGCTCGGTACTGTGGCTCCCGAAAAACTGGAGCAAACTCGTTTACATCGTTGACCTGGATATGTACCACAGCCCTGCAAATAATAAAGGAAAGCAGAGTTTAATGCGAGGTAATATCATCTGCATAGAGTGTTATCAAAATTGTGACAGTATAATTGTTTTGTTTTCACCAATGGAAATAAACAACTCCATAACTGTGTGATACCTGACTTTCTGTTACATAGAGGAAAAAAATTCAAACTACAAAAAAACTGATGCAAGATGAAACTTTTCTTATGCTTTACATAACGTGTAACCTGTGTGAAGGTGCTTGTACTGTACCCCATGTTTTATATATTTCACTAATGCTTATTAGAAACTATTTTCCATATGAATGAAGATAATGGATGGATGGATGGATGCCATCAAAGTATCACAATAATTATGTCAGTGCAATTAATGCCAAGTGCAACAGGTTTTAAGAAAGTAATAATCTTTGAATGTTTTCATCAAGAAATTAGCAACACAATAACAGTGTACATGATGACAACATATGCAAATATCATGTTTAAATGCCCTTATGAAAAATACCAAGGGTGTTTGATTATGTGATTTTTTTTAAATACATATTACTTTAGAAAAAGCCTGTTTCAATTTGTCCTGTTTTTTTTTTCCCTAAACCTAATTGTTTGTTGCATAAATGCATCAAAACTTATCATTTGTAGCAAATGTCATTTTCCTGGGTGAATGGTTTTTTTTTTTTCACAAATAATCCATCCAACATTATTTTACTGATATCACAACGCATTTTGATGATTATCTGCAGAAAAATTGGGCCTCTTTTGCTATAAATTTGACCATTTTTGAAATTTACTTTGTGAAATCTTGATTATTAAAATGCATTTTTAATTCACAACTTTAAAACAAAATATTTTCAACACAATTGCCACTTTCTCAAGGTAATGGATTCAACTATTTATTCATCTATCATTTACTTTTCATCATCCGTCTTTGTTCAAATGTTGCTCTTTTTGTTGTATCGTCTGTCAAGAAACACACTTTTAATCAAGGTTTGTTGTTGTTAACGTTCATTCTTTTGTACCACAACAAATAAAAGAGGGAAAACAAAATGATTTCATGAACAGGGAAATCATGTCAGTTTTGTGTAGTTTTAAATCTCATTGCCCCTAAGCCTGCTAAAACATATATTAGGCTAAATATGTCTACTGCACATTCATGTTTGCTACTTCAAATGTTCCAAAAAAAGTTCAATCTGGTCCTCTGGACATTCAAAAAAATAATAATAATAAAAAAAGTAGATTTTATTCTACATTTTTTTTCTTTGTTTTTTTTTTTTTTTTTTTTTTTGAATGTCCAGAGGACCAGATTGAACTTTTTTTGGATTTTTCTACCTGGATTATTGAGCATGCATCAGGATACTTCAAATGTTGTTTAAGTCTCATTAGACAGTGTCTAAATTGCATTCCTTCAGCTAAATTATGAGTTTCATCTTTTACTTACATTAGTCTTGTACACTATAAATCCTTCTGCAAGCAAGTCAAACTAACTACAAAATTTATGAGGAATAACTCTTGGGGCACCTTCTTTGTGATCATATATCCTTTGTTTAGATCCTATAGATCCTTTGTTTTCTTTTCGTGAAAATCATGCTTATTCAGGTGTCATCGCTGTTATGCTGATATTACACAGATATACCTGTCAGCTAAATATACTATTATATATATATATAAGATTTTTATGGACAAAACAAAACAAGGAACTCAGTGTCCCTTGCCCGGACGTGGGTTACAAGGACCCCACCCTGGAGCCAGGCCTGGGGGAGGGGCTTGTCGGCAAGCGCCTGGTGACCGGGTCTCTGCCCATGGGGCC
>NC_056503.1:8354509-8365072 GCF_014905685.2 Nematolebias whitei
ATCGAAGAAGTCCTTTGGATGAAGGACTAAATGTCTCAGCAAAAAAGAAACCATCCAGATGACCCGGCTGAACATTGTTGAATCTTGAATTAATTTCACTTTTAATATCAATCAGTTGTAGATGTAAATGAAGTGATTACTATCTGACAGTTTCAATCAAATCTGTGCTGTGGTTCACGAGGTACTTTGATATCTGTGTAGGAGAACACCTCATCTCAGAAAACAGTTCAGCTCATCTCAAAACAAACATCATTCATGTGTCTTGTGTTTTAAACTGTTAAAATAAGATGCATTTATTCCCTTGGGAACAAAGACTTTATTTTACAGGGGTTCAAGTCAGCTTTGTCAAAGTGTTAACCACTTTCAATATGAACTAATTTCCCACGTAACGGACGGATCGTCTGAATGAGAGCTGTGGTTCATTTTGACCTCGAGGTGGGACACCTGCCGAGGAGTTTACTCCCAGGATTTTGCCATGGAGATAACAGTTTTAAAAGAATCCTTTGTTTTAAAAATGACGTTCTCTTTCAGGAGATGAACCTTTTTGATGAACATCGCATGTTATTTCCACAGCTTCAGAACTTAATGTTGGTTATTGAAATGTCTGTTTAAAGTAACCTCTCTTTAAGATAATCATGTTTATTTTTCTCCTCTTAAAAGAAGTGTGACTTTTTTAAAGGCAGATAGAGAAAATGGACTGTTATTTTATATAAAATATCATGACAGAGTTAAGGAACCATCCCACTTCCGGGTGGGGGGAGGTCCTAAGTCAATCTGTAACCCACAGACAGACACTTCACTTTTATTTTTTTAGACTTCTACACCACTTTTTCATTACACTTCACCTGCTCTTTCTACATCAACGAACTTTGAGCAAAACTTCAGAGAAGAATCTCCCTCCCAGAGAGATGTCCTGGGAAGAAAGAGGACAACCAGCAGAACCTGGCATTAAACCGAGACCCGAACCAGAACCTCACGCCGCAGAGTGGTAAATCCCAGCTGACTTCAAAGAGCCAGTGATCGGACCTTGGTCCCTCCAACGGATGACCGGTGACCTTTGAGGATAAATCTGCCTTTTAAGTCACCCATAGCATCTCAGGTAGAGCTGGCATCACTATAAGCAGTTGTGGACATTCTGACAGCTCGTTCTGGTGAGAAAGAGACCTTTAATGCCTTTCTGGTGATCATACATTCACAAATATATTAATTTAGATACACCACAGTTAATTTAGACACAATTTTAACTACACGCCAACAAACCAGTTCAAGATTCTGCCTTTTATAAAAAAAATTACACTGAATTTAATAATCAAATAACCTTTGACACAAGGTAATTTTGTTATTAATTTGTGTATTAATTTTTTATGAATAATCTTCATCAGCTATATACATAAGAGTATTATTTTTGTAATAAAATACATACAATTCACTAAAAGTGTGATTATTTTGGCATACCTGTGTGTATTAACTGATTTAATGCCCTTTAAACACGGGAAAATAATTCACGTTTCAGTTACATTTAATTTGAGGGTAGAGACTGATATTTCCTCTTAAAGAGGTGGTGCCCACATAACGAGGTTATTTGCATAATAAATGCATATCTTATGAGCTTAACTCATAACTAATAAATTATATAGATATCCGATCAACTAATCCCTCTACATCTGTCGCACAGTTTGAGTCCAACAGTTAAAACCAAAGTTGTAAATACAAATCTACTGCTATCTGTTAGTTCTTGCATTATGTGTTGTTGATTACTCTCGACTACTACCACTCCAAAACTAGATCCAACTATACATGTAAATTTAGTGGTAATTTTTAGAGAATTCTTAAATAATTCGTTCTTAAGATATGTTGCTAACAGACAGACAACAAACACACATGCCCATTCGCCTTATTACCCACCTTCCATGGCATTGACAATACTGATAATAGCAATTAGCAAACACTAAAGCAACTATATGTTTCAACAGTGATTTAAAGAGGACCTGTGAAGCCACTGTCTGAACATCATGCGGAGTGCAGAACTGAACTTTTCCTTTCTCATCTTTTACTTTCATGAACAATATCCAAATCCCATAACCGCTGGACACAAAGACCGAATATACAAACGTTTATGTGACAGCGATTAATCATTGAGCTTTAGCAAAGGTGGGATATTAATGGTGATGCTAACAGCAGTAGAAGATTTGAAGCACTGACAGTTGATGGTAGCATGAGCATGCGCACTAAATCCCCAGGTAGGCTTGTGTTTTGTAATCATGCATCTCTGTCATAACCATCTTCCACCTCCGCTTCCCAAGCTTTGCCACATTCTCTGAGTGTTGAGGGAGCAAACATATGTTTCACTCCACTGGGATATGACTTAAATATTCATATATACAAATGGCTGATATATAACTAAACACAATAATTGTTATGTCTGTGTGTCCATGTGAGTGGGAATTTTTCAGCTGATGTCTCACATCTGGCTTGAACTGGCTTTCCTTTCCAGGGAATTCAACACGTGTGTGTGTGCATGTGTGTACTTCTGAGTGTTTTCATATTCTTGGAAGACTGCCAGGCTCAGCTCAAGGCCGCTATCTCTCTTTAGTGACAAGCCTGACTCCCTGGTGGGTGTTCACAGTGAGTCAGAAAGATGGCAAAAGACAGCGAAGAGTTGAGTGACCCCAAGGGTGACAGATTGATTACAACGCCAATAAACAAACTGCATCAAAAGTAGAGCCATGGGGAGGATTAGTCAAAGAGTCAAGTGTTAAGTAAACCACAGCACTTAGATAATGATAGGGCTGACTCCTTGCTGTGTTTAGGTCATTATTCAATCTGTGTGGTCACGTTGTAGTTAACTAATAATGTGAAATGACTAGTCTAATCTAAACCCATCCATATTCAAACAAGATATTGTGAATGGCTAAAAGTCAAATTTTCAATATTGTGTCTGTGGAATTGGTGTTTTCATCATCACCAGTCCCTTAGTAAATGTAATAATAATGTGTAATATTTATGCAGCACCTTTCTACCTTATCAAGACACTTAAAGCGCTTTACACTACAATCTGTGTCCTCATGTACCCATTCATAAAGCACTCTACTAGATCTCTACAAAGATAATTGAACAAATCATTCTAATGAGACTAATCAGAGCTTTATCACATTCATACACCGATGGGACAAACATCAATCAACCTTTATTTATACAGGTAAATCCCATTGAGCCTCGAGGACGCATTTACAAGAGAGACCTCAGAGGCAATGAGGGGTTCAGTGTCTTGCCCAGGGACACTTCGGCATGTGACTACTGGTGGATTCGAACCCCCAACTCTTGCATTGAAGGACGGCTGCTCTAACCACTCAGCCAAAGCTGTCCCTTAGTCTGTTGTCAAAGGTGCAGTACAAACATCATTAACTTGTTTTGACTGAGCTTCAGTGAGACAGGAGAGTATATGGAAAGGGTAGGAAGCTAAAAATGTAATCTGCCCATTGATGAAGAGGACGCACCATGGGTTCCTTCAGCTTTTCTTTGTAGGATCACTTTGACAGAGTGCCCTTGGACCACACATGTGAAAACCATTTTTTTACTTCCTTCTTGATCTGCATTAGCAAGGAATCATGATCTCTGACATGGACTCTACAGAGGACCTCAATTCTCTGTGTTTTCTAGTGTGGGAGGACCGGTGGACCTGAAGAAGGTGAAAATGGTCATTTTTGAAAATGGGTTCCAAAGTGGATACATCTTGAAATCCCACTCTTGCATTTTCATTCGGACAGTCTAAACAAAACCTTTTGAAAACAGTGATCTCACATACCCAGGGCTTAATTTGAGCCGGATCCTGCTAGAACAGGATACGGGAATGTTCTTATTTTGACAGGATGTTTGCCGGTAACGGTTTGCTTGGATCCAGTAACTCTCAGACTTATTCACAAATAAGTTATGAACAAATGTGACTGCCTTGAATGACGAAAACCTATACTGAATATGTAGTCTGAAAATAATTATATAAACACTCATTTTAAACATAACAGCCACTTA
This sequence comes from Nematolebias whitei, assembly GCF_014905685.2. Classification (NCBI taxonomy): domain Eukaryota; kingdom Metazoa; phylum Chordata; class Actinopteri; order Cyprinodontiformes; family Rivulidae; genus Nematolebias; species Nematolebias whitei. Next base: position 8,358,539 of record NC_056503.1, read on the forward strand.
CAAGTTTTTTTAATGTCACATAAGAGCTGCCCCTTCAAAGGCAGTGGCAATGGAGATACTGGAGCTAGAGATACTGGAGCAGGTGCGAGTGGTGTGGGTGAGTGCCAAGCTAACCAGGCTGTCGTACCCAGGCAGAAGCCCACAGGCAGCAGCCCACAGGCAGCAGCCATAAACAGCCCGAGGAGGCACCTGGAGGTTCCACATGTGGAGGAGGACAACATCGAGGTGGACAGTGACTTCAGCGGAGAAGAGTCCGGCCCAGAATCATCAAGAGAGGGATGTCCAACAATCTGGACAGCTGCCCAGTTCAAGGCCAAGCAGACCTACTATCCATGGCTTGTAATGGAAAAATCAGATTTGGGTTGACGTGCAGGGGGGGCGGGGTTGGGGATGTACACTTGGGAGAAATGAAGCGTGCTCTATCCATACAAGGATATAGCTGTTGGCTGTTGGTCAGGCTACGCCTTGTTGCTCTCTAAAATAGTTACTGATTACAAATGTAGGTAAATGTAGATGTTTAACAACCCGTTAAAATACACCAGAATGCAGGAAACGGCATCTTCTTTATTAATTTTTTTCTTTGAGAGGACCTCCAGAACCCCACCCCAATTTGTGTCTTGGCATTGTTTGGTTTACAACTTAAGCACTGTATACACCTACCTCCTTCTTAACTTATGAGTACAAACAAGACAGAGCAAAGAACTAGAATGACAGGTTACAGGCTTGTGTTTGTGTTAAAGATGCTATTTGCTGCACTTCAGCAAAAAGTTCTTGAATTGTATTACGTCAATGAACAGACAAGACTGTTGCACAATAGAATTGCTTTGAATAATGCAGAGTCACAACTCATTAAAACACCAAATACTCTAGAGTCAAAAAAAAATTTCATCAAATTTTGAATACAGTAGTCCCTCACTACTTTGTGGTTTGTTTATCGTGGACTAGCTCTATCGCAGTTTTTCAAAGTAAGATTGGACATGACATTTGGTTGATTGAATTTTTTAATGGAATTATGGAAGTTAAACAACTTTTCCATGATATTCTGATTTTTTGGAAAGGGTCTGTATATATATATTATTATTATTAATATTCATTTTATTTTATTTTTAAAGATCCATCCATCCATTTTCTTTTACCCGCTTCTTCCATTTTGGGTCATGGGGGTCGCCAGTGCCCATGTCCAACAATCACTGTGCGAGGGGCGGGGTACACCCTGGACAGGTCGCAAGTCCATCACAGGGACACATAGAGACAAACGGACAAACAAGCATTCACTCTCTCACTCACACCTAGGAACAATTTAGAGTTACCAATCAGCCTAACATGCATGTTTTAGGTCTGTGGGAGGAAACCGGAGTACCCGGAGAAAACCCACACATGCACAGAGAGAACATGCAAACTCCACACAGAAAGGTCCCTGGACCGGGATTTGACCCAGGGACCTGCTCGCTGAGAGGCAGCAGCTCTAACAGTTGTGCCACCGTATATGTTGATTTTTTTTCTTCTCCTTCGTTTGGCTGCTCCCTTCCCAAGGAGTTGCCCCAGCAAACTAACTCACATGAAGACTTGGTGATTGTTTTTACGCTGGATGCCCTTCCTGACTCAACCACAGAGCTACCACAGCCCTCTGTGTGGAGCAGAGAGCTGCCATCTGGGGTGCCTGGGGGAGCAGATGGTGGGGGTTAAGGGCCTTGCTAAAAGGACTAGAGCGGGGTGAGGATGGAGGTGAGTGCTTCAACTTTTCCACCTACATTTTGATGTAGCTGGTCCGTGGGGTCGTACAGGTGACTTTCCAGGCTCACCTTCCCTAACCTCTGCACCACCACTCTCCCAATTTTTTATTTTTTTATATACTATAGTATTAAAATTAGGGAGCCACATTTTTTAACTTCCGATCCGATCTTGATACCTAAATCTGGATATCGGCCGATACGTCCCGATATCATTATCATTATTGATTTTATATGAGGCTGTAATAATCCCCTCTCTATAAGCAAGTACAATTTGTGCAAATATATGCATGTCCAAAAAGGCAACATGAGGTAAGTTTTATGAATGTTGGATAAGTTTCAAAATTAGAATTAAATCTCGCTAACACAAAACATGTCTGTTTGTTTTATTATTCCTAGCTTTAAAGTGGATATTAAAGTGATTAGATGGATTCAAACACCTGCTAAGTTCATGGCATAAACCAACACAGACGTTCATGTTTTTAGTATTTTACATCGCTTTAGCTGTTTTTGTTTCGTTTTTTAATATATATATATATATATATATATATATAATTTTCTTGTATTTTTAAATTCATATGCTTTTTATGATTTTCTACTCTTGTACTGATAAATATCTCATGGAGGGTAAACTATGTCTTGGCTGCAAGTATCAAGTTGCAAAATCCTTTGTTTTCTGCAACTGATAGCAGTTGGTCATTAATTACGATGAAGTTTAGCAACTTCTCGATAAACATTCGAGCTCCTGGGTTTCAACAGTGCGTTATTTTCGTTCAGTCCGGAAAAGGCAGTCTGATTTCGGTCAGCCGCGCTCAGTCTGAACCTCCTCCGAGACAGGCAGACTGAGCGCGGCTGACCAAAATCAAGTCAAGTCAAGTCATATTTATTTATAGAGCACAATTTAAAACAGATAGACTATTATCAAAGTGCTTAACACTAAGGGTAACACTGAGAAATAAAAAGCAGTAAGAATATACCTTAAAAAATTAAAACAACAGCATTAAAATGAAGACATGGAACAAGATATACTAAATCAACTCACACAGTATGAAACGCCAGAGAGAACAGATATGTTTTTAGCAGGGATTTGAACACAGGAAGGGAGGTGGCATGCCTAATGTTGGGGGGTAGGTTGTTCCACAGTTTGGGACCCATGACTGAAAACGCCCGATCTCCTCTGAGCTTCAGTCGTGTTTTTGGAACAACCAAAAGCAGCTGATCGGATGATCTCAGAGCCCGAGAGGGAACATATGGTTCCAGTAGCTCAGAGAGGTAGATGGGTGCGAGGCCATTTAGGCACTTATAGGTCAGGAGGAGAATTTTGAAATCAATCCTAGTTCTCACAGGAAGCCAGTGTAGGGAGGACAGAACTGGTGTGATGTGCTCATACCTCGGTGTACCGGTTAAGAGCCGAGCTGCAGCATTCTGGACGAGCTGTAGCCGTGAGATAGAGGCCTGGCTGATCCCAGCATACAGTGAATTACAATAGTCCAGGCGGGTTGTGATGAATGCATGGACTAGTGTCTCAAGGTCGGGTCTAGACAGCACTGGCTTGAGCTTAGCTACCTAAGACTGCCTTCTCTGGACTGAATGATAATAACACACCGCATAAGCCCAGGAGCTCGAATGTCCAATGTAAAACTAACTTTACCGTGTTTAATGTGGTGCTATGGCTCTGCAGACATTGCACATTACTGTCTTGCTTTGTGGTGTTTCTAGTGTAAAATACTTCCACACAGCGGACATGTCTCGATGAAAAGTTGGTTAGCCATTAGCCACAGTGCTACTGCACGTTGTAGCTGGCTGCAAACTATGAAATGGATTTCCTGACTGTGAGGTGGGTCTTATTACTCTGGGTTCATGAAACACGCCTCTGTTCAGGAAATCCATTTCATAGTTTGAAGCCAACATGCATCTGTAGTGAGTCACGTGAGGTACGTGTCACTTGTTGTATGACAAATATATGAATTATATATGCATACAATATTCACGAGTTCTTCATTTTTCTGACTGTAAATGTCGTGCATTGAATTTAACAGAAATGTAACGAGAGACGTTGTTTATCTTTGACCCATCAAATGAATGGAATCATTTATTTTCAGAATCAAAGTTTAACATCAAACATTTACATTAATTTGGCAAAATATGAAAATAATAACAGACAGTTTCACAGAAAATGAACTTCAAATCACTCGGCGGTGATTTGAGGACTTTGCTTAAGATATTTCTAAAATATCTGTACTGATTTATGAGAGAGAGGTGGGTTTTAGAGTGAAAGGAGATTATCTTACAGAGAACTGTGTGAGGGAAGTTTAATCTGTTTAACCAGCAATTGCACGCTCCGTCAGATCCTCAGCCCGTCCACGGTACACTTTAGTCGAAGAAGAAGCCTTTACCTGGTTTGACGATAGATCAGCTCAGTAAGCATCCTTCAGACTGTTTCCAGCGCCTCCGTTAAGCACAGCTAAAAATCCTCGGAGAGTCGTGCGTGGTTAGCTCAAAACAGACTTATAATCCCAAACGTCCCTGGTTCTTCATAACTCCAAACTCTTCATAACCGGTTGCATCTCTCAGAACTCTCATTCTCTTGGACTCTGGAATTCATAATTCTCTAATCTCCATTCTTCTCTTCTCCATTCTATGAACTGAGAAGTTGCCACATTTTATTTGGGTCGACTTCCTGTTCAATTTAGAGCTTTCTGATTCGTGGAAGGACCAGAAAGAGGAGTGGATTTGTGACGTAAGATGTTATCATAAGTCAAGGATTGTTTACAACATACAGAAAAGATTATTGCAGCAACAGCAGACTTCGTGGAGTCTCACACTTTGTAATCTTTTCAAATAGTAAAACATGACATTTTTCTCGGTAAACATTTTAGTTGACCGAAAACCAACCTTTAACATACTTACGACAGCTTGCTCATTTCAGACAGAAAATCAAGAAAGGCATATTCAGGTGATTTCTTCTCTGAATGAGGAACAAAAATCATTACTTACTGTTTATGTAAAATAAAAATTAGTAGTTCTTTTCAACCTGTAAAGCATTGAGTGAACTAACACAATTTGATTATCAAAACATTTGTAAGACAGTAATGATTATAGAGGATTGTCTTTTCTGCTTGATTAATTCAAGAAAGAAAGTTCATCAGATGGTTCAGACTTATTCAGATCAATGAAAATAACAGTCTCTGTCCATCTGGTATATTTGAGGTCGTCTGGTTCACTACACATCATGGATCAGAAATCTCTGCAGGTTGGATCGGAAAAATCCGATACATAAATTATGCTGGTATCGGCCTCCAATATTGATACTGGATCGGATTGGCCCCATCCCTAATTAAAATATTTCAATATTGTTTACAGAACATTAACAGTCATATTGTAATTAGTCCCCCCCCCCCAAAAAAACCTTGAAAACACAAAAAAAGATTAATGTTTAATGAGGAGGGATTTAAAAATGTATGTTTTTTTTTAGTTTATTCTTTGAAGCAAAATTAGTATGGTTATTTATACAGTTCTTAAGCAAAAGGGAGAAACCTTGCTAAACTTTAAAATAAATTAGAGTTCTAGTTAGACTTTGAATTATAAGTTTTGTTCAATTGAAGATCTGTTTGACTGCAGAGCAGATAGATTTACCCCACTCGAGTATGTGTGCCGTTCTACTGCACATCTGGAACAACATGACCATTACATAGTAGTCATGGGAGGAAAACTCCTGTGGTGTTGCCACAAATTTAGCTTCTGAAGTTTGCAAATAAACATTGTAACAAGTTTGATGCTTTTGTTTTTAAGGCGAAACGGAAAGATAAGTTGGAGAGGAAAAGCAGGATTTAATGATCTCTCCAGCTGTTATTCGTGGGGGTGAATTGATCAAATTCGATTCACTAAGTGGCTCCACCACTGAGACTTGATGTTCTCAGCGATAGAGTCAATGTAATTTTTCTTTGCCACAGATATCCTGGCCTTGTATTTTGATTCGTCTTGTTCTTATTTCCTCTTGTCTGTTGAAACTGGAGATCTCCCACCCAAAATCTGCTTCTGTAGTCTACGCGTGCATAAAATTAAGTTTTTTTTTCTACTCATCGTTCTTTACGTGCTCAGGAGGAGGGATTAACCTTAAGTTAAAAAATATGCAAATTTAATAAACATTTATTTTTCAAAACATAGCTAAACACTAATATATAAAAACTGACCATAATGATCTAAAATATACATTAAAGTAGTCCCTCGCCACTTCGCGGTTCGTTTTTCGTGGATTCACTCTATTTCGGTTTTTCAAAGTAAGACTGGACATGACACACAATTGGCTGACTGATGGATGAGATTGTTTATTTAAAATAAATTATTTTTAATGATTTAGTCTAGTCTTCGTGAAGGGTTAACCGTTTGCTGTCCAGCTGCACCGATCAACTTTTGTCTTCCAACTTAAAAATTCAAAGTATGTCACATCATAACATCATCATAATCACAAAATATAAATGTGTTAAAAGTTATTTCTAATTATTTTAGAACTTCTATGGTCAGTTGTTTCAGTGTAATTGATCAGTACATTTCTGCTCCGTGCTGCTGCTGCGTGAAAGATTTACCTTTGATTTCCATTACAGGGTTTACATTTAAATTGTTTATTTATGCAGAAGGAGGGAGATTGTGATGAATGAGTGTGATTGCAGTCTGGCACGTCATAACAAAGTTTACTGAACTTGAACATGAACTTGGGCTATCGATTCCTTACTTCGCAGTTCTTCACTTATTATGGGAGGGGGGGGGCAGGGTACGGAACCCCCGCGATAAACGAGGGACTACT
>NC_056503.1:8365172-8380139 GCF_014905685.2 Nematolebias whitei
CTTGTACTGCAACCTGACTTGTGTAAGTCTGCAGCATTTCTGGTGATAGTTCTTTTTTATTTTATTTTAATTTAATTTAATTTAATTTAATTTTTGTAAGCTTGCTAACTCGTTGATTTAGCTGTAGTCTACTAGAATAAATGGAAAATCTGCTTTAGTTTGGACCTCCAATTTAAGGGTTCTGATTCAGTGTGAAAATCTGGATATTTAACAGGATCAGTACTGACCAGCTTTAAATGCAATAAGTTCAAATTGGCTCAAGTTATAGTGTGATGTGTTTTAATATTTATACTGAATTGTTGCCCTAAAATTAAACAGGATTTAATAAAAATTACAAGTAATAATAATATCCTCATTGAATCGCCACCTTATCGTGGTGGAGGAGTTTGTGCGCCTGAATGATCCTAGGAGCGATGCTGTTGGGGGCACTTGTAATTGCCCCTGGTAGGGTCTCCCAAAGCAGATTGCTCCTAGGTGTCAGGCCAGACAAAGAGCGATTCAGAAGAATCTTATGGACAATAAAAAACAAGGAGCTCAGTGTTCCTTGCCTGGACGTGGGTTACTGGGGCCCCACCCTGGAGCCAGTCCTGGGGGAGTGGTCCATCAGCGAGTGCCTAGAGACCGGGTCTCTATATCCATTACGCCCGTCCGGCTCAGCTCAAATGACTAACATGTGTAGAGATATACCTGCGTCCCTGAATGTCATTTTGTAACAGGCCTTTTATTTATGTGACTGAGCAGTTCATTCTGTAAAGATCTTTCTGAAATAGAAAAAAACTCTTCATCCTTTGAACAACTGAGACATCCCACCCCCACTTCAGAACCTGGGACAGTTTAAAGTTTGTTTTCAGCATCTCTAACTCTGGGAAGGAGCCTGAGCTTGTACGTGAGGTTGAGAGGTACCGACTAGATATAGTTGGGTTCAACTCAACCCAAAGCATGGGCTCTGGAACCAATCTCTTGAGAGGGGCTGGACTTTATTCTGCTCGGGAGAAGCCCATGATGAGAGGCACTGAGCTGATGTGGGTCTACTCTTAGCCCCTCAACTTGGTGCCTGTGTGATGGAATTTTCCCTGGAAGGTGAGACGATGGCTTCCCTGCACCTTCAGGTGTGGGGACGGGCTCTGACTGTTGTTTTTGCCTACCCGCTAGAGCTGTCATTTCTAACCCAAACCCAGCCCGGACCAACCTGGATTAAGGCCGGACCAGGCCGTAATACTGTGATTAATGTGCGGGCCGGGCCGGTCTGGGCTTTGATGCAGTTTTATGAATCAAACAGCACACATTAAACTAAATAACAATGCACAATATAACATTGTGTTAATCTACTTAGGGGAGGAGGCAGCAGTAAGTTTACTGATGAGGAATGGAAAGATGCAAGTATGCATGGCCCCCCGCCCTGCTTTGCTCCTCTTATGAGACATGCAGAAGTACCAGAGCACAAAATCATTATCCACTACTTACACAGAGCTGCACTTTCCCAGTGGCCTAATTTTAACAAACTTAATGATGACACCTGCTGATGTGTGCCAGGTGCACGCTCAGGTCCACACCATGCTCTCAGCTGCCGTGGAAGAAGTTGCACTTCAAGTGACAACATCAAAAGCTGAAGCGAGCAGTACGTTCACACCACCACCATCCAAATAGAGAAGAGCACGTGCTTTTGCAGAGTGGGAGAACTCAGTGGATGAGCCATAGAGTGATCAGGTTACACTGCACATCACTCAAAAGCATGCTTTGGCACATGCTTCGGATCTTATCATCCATTAAATGGCCGCGAAGCGGATGGCTATGGCCGATTAACAAAATTTGCTGAGATTTTGTAAACTAAACTCGAATGTGTACCCAAAACTGACCAAGTTGGTGAGATCTGTGCTCTGCATCCCAGAGAGCAGCAGCGAGCAGCAGCGAGCAGCAGTGAGCGAGTTTTTAGCGCAGCTGGCCGCACAGACCAGCGGAGGACTCCTCTCAAACCTGCTATAGTGGACGCAATATTGTTCTTGACAATATGTAAAACCGTGTAAGTAGAACACAGTAACTTATTGACAGATTTTAAATATGTTTATAATTTTGTATTTAGGCAACTGGGGTCTAATCCCAGCTTTATTTTGCAGGTTCATAGCTGAAGGAATGAGGCTGTGGCTGATTATATGACAGACTGAGCCTGCTTTTTATTTTGTTCATGTTTGTACTTTGTACAATTCTTATTAATATATTTTTTGATCATTTTATTGTTCTTTACAACTCCCGTTATTGGATGAATGGAGGGCCGAAAGAAAAGCCGGAAACTAATTAGTTTCCGGCTTTTCTTTCAGTCCACCATCCATCCATCCATTAGCTTTACACGCTATGTCTGTTATTTGTTATATTTTGTTTATTAAAGTATTAGAATAAGCATTGTTGTAGAATGTAGGCCTTTTCAATTTATTTTTCATGCACACACCAGTTTTATTCTGTGGTGTAGTGCGGGTGTACAACGTTAAATCGCTCCGTCATCAGCCGACATCGTGACTCATTAATTTGGCATGACTTTTTATGTCTTAATTAAAATAGCCTTGTTCTATATTTTTCCAAATAATTTTGCTATAAAAATATTTTTGTTCATCTGTATAATAACCTATCTTTAGAGTTGATTTTTTTAAGGCTATTTGTTTTGTATGTTAATTTTCATTTGGTTACTTGTTAGTAAAAAATAAATGTTATATCTTCCTTTTGTTATGTTTTTTAAAACGATCATGTCAAACTGATTTGCTTACAAAAACAGAAAAAGCTTAATTATTTAAAAAAAAAGAAGTCTTTTTTCAGGTTCAGACCCCTTCCAGGGAAGAGCTGTCATTTCTAACCCAAACCTAGAACCCGGCCCTGCCTGACCCGGGCCATAATAATATGCTTAATTCATTCATTCAACCTTTATTTAGACAGGTAAATCCCATTGAGCCTCGAGGACTCATTTACAAGTGAGACCTGATAAAATGTGTTTAATGTGCGGGCCGGGTTGGCGTTGGGCTTTTTATTGCATCAGGGACGTGCGCGGCCGACAATCCAATATATGCAAACATGGCTTGTCATACTACATCTGCTGCACGTAGCCATTTGACTGCACACTGACCAGCCAGTTGAAAGAGGTAAAACGTTCAGTTAAGCTTCAGATGGACTACTGCCAGAGATCCATCAGCATAAATGGATGTTCATCCAGCCGCTGCATTCAGTGGACGCATGCGGCCGACGACCCAAACAGGTGAGATCACAAAATATCCGACATGTCAGAGCAGGGTCCAATGCAGGGGAAGCATTTAATGCACTTTGAGGGCTTCTCAGCTCTGATCTTCTGCCACCTCCGCCGCGTGCGACCACTAACCATTAATAATAGCCAGTGGTATAAGCAGTCAAAGCTCATTTAAAAATTATGAGGTTTTTTTTCTCGGGTTCGGACCTGTAATTATTGTTAATTTGTCGGATCGGGTGGGGTTCGGAGTTGATGGCTGATGGTCTGTTCGTATTATTTGGACCTGAGTGCAACTCTAGTTCAGGGTGGGAGTTGGACTCCACCAGGGCTGCCTGTTGTCACAGATTATGTTCGTAACTTTTATGGACAGAATTTCTCGGTGCAGCCAGGCAGTGCAGGGATTCAGTTTATGTGGCCTCAGGGTTCCATCTCAGCTTTTTGCGAATGATATGGTCCTGTTGGCACGTAACATCTAGTGTAAAACGTCTAGTGAAACTGGGACCTTGAGTACACAATTTTGTTCCACCTCATGCACCACATGTGATGTGAATGACAATAAATTCACCTTGAACCTTAAACCTTGTCTGCAGTTATTTGCACTAGGATTTTAATGTTGTCTTCTGTCATCTACAGGCAGCACAATGACTTAGTGGTTTGCACTGTTGCCTCACAGTAAGAAGGCCCTTGATTCAATTTCCTGTTTGGACCATAGGCCTTTCTGTGTAGCGTTTGCACATTCTCCTCATGTTTACATGGTATTACGTATTGCATGATTTTCTCCCACAGTCCAAAAACATGCATGTTGGGCTGCCTTCAGGCCCATGCCAAAGAGATCTGTAATCTCAATTGGATTTGCTTGGTTGAATAAAGGTTAAAAAAATTAAATTACATAGATATACATAAGTACATAAATTACTTTTGATCCTATTTTTTCTTAAAACTGTATTAGTTACACTGTCATATATAGCAACATGGTTCTGCAGGGATGTTGTCTTGTTTTGCTATGTACTGTGTCAATCACATAGTTAATTTGACAACAAAGTCTTATTGTCCTAACTTGATTGTTGTTTATACCATACATTGATTACTAGGGGAAAAAAAAGTTTAATAACCGTTATAACTTTTAGCAAAACATTGTTAAAGAAAATGTTAAGTAAAGTGGTCAGGGTGTGGTTTTGTCACCAAGTTTATATAATCTACAAGGGTCTGTTTACATGAAAATTATATCTGAAAACATTACTGTTTTGTCAATGTTTATTGTGGCAAATAAATAAGAAAAATATTTGTTTACGTTGATGAGTTGTAGTTTCCATGTCAGGCAGGTTACAAGATAAGAAATGATGGAGGTTTCAAGAAAAGTTGTGTGTTGTGTTTGATGAACAGGTACATAGAAAAAGGGGCAAATACATGTACATGTATTCACGTTGAATTTGGCAACAGTGATGTTGGTGACACTGCATCGCACATGAAGTGTCAGCATGATCACCATTACATTCAAACTGATAAATATCTGAATGCTTTTGGACCAAAGATGTTGTTGGTCATCTCCTTCACCCTGGTTAAAAGGTGAGTAGCACAAACAACACCCTCCTCTCTGGCATTTATTGTAACTGTTGTTAGTGCAGAACAACCTTTGTCCGCAGCCGCCTGTAGTGTGCATGTTTCAAACTATTTCAGGATTTTCCTCAAAAAGCTCCACTCTGAGACCTGGATTTAGATTTTGTTTTGTTTTGTTTTTGATTGTCCAGAGGACCAGACTTAACTTTTTTTATTTGTCTACCTGGATTATTGAGCATGCATCGGCATGGATTTAGAATCCTTCTTTTGTACTAGGGATGGGGCTGTAGTGAACCAGATGACCTCAAATCTACCAGATGGACAGAGACTGTTATTTTCATTGATCTGAATAAGTCTGAACCATCTGATGACTTTCTTTATTGAATTAATCAAGCAGAAAAGACAATCCTCTATAATCATTACTGTTTTACAAATGTTTTAATAATCAATTGTGGTAGTTTCACTCAATGCTTATAGGTTGAAAAGAACTACTCATCTTTATTTTACATAAACAGTAAGTAATGATTTTTATTCCTCATTCCAAGAAGAAATCACCTGAATATGCATTTCGTGATTTTCTGTCTGAAATGAGCAAGCTGTCGTAAGTATGTGAAAGGTTGGTTTTCGGTCAACTAAAATGTTTACTGAAGAAGAAATGTCATGTTTAACTATTTGAGAAGATATCAGAGTAAATGACTCCACGAAGTCTGCTGCTTCTGCAATAATCTTTTCTGTATGTGAAAACAGATTCATTCTCTGACCTTGGCTTAGATAACATCTTACGTCACAAAACCACTCCTCTTTCTGGTCCTTCCACGAATCAGAAAGCTCTAAATTGAACAGGAAGTCGACCCAAATAAAATGTGGCAACTTCCCAGTTCATGTTAGATTGAGAGTGCAGTCGGTTCTGAAAGTTTCAGAGCAATGAAGAGTCCAAGAGAGCAATGAAGAATACAGAGACGTTTTGGGATTATAATTCTGTTTGAACTAACCACGCATGACTCTCTGAAGGTTTGGTAGTTCTCGACGGAGACGCTGAAACGAGTCAGAAAGGAACTACTCCGACGCTGATTCATCATCAACAGGTAGATGGTTCTATTTTGACCAAGTGTACCGTGAGAAGCTGAGATCTGACGGAGCGTGCAATTTCTGGTTAAACAGATTAAATTTCCCTCACATATTCCTCTGTAAGATAAATCTCCATTTAATCTTAAACTCACCTCTCTCTCATAAATCAGTACGGATATTTTTAGAAATATCTGAAGCAAAGTCCTCAAATCACCGCCGAGTGATTTGAAGTTCATTATTTGTGAAACTGTCTGTTATTATTTTCATATTTTGCCAAATTAATGTAAATGTTTGATGTTAAACTTTGATTCTGAAAATAAATGACTCCATTCATTTGATGGGTCAAAGATAAATAACGTCTCTCGTTACATTTTGTGTTAAATTCAATGCACGGCATTTACAGTCAGAAAAATGAAGAACTCGTGAAAAGTATGCATAAATATATATCCATATATTTGTCATACAACAAGTGACACGTACCCACGTGACTCACTACAGGGCCAATCCGATCCGGTATTGGCCTCCGATTGCAGCATTATTTATGTATCGGATTTTTTTCGATCCAACCTACAGAGATTTCCGATTCATGATGCATGTCTGTGTTTGATGAAACTTCTCCTCGTGATTCCCTGCCAGCTGCTCTGCACGTTGGCTTCAAACTATGGAATGGATTTCCTGAACGGAGGTGTGTCTCATGAACCAAGAGTAATAAGACCCGCTTCACAGTCAGGAAATCCATTTCATAGTTTGCAGCCAGCTAAAACGTGCAGTAGCATTGTGGCTAACAGCTAACCAACTTTTCATCTAAACATGTCCGCTGTGTAAAAGTATTTTACACTTGAAACACCACAAAGCAAGACAGCAATGTGCAATGTCTGCAGAGCCATAGCACCACATTAAAGCGTGGTAAAATTAGTTTTGCGTTGGACATTCGAGCTCCGTGGCTTCAGCGATTCACTCCTCTCGCTCAGCCGAAGCAGGCAGCCCGACCCCAGCCAGCCACGCCCAATCTGCCCATCTAGAAAATGAAGGATTTCGCAGTTTGATTGAATACTTGTAGCCAAGACATAGTTTACCCTCCAGGAGATATTTATCAGTACAACAGAAGACAATCATAAAAACGCATATGAATTGAAAATTACAAGAGAATTATATTAAAAAAACGAAACAAAAACAGTTGCATTATGAAGCAATGTAAAATACTAAAAACAGGAACATGTCTGTCTTGGTTTATGCCATGAACTTAGCAGGTGTTTAAAGTATTTTTTTATTCATTCATTTAAAAGAAACAAAATAAAACCATCAAAAAGAGAAGAAAAAAAAAACATTGAATGAAAAGAGTGCAGAAAGTAGAGAAAAAAAATCTTATATCTGCCCCTTATATAAAAAAAAACCTTTAAACAGTCACTTAAATTAATCACCTTAATATCCACTTTAAAGCTAAGAATAAAAAAAAATTGTTTTGTGTTAGAATTTAATTCTAACTTTGAAACTAATCCAACATTAATAAAACTTACTTGCCTTTTTGGACATGCATGCATATATTTGTAAAATTGTACTTGCCTGTAGAGAGGAGATTATTACAGCCTCATATAAAATCAATAATGATGATGATATCGGAAAGTATCGGTATCGGCCGATATCCAGATTTGGGAATCGGGATCGGATCCGAAGTTAAAAAAAGTGGATTGGTACACGAACAGCCGTAATGTGGCCGAAAAGCTCTGGTTTCACTCATAAAACATGCCGTATAAACAGGACCTAAGTCTCTTAAAGCATGTACTTGCACTTTGCCACCATCTCAACTTTCCTCGACTTTGCACAACCCAGTACCAGTTAAGAGCCCCCACACTTTCAGTATCCACTGCGCTCAGCCTGGTTTATGGGATCATCTTGTTTGAGGTTATGAGTGGGCTGCTCTGAGGTGCCAATTTTGACAGAATCAGACAGCAACTGTTTGGCCAGCAGAACTATGTTACTGGATGACCCACCCAGCAAAACTGCAAATTACATCTGAACCTCTACTTCCTCAATGTTTTAATGGATGATACCCAGGAAATGAACACATTTACTGAGAGATATTGAAGATGATGGTGCAGCCTGGCTACACCCAGACTTATGAGCAGTGTTGTGATAAGCTAATGACATTCAAGTCGGATAACAGGGCAATTAAGGACCACAATGGGTGGAGTGGCTCAAACTCAAAAAGACCAGTAATGATCCTTCCCACTTCACATTGAAAATCCCACCCACTTTGTATGGAAAATCCTGCCCAGAGCGAGGAAACAGGTCAGCCTCTACTGTAGTGGCAAATCACCTACATCTGAGATGAAATAAGTTAGGAGTTTTTATGTGTTCTGTGTTTTCTGCACCTCCCCGTGTTTCTCTCCCTTGTTTACAGTGTCTGTCACACCTGTCTCAGTCCACACTCACACCAGGTGTTTCTGATCACGTCTCATTAGTTTCTGTATATAATCCACATCTTTTCTCTTCTCTGGAATCTGGGTATTATCCTTTCGTAGTTTCATAGTTTGTGTCTGCTCTACGTGTCTTCACCTCCCTGTAAATAAGTTTTGCTGCCTAGTCAGTACTTTGTTTTGTTTATTTATAATAAATTGTCAAATTACTTATTTTACTCAAGAGTCTCCATCTTTTTCTTGCACATGGGTTCAACACATTACCAAGCAGATTATGTCACTGAGAAGAGGAGAGCCGAGTGCAGCCGCACTTACCAATTGCAAAGCAGCATATGTGGTGAAACAGAAAGACGAAAAGACAAACAAGAAAACAAAAATCCGGGAATCCCATCCTTTCAATAAGAAACGTAAAAATAAAATAAAACTGAGATGACACCATAGTGCTTCACAAAAAGGCAATGTCTTTGCAGCACCTTTTCAACAACTACAATCTCTCATCAGAAAGTTTAAATGAAAAATCTTATAAAGTGTGGACTGACTGAAGTGCCTGGTAAGATTTTAACCAAGTTAAATTATGTGCAGAGATCATCAGACCAGATGGATGCTAAAGCCAGGTGATGCATGTTGTTGTCAGGCTGATATTGTTACCAGCTTAATTCATCCTTACTCCTTTATCAACATTAAACACCACAGAGTTACTAAAAAAGTCCTTATCAAATACTTCTGACAAACACACATCTTGACACCTAATGGAAGGCAAAGTACTCAATTATTCTTTGTGAGGAGTTAACCAAAAGAACCATCACTTTTTGTAAGTCTAGAATAAAAATAAACAGCCCTTTTCTGTAGCGGTGGGATCAAAAGCATGACACCAAGAGATATCACCATCAGTATGCAAGGAAACTCCACTTGCTCACTGTCTACAGTCCTCAGGCACTACCACAATTCTCCAAGGAGACCCCTGTATTCTCAATACAAAGTGATTATTATGCATAATATTCAAGTTCATCTTTTACTTTCACGAGAAGATCCTCCTTGTTCTTGACTGGATAGTATGCATCAAACTGTTAATTCACAGCTTGATTTATCATGCCACAAATCGCAGGGGATGAAATCATTGGTAAGAAGTGGCAGTCCTTATTTAAAAAGAAAGTTGTGATCCAAGGGCAGCACGGTGGCACAACTGGTAGAGCTGCTGCCTCTCAGTGAGCAGGTCCTTGGTTCAAACCCCGGTCCAGGGGCCTTTCTGGGTGGAGTTTGCATGTTCTCTCCGTGCATGCGTGGGTTTTCTCCGGGTACTCCGGTTTCCTCCCACAGACCAAAAACATGCATGTTAGGCTGATTGGTAACTCTAAATTGTCCCTAGGTGTGAGTGAGAGAGTGAATGGTTGTCTCGTTTGTCTCTATGTGGCCCTGTGATGGACTTGCGACCCGTCCAGGGTGTACCCCGCCTCTCGCACAGTGATTGCTGGACATGGGCACCAGCGACCCCCATGACTCAAAATGGAATAAGCGGGTAAAGATAATGGATGGATGGATGGATGGTTGTGATCCAATTGTAGTTGCAAAAGTTCTATCTGCTTAAGTCTGCTGGCAACATAAATAAATTGTCAATGCACAGTGACACCTGATTGTGTCAAAACGCAACTGGAAAAGAGTGTTCATCTTATTTTTAGAACCAAAGCAGTCACGCCGATGAAACAATTCCTGGCATTGCGTATTCAAAATGTGAACATGGAAGCCATTTTCTCATATTAAATTATGTTGGGTAAAGAAAACAAACCTATTCCATCACTTGGCTTGTGTGAGCAACAACTTAAAGGTTTTGACAGAATGAGGTTTCACTCATATTAGCATCAAGTGTGACAAGCATGAAGTTAAGATTCTTGGTAGAATAAAGAGTTGGCACCTTGACAAGGCACTATCTGCGTGGAGTCCCCTGGTCTACTCACTTCACAAATTTATCATGACAGCCTATGCTAATGAGACACAGCTATTGGCCCATTTCTTTGCTCCTTAAAAGAATAGATTAAACAAAATTCTTAACATTGAGAGTGTTTTGTGGAGGGTGTTTATGTGTGCATTAGTATGCAAGCTAGTTGTGAGTTTTAAAATCAGCCTATCTATCTCCAGCTATGGTATTTGTCTTATTTATATGTAAATTTAGGCATATCTGTGTGACTTTAAGTCAGCATCCATAAGTGTGTGTGTGTATAATAAGTGTTGGTAAACATAAATGTCCTTCAGCTAGCTTTTGCAAAAGATAATTACCCCTCCTTACTGCAGATAGGTTAGAAAATAAAGGTCTATAAGAATCGCTAATTATACCTTTAATTAATCGCCATGGTGCCAAGCGCTAACAATGTATGCACGTGCAGCTGGTCATTGATTGTCCCTCCTCACAGGGGAATGGGAAATACCCTTCGTCTGTTTGTGCATGTTATGAGCATGACAGCTTGGAAAAATAAGTAAGATACCTAATTCCATTTTGGTGTGTTACTGCATCAAATCGTAAAAAAAAGTCACTATCAAAATTGGGTTGTTACATCATAATCCAAGATGGTCACCACCATATCAAATTGACCACCCCATCATTTGAGGTAACTATGCTTCCTAGATTCCATACACTCTTTGCTGTCATTCACTCATAGTTCATGTTGGATTCATTTAAAGTCATTTTACAGTTTACAGTTTTTCATTATTTTCTCAACTCATTCACTGATATTCCAAATTTACTTCAATTAAATTTGCATTTGTTCCTATTTATTTCACTCCAACATTATTGTAGATTTATTTCTGCTTCACTTAAAGCTGACCTGAGCAGAAACAGCCTCAAGGACATTGAGGTGAATTCATTCAAGCTTTATACTTTACTGACAAGTGAATAAAGCTTCATCTGGTAGGTATATGAAATAAATTAGAAGAAAATGTGAAGCAACATATCCAGAAAATAACTTGGCGTGTGGGGGATCTTTAACATGAGTATTTGTAGTGCTGCCCAAAGCTGGGGTAACTTACACACAGTTACTTTAACACAACATCTGACTCAGACAGCAAATAAACTGGGTATGAGGCTGCACAATGATTTTATACTCAATGCACAGATTAAATTAGTGATCAAGTCCAGCCTTTATAACTTGAGACAAATAGCCAAAGTCAAATTATTTATTTCACAGCACCATTTTGAAATTTTAATCCATGCATGTATCACTACTTGTTAAGACTACTGCAATGAAATGATTTTAACAGTTCATTATTTGTACTCACAAAAATTAATTAATTTATTCTGCTGGGGGACTTCAGTTCCCACATGGGTAATGACAGCGTGACCCGGAGGGACCTGATTGGGAAGAACGTCCTCTATGATCTGAACCCAAGCGATGTTCTGTTGTTGAACTTCTGTGCTAGTCATAGTTTGTCCATCACAAAAACCATGTCTGAACATAAACGGGTCCATTAGTGCAAGTGGCACCAGGACGCTCTTGGTCGTAGATCGATGATTAACTTTGTAGTTCTGTCATCTTATTTGTGGCCATTTGTTTTGAACACTCTAGTGAAGAGGGACTGAGCTGTCAACTGATCACCACCTGGTAGTGAGTCTGGTCAGATGTTGGGGGAAGATGCTGGACAGACCCGGTAGACCCAAACATGTAGTGAGGGTTTGATGGGAACTCCTGGGAGAAGAAACTAGCAGAAAGATCTTCAACTCACACCTCCAGGAGAACTTTAACTGCATCCCAGCTGAGGCAGGGTACATTAAGTCTGAGTGGGCCATGTCCCACGCCTCAATTGTTGAAGAAGCTACCTATAGCTAAGTTGCAAGTTTGTCTGTGCTTCTTGTGGTGGTCATCCTTGAACTTGATGGTGGATATCATGGGTTAGGGAGGCTGTAAAGCTGAATAAGGAGCCCTATCGGGCATTGCTGGCTGGTGGGACTCCGGAGGAAGCTGAGTAGTACCGGAGGGCCAAGTGGTCCATAGCCTTGGCTGTTGCTGAGGCAAAGACTCAGATGTGGGAGGAGTTCAGTGAGGCCTTGAATAGAGATTCTTGGTACCCTCGAAGGAGATTCTGGAAAACCATCAGGTGGCTGAACAGGGAACACAGTGCTATACTAACACTGTGTTCAGTGAAGGTAGAGTGCTGTTGACCTCTACCATTTGTGAGGTGGAAGGAATATTGCTCGGACCTTCTCAATCTCACCGGCACGTCTTCCATGGAGGAAGCTGAGTTGGGGGGCTTTTAGGGTTGGTCTGTGGCTGAGGTCACCAAGGTAGCTCCACAGTGGTGGCTCCAGGGACAAGTGTAAGTAAGTGCTATATGTTGTCATCATTGTATGTTCCAATACAATGACAAAATTGGTCATCTGCATTTAACCCATTGCACCTGGGATACACCCATGTGGAGCAGTGGGCAGCTATTGAACACCCGGGGAGCAGTTAGGGATCAAGTGTCTTGCTCAGAGACACCACGAAATGTGGGAATGGCTGGGAGTTGAACCGTGACTTTCTGGTCTCAAGTCGGCTGCCCTTCCTCTGCCTCTTCTCGGCCCCAGGGGTGGATGAGATTCACCCTGATTTCCTTAAGACTCTGGATGTTGTGGGGCTAACTTGGCTGACATACCATTACAACATCACTTGGACATTGGGGTCAGTGCCAATGGAGACTAGGGTGGTGGTTCCCTTCTTCAAAAAGGAGGACTGGAGGGTGTGTTCCAATGACAGGGGCATCATTCTCCTTAGCCTCCTTGGTAAGGTCTATTCAGGGGCACTGGAGAAGTGAGTACGATTGTTGGTCAAACTTCAGATCCAGGAGCAACAATGCAGGCTCCGTCCTGGCTGTGGAAGACTGGAACAGCTTTTTACCCTCACTAGGGTCCTCGAGGGGTCATGGGAGTTTGCCCCTCCAGTCTACATGTGTTTTGTGGACTTGGAGAAAGCTTTTGACCTTATTTCTAGAGGTACATTGTGGGTGGTGCTACATTAGTATGGGATTTGGGACCCATTGCTACGGGCTGTTCTAATGGGAGAAGACCCCGGGGAAGACCCAGGATATGACTGAGAGATTAAGGTGGCCTCGGAACACCTTGGAATTGTTCCAGAAGAGCTGGAAGAGGTGGCTGTGGAAAGAGATGTCTGGGCCTCCCTGCTCAAGCTGCTGCTCCCATGACCTGACTTCAGAACAAGCAGAATATAATGGATGGATGGATATATTTTTACTGTTTCAATTGTTTGCTGTGTTGTGTACAGCACTTTGGTCAATGGTGTGTTTTAAAGTGCTTTATAAATAAAGTTAAGTTGTGTTGTATTGTACCAAGACTGCATAATTCCATCACTTTTTTTGGGGCTTTACAGGATAATTCACATGTTCAAAGTCTGACATGACATTTTGAATGAAAAACATCTCAGTTGTTTACAAAAAAAGAATCACTGATACACAGGTTTGTATAGCTGTGGCACATACGTATAACACTCATTTGTGAATAGAGAGACATTCTGACAACATATTCAAACAATGAAGTGTCCAACGGACTCATAGTACAGGAATGAAAGTACAAGACAGCAAGAGCTGGCTGAGCTTTACATGGCCAAGGCAAATAAATAAATATAAGTAGGGGAAGTAGGACAGCAGCCAGTGCTAAGCAGTGTAGAAGAAGATAAAGAGAGAATTTTAAACGTATCTTGTGTCACTCCTGATCTGCTCCCCTGTCCATTTCAGTAGCTAATTTTCTTGACTGCCTTCTTTCTTGGGTGTTGATATGTCATGTATAATTTGAGCACATCCTTTGGCAGGGAATCCGCTTATTTCCTGTTAGCTTCTTTATAAAAGAGAGCAAGCAAACCAGCAGCAAGGTGAAAGGCAAGGCTCAGCCTTTGATAGTTGCCTGTGAAAGGACAAGCCATTTAAAGTGTCCCCAGATTCATTTACTCACCAGCATCAACCTGTCTGTATCAACCAAACTGGGTCTGCATCACCACAGGCACTGAGTTGCATTGATAGAAAGTAATAGTTTGGTATAAGTGTGGCTAGATACTTTAAATGGATGTAAATCACGGACAACATGAATGCTGGAGAAGTAAAATCAAAGTGGACACCTCATGCTGTCTTCACTAGAGTTTATAGATGCACTCTAAGGTGACCTATAACTATTCAGAGATCCCTAACATTTATGTTTGAAAGTCAAAGTACACACACATGAAGGCATAAATCTGGGTGTCTAAAGTGAATACCTCTTGAAAAAGTATCACTTATAAATATATCAAACAGACAAACAGAGGAAGGTTATCTGGTGACGGTATTTCATTCACCTACCACTAATAAGCAAATTGCATTCATAATGGGGGTGGAGGTGAATAGCTCCAGAATGTAATGTGGCTTTTCTCTGGCTATCAATTTCCTCTTGTAAGTCGCAGAGGAGTGAATCTTGTTTTTTTGGGTTTGGAACCTCAGTCCATCTATCATTATCTTTACCAATTTCTTTCTTTCTGGATCATGGAGGTCACTGGTACCCATATCCAGCAGTCACTGTGCAAGAGGCGGAATATGCCCTGTAGAGGCTACAAGTCCAACACAAGGACACATAGGGACAAACAAGAGAAAAAAATAACATTCACTCTCACACTCACATCTATGAACGATTTAGAGTTGCCAGTTAGCCTAACATGCATGTTTTTGTCTGTTGGAGGAAACCAGAGTATATAT
>NC_056503.1:8400139-8414760 GCF_014905685.2 Nematolebias whitei
ATAGATAGATAGATAGATAGATAGATAGATAGATAGATAGATAGATACCCTAAATCAATATCAAACTATAGTTTCCTCAAATGAATTGGACGGTCCAGTTTAAACATGCATATGGTGGTGGCCATCTTGGATTTTCACATGGCAACTCCGTTTTTGACGATGACCTGTCGTATGCCTAAATGCAGCCACACACTAAACATGAAGTTGATACCTCACCTTTTATATAAGCTATCATGCTAACAAGATGGAGAGATGGAGGGTATTTCCAATTACTTGTCTTTGCTCTGCAATGGGAGACAAAAAATAGTTTGAACGGTATGACCAACTTTGCAAAATCTTACTCATGAATTTTACTATTTTTCTAGAACCACTCTTACAGTGAATGCATTTTTAATTTTTTATATATTTTTTTAATATTTCACAATGACTAAATAAAAAAATAGTAATTTATGACCTCATTCAACAATAAATAAAAATAAAAAAAAACATTACAGATTTAAAAAACTGAAACATAGTAAATGCAATCACGTTAAACATGGAGTGAAATCAATAGTTTCCGTTGTCCAATTTTGTGCCTGGAAATGGCCTCAGGAGAGAACAGGTGCCCTCTGTTGAATGAGGCCGTTTGGAGTTCATTGTGTTCAAATGTTTTTCTGCCTCTGAGGATATTTCCTCCACCACTGAGCAAAGTGATGAAATAAAGACCTTTCTAAATTGCTTCTTTTATCAAAGATTATGTTTATTAAATTGTTTTCCCACACACACAAGTTCTAGTTTATTTAATTAGTTGAAGTATCTCAGTTTTATTTGTTGTGGGAAGTTTCAAAATCTGTGTTTTGTAAGGCGTATAGGGCCTAAACTAAAATAAGTATGATCACAGTGTGCTACGAATTGATGGAGAAACATTGGACACCAGCGGTTCAGAAGAAAACATATTCTGAAGATGTTTCTGTTTAGGAAATAAACCTCTGCTCATATCTTCTGTGTTGGTTTGTCTCCCAGTTTATGTTAGATTGAAGACCTAAATGCAGGAGCAAACATGAAGAATTGCAGCAGATGACGAATAAAAAAAAGTCAAATTAAATTCACGAAACAAAAGCAAAAACAGAAAGTTATGCAGGGGCAAGAAGCCAAAAGTAGTGCAAATAAAAAACAAGCATTGAAAACAGGAATAGAAAGAGGAACAAATGTAATTATTAGACAAAAATACATAAATAAATAAATACATCTCGTTAAATTGTGGGGAGATCTGTAAAAGACCCAGGGTATGAATAAAAACAGAATGCATAAAAGGAAGATTCACAAAATAAAACAGGAGAATCAGTGCACACGAGTTAGGATCTTACTGGGTTGCATGAGATGAGTCTGTGACACAGACAAAAGGAACTCTTTAGTTAAAGTCTTAATAAATTCTGAGTATTTTGGTCCAAGTAAAAAGTGAGCCAGTATTTTGCTCAGTTTCTAAAAATCCCAGCAGGTTTTTCTTTACATGACTTGCACAACTTATTCTAGTCCTGCACATTATTTTACTGCCGGCATCATCAGTCGCACCTTTGGTGGAGTTTAATCTACTGAGGTATGGTTTAGAGATGCAGACAAGCTCATTTCAGTAATTATTTATGATCTGGAAGCTTTTTAGACTTGGACATCCTGAGCTGTAGCCCTGGATCATTTCTCAGATTAAAAAAAAAAAGTGTCAGTGCAAGAGGACAAGTATCCGTGTGGGGGGTTCACGACACCCAGAACAATTCTGCAGCTGCTCTAAGAGAAACTTTATCACAATTTTTAACATGTTCAAAATATGAATGATATAAACAATTATGTCTTCCAATCAGGTGAGGAAATCGAGAACTTCAGGAAAAGTTTCAAAACATTTTGTACTATTTTTACAGTATTTAAACATTTTACATAAAGTGTAAAAGTAGTACAAGTGTTGTTACTATGATCACTTGTTATGATGCTATTATAAACAGAGCAAAGCCTCAGGATTTTTGTTCTTTAGTTGGATGTAAAAGAGAATGTATGAAACGTTCAACCAGGAGTCTCCAACCGTTTGTTGTACCACAGAGCGGATTTATACAAGCTCGTTTTTCCATGACCAGCAGGGGTGGGAGGTCACGTGCATAATAAAATACTATAAAGTGCATCATATATAATTTGTTATTTACTGCTTTAATTTAAATATACTTATACTTTTATATTTTGTAATATCATGTATTATTATTTTGTGATTTATTTAATATGATAAATTATTTAATATAACAAAACTTAAAAATCCAGTTAGCCACTAAATACGATGCTCTCAGCAGACACATGAAATGAAGTGGCAGCCTTCAGTAAATGTTTCTAACCTTCAAGTTCACCTTTTTTCTTTCATAAAACTCCATAAGCGTTTCTAATGACGTGTTCAGTGTCCCTGTGGTGATGCAGAGAGGTCGCCACGTCACACTCGGAGCGTGTGACTCACCTGATGAGGTGAACCCATCATTTAAGTTGGACTCTGTAAATTCTTTTAAATGCTTTGGTGGTCGTTGTCGAGCCTTCTGCTCTCATCTGTAGGCCTTTTCCCGTTCTCAGATAAACTCTCCAGCCTCATTTGTTGTTCACTTATTTTGCTAAAGTTAGTTTGAGAGCTTGTGACGTGTCCCTGTGTTATTTTGTGAGAATGACTGCCCAATTAATTCATGTGCTCTCTCTAGACAGCTGATTGGCTGGTCGGGGTTTAAAGGGATCAAGCTCCGCCTGTTGGACGAGCGAGGGAGGTCAGAGGAGAGACGTTGGTCTGATGGTTGCTGGCTTTTCTCTCCGGCCTCGCTCCTGCTCCTGTTGGAGATGCCAGTGGTTGCAATGGTCATTGATTTTGTTGAGCTGTTTGTTGTTGGGACTGGGAGTTACCGGACGTCACGGTGTTTTCAGTTTTTTGGTTGTAGGGTTAGTCCTCAGATCATAAGGTGAGGGGAGTGGTCTCAATCCAACGGTCAACTGCTGGCTGGCTCAGGGCGTCGCCCTCTTTTTGTGTGTTTTAGCCGGAGCTCCCAGGTTACTGCTCTGTTCAGGTGATTGGTGACTGAAGTCTTGTCTAAATGCACAATCGTCTGGACTTCATGTTGAGCGTCCTGTCATTTGCTAATGGGCATTCTCAGGACCATAACAGAGCTACCAGTGAAATGAAAAAACAAAACATCTGGGACAGAGTCAAGAGCTAAAATTGTGTAGACAGAAGTGGTGGCTTTTCAAAATAAAATACCACACAGACTAACATAAATAGAATAATATTTCAAAATACAGTATTTTTCTACCATCCATCCATCTATCCATCCACCCACCCACCCACCTACCCATCCGTCCATCCACCCACCCAGCCAGCCACTCTGTTTTCCTTTCCAAGGTTGAGTTGAGAAGATGACATCCTTCTCCCCAACAATGATCTCCTACTCCTGCTTAAAAATGTAAAGGCATTCCCATTCACATTGTATATAATAATTGATGTGTCATTTGTGCTTACCCCAAGTGCTGCCACTGTCTACCCCCCCCCCCCCAACCCCCATTTGATTTCCCTCCAGACGGAGATATCTAGGGGGTTCTTAATAAGACGTACAAACCATCTCAGCTGATGCCTTCAATAAACAAGACAAAGGTTGCACTTTTCAGTCCTTTGGTTCAGTTTCTTCTTCATTACAACAGACTGGAGCAACATGTTCAGTACTTTTGACAGAGCCCTGATCAGTAGTTTTACCTCCTGTTCCATACCAATGGCAATACATATGTCCACTCGTTTAAAATATTTTCTAATGTGGAAACAGATTCTTATATCTTTCACTTTTTGCCATAGGGCATCACTTACGACCCGCAACAGGATCCATTATAAAATTTAGGATTTCCAGTACAGTGCATGGTGACACTCTGCCCAACCAAAGAATGTAATCCTGCTATTGAAGTATTGATCATTGCATTTCATGATACCTCTTGCAGCAAGGTCCAGCTGTCAGTGATCATGATCGCTGAGTACTTTGGGCTCAGATCCAAACAGCCAATGGATTTGGCTCCAGTCAGCTTTTGTCACTCTGCTCACGGCCTAAACAAAACCAAGGCCAGTGAGGAGATGGTATTTTCTACACACTCAGGGCAAAAATCAAACAAGGAAAAAATATGCCAGTAAGAGAAACACAAAGTTATCTTGAGATGTTTATAAATGTTAAAGGCAGCTTAGTGGAAACTGGTTAGAGGGTTGCAAAGTTGCAAACACAATAAGTGATGTTACCTTAAACGAAAGAAATACAGAATCCAACAAAGACTGTGTTTTGGATGACCCCACAACATGAATGTTCATCTTTATCTTGTTCTCGGGGTAGATTTGAGGAAAATCCCCTATCAAATTATCAATGCTGCCTGAACATGGCACCCGGTATCATTTGTATTTAGATTGCCATCAGTTACATCACCAAACCACCGTGCCTACAAGACAGGGACTGAACCTTTTCAGTGGAGCCTGTGGTAATGAATGTTGGCTGGAAGCAAGGTGAGAGGAAGGAATGGACGAACTTGTTATGAAGCAGCTCCCGCATTACCTCTGTGGAAAAAAAGCAATAAAAACTGGAAGCAGAAGAGAAGAAAATGGAACGGATGTGCAGTAAATACATGTGCAGCATTTTTAAGTTTAAAGTTCTTAAGGATAACCGTTTGTATCCTTTTTGCTCTGATAATTTCATTTTGCAATGCAAATATATGCCCTGCTGCATGCTCAAAAATCCAGGTGGATAAATCTAATAAGATCGGATGCTGTCTGAAGGACGGATTCTTCTTTGTTTAAACTTTTTTTTTAATCTAAAGGACTTCTTCAGTGTGAAGAGCTGCATTATTATAAGCATCACCTTCTCATAGAGGATCAACCAGTGTGCTAGTGACAGCTGAAACTAGCTGTTCACATGCAAAAGGAGGCCCATCAGTCTAATGACCGATCATTAGTGCCCAGATGGCTGCTTGATATTCACAGAGGGCTGTGTGATACTTTGCACTGTATGAGAGGGACAGTTGGACAAGGAGGCCTCTGCCCCTGTTTAATGACGGACAGATTATCTTTACAAAGATGGCCTCCTTTACTCCTCTCTCAAACCAATGTTCCTCTCTATCAAGGATGTGAACATCTTCATCCCTGAAAGAGTGACCTCTGACCTGGAGATGAGTGTAGACCACAGAGTCTTGGCCTGATGTTGTTCTTCTGTGCTTCTGTTTTGTATTTGTAATTATTTTTTTCTATCCTTAACATGTGTTTTTTTTGTCTTTCAGATACACCTGGACCTACCATTTTGTGTCCGTCTGTCTCTCCTTCCTGTCCTCTCAACCAGCCGGTCAAAGCAGATGGCCGCTTGTCCTGAGCCTGGTTCTGCTGGAGGTTTCTTCCTTTTAAAAGGGAGTTTTTCCTTTCCACTGTTGCCACTGTTCTTGCTCAGGATGGGAGACTGCAATGAAGCCAAGATTCAACTTGTCTGCTGGATTCCTTAGATAGAGAACTTTACTAATTGGCTTTTATGTGAATGTTTCTGTAAAGTGCCCTGAGACAACTTTGTTGTGATTTGGCGCTATATAAATAAACTGAATTGAATTGCTGGACCATCCTTTTGGCCAGTGACCACCTTACTTCCCTGATGTATAATTGATTGCAGTCATCCTAGCGCATAACAAGGTACACATTATTACTCTGTTTTTGTCAGGGGACTGGATTTTTGGGATGAACCAGTCTTTGCCGTAATGTATTTTGTGGTTTGAAAGCCACTGGGACGTTATGTTTAGAAAATAAACATCAGTTTCTTTGAAACTCCTGCAGCAATGGACTGTAGTCTTCACATAAAGCAGGAAGACAAATGAGATGGATACATTTAGCTGCTTAAGAACTCCAAACACTACCCTAATTATTTAAAAGTTCCTGCTTTAACAATGTCAGGTACAACTTAATGTAACCAGTGGTTCCATAGTGCCGCAAATTGTTGTAGCGATGCTTTGAAACTGATTTAAAAATAGGCCAATAGGTTCTATAACAAATGATACACCAATGCACCAATGTCACCCGTTGCTGAGGGATTTGAATAGTGAATGTTTGTAGTTTGTAAGATTAGTGTTTATTGGACTGGAATTTAACAGGGAATGCAAGTAAACTTTATTGCTTTTGGTACAAGATATTCAAGTGGCTAGGAGCTTCATTGTATTTAAGAGTAGAAGTCGTTTTTTTAATTTTATTTTTTTATCTATTTTGCCAGTAGGAGGCAGTGCAGAGTGACTGATCCTGGTGAGAAGAAGGAGCAATTGTATCCAGCATAAGGTGAAATGGCAGAGCCAGGGGGTGGCCACCAGAAATGTGTAGTCCTCCACCCAAAGGGCCACCCCTATCATTTGAGGAAGTTATATTTTCAAGCAATAACAATACAAGCACAGTGTACTAAAATGATAGGGGTGGTTGGTTTACATATGTTATGTAAAAACATGCTATATAAAAGCGAGTTGTTTCATGGGGCAACCCATTTTTCAATAGAGACATTTTTTATTTCTAGATGCAGCCACACACCAAAATGTAAGTTGGTACCTCACTTATTTTAAAATGATCATGCTTACAACATGCAGGGTTGGATGAACAAAGTGGAAGGAGCAATTTTATCCATCACCAGGAACAATGGCAGAGCAAGTGGGTGACCATTGATGACTTTGGCTACCATAGAATAAATGTTTTTTTTTAATTTCCATTCAGTCTCACATCATGTTGCACCTTTGTGCATGTGACCAAAACATTTCTCACAGAGGCCAAGCCAACAAAAAAACAAAAACTCAAAGAAACATAGCAGCTCACAGGAATATAAACATGTTTAATGTCACACTGTTCAGTCTGAAGTTAAAGAGCTCCAGGAATGAGTAGCCAAATCTCTTTTAAAAAATGCTGTTTAAAAAAAAACCTCTTCAAAAGATTATTACTTTATTACATGAGCCTTTATTGAATGTTCTAGCTCATTTTTACCACAGTGAATATGAAAAGAGGATGCAACACAAACAACAGAGTCCAGCTACAGGCAAGAGGTGGAACATCTGGAGAGCAGGTGCAGGAAGAATAACCTTCACATCAGCGTGAAGAAGACAAAGGAGATGATTGTGGACTTCAGAAGGAACAAACACACCTACCCCCGCCCCGAATATAGGAGGATCTTCAGTGGAAGTGGTCTCCAACTACAAGTACTTGGGTGTACACATGAATGACAACCTCAGCTGGAGCAACAACACCACCAGCCTGATCAAGAAAGCTCATCAGAGACTCTACTTCCTCAGGCGGCTGAGACGAGCTGGTCTGGGAAGCTCAGTCCTCACCTCCTTCTACAGGTGTGCAGTGGAGAGCATCCTGTGCTCCAGCATCAACGTGTGGCATGGAGGCTGCACAGCTGCAGAAAGAAAAGCTTTGCAGAGAGTGGTGAAGGCTGCACAGAAGATGTTGGAGTCAGCCTCCCCACCATCACAGACATCCAGATGCAGGAAGAGGGCCACCTGCATCATGAAGGACTCCACTCACCCAGCACACACACTTTTTGCCCCACTCCCCTCAGGAAGGAGATTGAGGAGCATTAAGTGTAGAAACTCTAAACTGAGGAACAGCTTCTACCCTGAGGCTGTTAGACTCATGAATCTCTAACAAGAATAATCACTGTGAAAAAAAAAATCACTTTAATGCCACCTGATTGTTGATATGTGCTGCTGATTATTCTTGCTGCTGATCTCATGCTACTGTTTTATTTCATGTTGCTGTGTTCATTCATACTCATCTGTTCACACAGACTCATGTCCGTCCTGCTGTTGTTCGGCGTATTGCTTTTGTACTGTTTGTGCTTAGTGTATTCTTAGTTTAGCGTATGTCTTAGTTCATATCTTGGATCTTATTACTGTTTTTATTTACAATTTATACTTTTGTTGGATGTAACTGTAACCCTGTGTACACAATTTTGTTCCACCAGATGTGCCACATATGATGTAAATTACAATAAAGAAACTTTGACCTTGACCTTGAAGAGGAGATAAATGATGGAAATGAATTAGATTTAAAAGAAAAATGGAAGAAACTGTAAACACAGCCATGTCTATGCTCAGCTTGTGTTTAGATCAACAGTGGCCAAATTTGGCTGAGGTACAAAAAAGTGCTCAATATATAAAACTAATAAATGTTCCTTGATCAGCCAATGTATGTCCTCAACAAAAATACAGCATATCACAAATATAGTACTGAAAGTTTCTTTGGGAACACACTGAATGCAGGTTGTCCCTGTTCTGTGGATTGATGTGTGTGAGTATTTGTGAATGAGTGAATGTGACGTAAGTGGTCAGTAAACCATAAAAGCACTACATAAATGCAGTCCATTTATCATAGATGGAGTGACAGAGAAAAAAACACAGTTCTGGTACGTATATGAGATTTTTTTTTTTTTTTTAATAACAATACAATTCAATTTGTTCCTAGAATTTGAACAATGAGAGATTAAGAAGTTGCTGTTTTGTTCGTTTAGACATAGGGAGCATAACCGCTCCATTGGAGATGTCCTTTTCTTAAGAACGCTGTTTAAATGAATGATAAAATACATTGTCACAGTAAAAAGACAGCAATTTGCCAACAAAGGTAATGTCTAACACGGTGTGTGCAGTGCAAAATAGACAATGAAGAACTATAACTCTAATAACTCAAGGCATGGTAACATATGGAAACAGACTTCTTCAAAGAAACACTTTTCTTAGTAAAAAGTAATTAAATCAACACATGAAGAGCTGATCCCATCCAGATTTTAGCTGATTTATTTATAAGTGCTTTATTGGGGGTCCAATGTTCCACTGGTACCTGTCATCTCGCTTCTCTAACAAGGTTAGTTATCAGTGTTGACCAGCATGAGGTAAAGTAAAGCATACAAAAGTTCTTAGCTTAATGCAAATCATTGGATCAAGTAATGAACAATAACACAGTGTCGGTGTTGTCACACACTGTAACGCTGACAATTGTAGCAATCACAGAATCGCTACACAGAACTGACGCTGTGACAACTTGTTAACGTTTTAAAGTAACAGTAGGATGGATAACAAATGTTTCAGTAATCTATGGTGTAGTGCGTCAAGAAAGAAAATACATAAAAGTCTTAAGTGAGCGTGGATTTGGGAAGTTATTGTGACAATGCAAAAGATCAAATATTAAATATTTATTTAACTTTTATTTAGACAGATAAGTCACGTTGAGCTTAGAAGACTCATTTACAAGTGAGGTCTGTTTAGACAGACAAAAAGTAGTGAAACTGGACGCATGCAGGAATTGGAGGTGAAAAAATTCCTATCAGACTTTTTTTTTCCTGCCTGAGAAGAAAAAACTGATATTAAAAAAACACCTCGCACAAACAAGCACATAGTGACGTAGACATTCTGCAGAGGGGGGGAGACGACGAGAGCGGTGAGCAATGTCCAAGGATGCTCTCGAGGGTACTGTAAGAGTTCTGATAAGAATGGAATAATCAGCCAGTGTCCTCCGGTGAGATCCGTAAACATTCTCGAGGTATGTTGAGGAATGACCAAGTCCATGCTCAATAATCCAGGATTACAATCCAACATTTCTCAGACAGGTTATCTTGATAGTTTCTTTTTTTTGTGCTGAAACGTTTCACCTTTGATGCGGAAGACTTCATCAGTCAAGGAAACACACAACAAAACTGATTATTCCCCCAACAGCTTACTCCAAAGTGGAACAAACCAGTTATGTTAGTGCTAAGAGGGTCTCTTTGGCAATGCCCCCTCCTCCATTGCCGGCCATCTTCCTTGTTGACAGTCGTGTCAAACTGATTGAAAACAACAAAGTCCATGCTCAATAATCTAGGTATACAATCCAAAATTTTCAGTCAGGGCATCTGGACAGTTTCTTTTTTTGTGCTGAAACTTTTCAGCCTCATCAGTCAAGGAAACACACAACACAAAAACTGATCTGACTGTTGTCAAAGGCAAAACGTTTCAGCACAATAAAAGAAACTGTCCAGATGGCCTGACTGAAAAATGTTGGATATGTTGAGGGATGGCCAAGGACAACGTCTATGAGAATCCAAGAGCCCTGAAATGATGACACAGAGCTTATTCATCTGGTTTTATCTGGTTATCAGTTGGAAATTCCTCAGGGAGGGCGTGGTGAGCGTCAGATCACATGTTCTCCAGGTGAATTCAGATAAAATGGCCTTCAAGGCTAGCCAAGGGAGCCAAATTCAGATAAACACACAGTTGTTGTGGGGAGTGGTGGCGCAGAGGTTAGAGAAGTGGGCCTGTGATCTGAAGATCGCCGGTTCAAAAGGTAGCAACAACATCCAAAATGTGGGTGGGGTAGCTGAAGCACCCACACTTGCCCCCACCCTCATTCGTCCCACTCTGGGCCCATGAGCAAGGCTCTTAACCCCCCATCTGCTCCCTAAACAGGTCTCTCTTGAAAATGAGTTCTCGTGGCTCAATGAGACTACCTGTATAAATAAAGGCTAAATGAAAAAATTGTTTGGGGGGACAGGCAGAACTTAATGACATCTACCTGAAGTCTGTGTTGGTCCACTCGGTTCTGAAATGTCCAAATTACATGGCCACACTGATGGAACGTGA
Source organism: Nematolebias whitei (assembly GCF_014905685.2). Taxonomy (NCBI): domain Eukaryota; kingdom Metazoa; phylum Chordata; class Actinopteri; order Cyprinodontiformes; family Rivulidae; genus Nematolebias; species Nematolebias whitei. The sequence continues at coordinate 8,410,772 of NC_056503.1, forward strand.
CTGAGTAAAATCCCCAAGATATGATCCATTCTGCCCAAAGCATTTGAATCTGGGTACTTGAGGCACGAACCAAACCATCATAAAGGCAAGCAGCGTGATCGGGTCCAAATTTGCTGCCGACGACTTCCTTGATTGTAGATATTACCAACAACCAGCCTAATCCAAAAAGCAGGAACCAGTTATTGTAAATCCAATCAAATATGCGTCCTTAAAGTCCACAGATGGCAGCAGAGATAGACATATCATCATGTCTTCCAAGTCGATGAGATATCCAGCTGCGTGCGTGCCAACAGGGCAAATCGTCTCTCCTAAAACCTGTCTTATCTTCGAAGAAATGTTGTAAATTGAGTTGAGGGACCAACTGATTAAAAGAAGTCCATAATTATGGTTCGGAAGAAATGCAAGAGAGGCTCAGAAGCAGTTTTACAGACAGACAGAGCAGCAAAGCAAAGCGGAGAGGAAGGGGATGGGAAAGTGTCCGATCTCAGCAAGAGCAAGTGGTGAAGTGAACTTTTCCTTCCCCAATATGTGATCCTTTTATTGCTTGGAAATTACTATTACTTTCTGCAATAATCCCTACAAAAGAAACCATTTTCATGTTTGGAGCCCTCTGTGAACTTTTGCATCCCCACACTGTGGTTGACTCTTTGAGGTAGTTTTAATCCCACAATGCACCATTATCTGCAATAAGATCAGCATGTATAAAAATTACAAAAAAATCATATAGGTTCTGGCGGATAGATAACCTGATGGGCCAAATGACAGGTCATTCAACAATAAATTACTTTCACCATAAAAGCTTTGAAAAGGTTTCTTTTAAATTACTCTAATGGAACTTCAACAACCACCTGGGATCAAGTGGCAGGGAAAAGGCCACATATAGAGTTCCTTTGTGAGGGCTATTATAAGTGAAGAACGGACACATCATTAGAAGTGACAACAAAGTGACCTTTAGGTGATATTATCACATTTCATTTTCCAATATGAACTGGGAAAAAACTGGATGTAGACCCCTGGATGAATTATATGCACATTCAGACATGCAAAATAAAAGTGAATAAAAACTGTTCACATTTAAGCACTTTAAATTTCAATTTCAATTCAATTTCAAAAATACTTTATTAATCCCAAAGGGAAATTATTTGTTGTTGTAACTCGTTATCCTCATTTCATTAAGAGATGTTATAGATGCTGATGGCTGTAGGAAGGAATGATCTCTTGTAAAGGTCCATCCCACAGTGGATCCTAAGAAACTGGCTGCAGATGCTGTCCGATCCATCCACCCAGACTCAGCTGGCCTCTCGGTTCCTCCAGGCCACAGCACCACCCGAATGCCGGGCTGAACTCCTCCCAGAGCGATGGCCACTCCTCCCAGCAGTCTGCCGAGCTCCTCGCCGCTCCCGACAGTCAACTGTAGGTGCCGAGGGACGATCCTGTCCTTCTGCTGTCATGAGCCGTGTTTCCTGCTAGTTCCAGGATCTCAGTGGTCAGGCTCTCGAGCACAGCTGGCAGGTAGATGAAAATGCATCCACAGAACATCCTTTTCAACCCATCTGAGAGTTGGGGCTATAGTTGAGATACTATTTGAGCTTTTGAGATGTTAATCAGCTGCTGTTGGTTGTACAAAGCTGCCTTGTTGCCATCGTTATGCATCATAACAAATGTCCAAAATTAAAAAAAGTTTCAGTAAAAATCCTTCTAGCTGCACAGCATTCGATACCAGAGGAAACATTCATCCAAAAAAAATGTGATTTACATCCCGAAAAAGAGGAATTAAAGTTTCCAAAAGCAAAATCTCAGAATGAAAGTAAGAGCTGCTCCAACATGCAGCCACCTGGAGCGGCGCAATTCTGGTACTCACTTAAAGGCATTGCTAATAAAATGAACCAAGTTAAGAGTGAGTTGTGAACATTATTTTATATTTACACCAACAACTTTTTCACAATACTACAAGAAAATGATCTAATTAAGAAGCCCACACAGCCAGTTTTGTCAGCTTATAATAGTAATAATACCCACTATACCCAGTTTGACAACACTTATTCTGTGTTGACAAACTGTCTTCTGGTTTCTATCTAACAAGGTTAAGTCAGGTCCTCTGGACGGATTCTTCTTTGTTGAAAAAAATCTTCTGGTTTGTCATTTTTTAACATTCTTCCAAAATATGACCTGTGGCTATGAGATATTGTTTGTCCTTCATGCACTGCTTGTTTCATCAAACTTGTCAGGCTGTTTGCCTTAACTCTGACCTTACAGTGAGTGTAGACCAGAACTATTCAACTAAAATGCTCAGGGGGCCACAGTCTCTGAAAGCCAATGCCTCGGGGGCTGGATATCCAGCAGTTATTGTGATTAAGTAAGTTTGTTTTATGGTTTAAAATCTAGTTTTTATTTAAAAACGATTTGGCCCCCTGGCCACCAGCTGAATAGCCCGGCTGTGATGTAACATGAGGATCAGTAGCTTGTTGTCAAAGACCACATAACTTACTATTTTTCAGGTCCTTTGCAGTGATGTCTAGTTCCAAAATTGTTCCTTTGAATTTAAATCAATTTGTTAATCAGTCAATAAAATAAAAACATTTTTTGAAAAAATGCACCACAAGCTAAAATCTGTTTGGTTTCATGTTTACCAATTAGACAGACTTTACATTTATGAACTTGGGCTCTATTGAAAATGCACAATATTTATGTTTAATATTTCATGGTTATTTTTTATTTTCATCAGTCTTAAGAGGATCGGTCTCTGTCATTTCAAAAAAATAGGGTGTTGTTTTGTGATAAGAAAGCAAAAGGAAGGATGTAAAAAAAAAAAAAATAAAATAAAAAAAAAACAACGTTTCCACTAAGGACTTTTCCAAGAAGGTTATATTTTACATAAATATAGTTGCATGGTAAAAATAAATAAATAAATAAAACCTTTAATCTGAAGGGGCCCAAAGGTTTGATTGCCTCCATTTTCATCTCTGTTGAAATAAGTTAATATTGACATTATTGTGTTTGCAGAATTGAACATTGAAAAGTCATTTGACAAAGTAAATGTTTAGACATTAATCAACCTATTTAATATATTTTTTTACATGATTTACACACTTGTGTTGTACATATTACAGCTGTTTGTGTGATATAAAGGTCAAAAGGACAAACTTGCTTGAGCAACGTTGTATTTAAGGTAAGACCAAGACGTCCAGGGATAAACAAGCTTTACATATTCCCCCTTTTCACTCTGTGACAGGAGATAATAAAGAGCAGACAAGATATTGGAACTTGCATTGCCTCTACTGTATTTCTCAGTGGATATGTGTACTGGTTTTATTTAAAAAGTCTCATAATTACTCATTTGTTCAGGCTCTTATGTACATGTACCTCTCATTCACTGTGTTCACTAACTGCATGCTGAGCTTACTCAGCAGATAGCTCTGTTTTGTGGGGCCGTAAAATAAGGACACACCACGAGGAGTTGAACACAGCATGTTAACATGGAGCATAATAGGGACATAAAACTAAATGTTTGTACTTTACATGTAGTGCTAGATTACTACAAGTTGTTCTGATTGTTATTTCAAATGGAATGAAAGCTTTAAAAAAACTGAACGGCCAAAACATTTGTACTTCCAGATTAAACATCAAGCGCTACAAGTTTGTCTCCTGCTTAGGAAATAAAGGATGGATCTCTGTACTCAACAGGGTTTCTGTTAATCTTTATGGCAGACGAGCCATTGAGAGATTGTAGCTAGGCTTCAACTCATATGCAGAGGAAGACTGAGATATGGCTGAAAGCAAGTAGCAGAAGGATGAAGCTAATTTGCATGCTTATATTTCCAAACATATACAGTACCAATTTAAAGCTGGGACACTGGCTTGTACAAAAATAAAATGGAAGCGGTGTAATACTGCAGGCTCCATATATTGTTGCAGATACATTTTAAAACATGACAGGTTCATTTATATATATATAAAAAGTATATATATATATATATTTTTTTTTTTTT
>NC_056503.1:8414860-8422327 GCF_014905685.2 Nematolebias whitei
AAAAAAAAAAAAAAAACACCTTCTGGTTTAAGATTTTTAGGGTAATTTTTAGCTGTTCAAAAGAGCTCATTACTTGTTACTTCTGATTGCTGGGGTGAAGTTTGAGTAGTCAGAATATTAAAGAAGCTTTGACATTTGCATTACCTGGCTTCTCCTAATGATGACTGCAAACGAACCATAATAAGCTAATTAAAGTAAAAGTAATTTTGTAAAAATAAAAAGGTCAGATATCTCATTGAAGAGCTCCAAACAAACCTGATGTAAAGTTTAAACCTCTGCAGCATGCTCCTGTCTCCATATCAGTTTCAAAAGGATGGTTTTGGTTGAAAAAAGAGGGACGCCTCTTACATTTATGGCTTTTTTAGGCTTAATTTTTTTTTTGTCCTCATCACAGATGGAAGAGGGGGACAAAGATGTGTCATACCGATGTCCATTTTTGGTGTATCTAGGTATAAAAAGGTCCCTATGAAAATATGGGTTGCCACTAGTGATGTGCGATATGTAGTGTTGTGTTCAAGACCATCTAACCCGAGACCAAGTCAAGACTAAGACCAGGGTGTAACAAGACCGAGACAAGGCCAAGACTTTTAGGGTCCGAGACCAAGTTGAGACCAAGACTTCAAATAAAATAAATAAAATATAACATTTTATTATAATTTTCTTTTTATAAAAGTTACATATTGCAACTTTAAGTTTGGTTTTAAATGAATAAATCAGATTTAATAAATTATAAAAGCTACATAACAAAGAAATTCCAAACTCAGCACCAAGGATAACCATATAGTTGCATTAGTTACAAGTATATTCTTTGTGTTTTAAATAGGCAAATTTTATGGCTGATGACATGGCAGACATCTTCTCTCACGCCCAGACAATCATTTCTCATTTTCTTGGAGTGCCAGTGTTGCCAGATAGAGTTGAGGTTTTTCAGCCCAAAAATCTGTTAAATGCTGCCATATCAGACAAAAATCTGCCCAATCAATATATTGTTACAGTATAATTACTGTTTGAACATGAACACACATCAGTACAAGCCAAGGTAATTTAACAATATGTAGCAAAATGCAACAATCCAACAAAAATCTTCCCAGAGTTATCAGCAAAATCAGAATGAAAACCACCCAATCGGCAGTAAACCGCCCAATCTGGCCACACTGGGAGTGACATGTGCAAGTGAAAGGGAATGGGCGTGACAGTGGTAACAAAAACGTATTTAGCAATGAGTCACATTATTACTTGGATTTCAATCGGTACGTTTTGAATCCAATAAAAACAAAGATGTTAACAAATACACTGGACAATATTCTGGCAATTTAGTGATATTTCCACAGTTGTGGCCTTGACTGGTCTTGAAATAAAATCCTGAGTCCTCAATGTCCGAGACCAAGACAAGACTGAGACCAAGAGAAAATGCAGTCGAGTCCGAGACAAGACCGAGACCATCAAAAAGTAGTCTTAAGACCAAGATCGGTCTTGAGTACTACAAAATTAGCGATATGGCATGCAATTCATATCATAATATGTATTGTGAAGGGTGGCAATAATGATATATGATATAATGAAAAAAAGCAGAATGTCCTTTTGCCATCATTTATTTTAAAAACTGCTATACTACGAAATAATCTCAATTAAGAAAATTCCACTACTATGTCCAGAGTTTTTAAATAATTAACAAATCAAGTTTTAGGCTTCTTTCTTGTAGTGCAAGACAGTGCAAAATATATTGAATGTAGTTTTAACCATATGTTTTAAACAAAATAATATGTTGTTAACTCTCAACAGTTTCCAGTATTCTCACTTAAGAAATGAACAGCAACAGAGCAGCATTTTATACTGAAACACTTCACCCTCCAACCCTCTAATGGGCGTCTCCTTCCGCTTTAAGGAGAGCTGACACAAAATGGCGACCAGTTTCCTCTGTGGCTTTGACCAGAGGGTCTCACAGTAAAATCACACAACACTGCGTTCTTTTCACAGATCAGAGAGCAGGCTTCTCTAAAGCTGACCAATGCTTACTTTCGAGGGGAAAAAAACAAACAAAAAACTTTTGACGGAACACAGCGTTTTGCGCATGTGTCCGAATACGACAACTCTACGTCAAGCCGACCGTAGTTAGCTTGTAGGTTTGCTACTTAGCTATCAAAGAAAAGACTTTAACACCACTTACGCACAGTTTTCAACTTAAAAAAAAGTAACGATTAAATCTGACAACTCTGATTTTACATCAGACACAACATTGCTGCGGTTAGCCGGTAGAATACAGATCTCTATCATAGGCTAAATGTCTATTGTTTCTTCCGTGTACTGTATATATTGCACATTCCTAATTGCCACATCAAAATCAAAAATGGCCACCACCATTATATATTCAAACCAGTTACTCCAATCATTTGAGGAAACTATGCTTTCGAGGCATCCACATTCATTCTCAATAATCCAGGTAAAATAGCCAACAAACTTAAGTCATGTCATCTGGACAGTTTCTTTTTGTTGAAAATAAGTCTTTTGGATTAAAGACGAAATGTGTCAACAAAAAGAAACCGTCCATGGAACCTGATTCAACTTTGTTTGATAGGCTTTTGAGGTTTTATATTAAAGGTATAGTTTCCTAAATTGATTGGGGTGGTCAAAGATTAAACTATGGTGGCCATATGTTACACATAACAGCGCAACTCCCACACACTTGAATATAGTGTACTAAAAACTTTAAAGTTTCTTGCATTCTATGTTCAATTCAAGTCCAGAAAAACACTATTCTCAAAAAATATCATCCATTCATTTTCTTCCACTTATCCGGAGTCGGGTCGTGGAGGTAGCAACCAGTTAGGACCCAGGTAGACCCAGTTAGCATCCAGGTAGGGCCAGTTCCTCCGAGGGAATCCCAAGGCATTCCCACGCCAGCTGAGAAACACAATCCCTCCAGCGTGTCCTGGGTCTTCCTCTGGGTCTCCTTCCGGTGGGACGTGTCTGGAACACCTCACCAGGGAAGCGTCCAGGAGGCATCCTAACCAGATGCCCGAGCCACCTCAACTGGCTCCTCTCGATGTGGAGAAGCAGCAGTTCTACTCTGAGTCCTCCACGGATGACCAAGCTTCTCACCTTATCTCTAAGGGAGAGCCCAGACACCCTGTGAAAAAAAAAAAAACGGATTTCGGCCGCTTGTATCCGTGATCTTGTTCTTTCGGTCACAACCCAAAGCTCATGACCACAGATGAGGAGATGAGGATAGGAACATAGCTTGACCGGTAAATCGAGAGCTTCTCCTTTTGACTCGGTTCTCTCTTCACCAAGACAGACCAGTACAGCGCCCGCTTCACCGCAGACATCACACTTATCCACCTATCGATCTCTCTCTACATTTTTCCCTCATTCGTGAACAAGACCTCAAGATACTTGAACTCCTTCACTTGGAGCAGGACCTCCTCCCCAACCCAGAGAGGGCACTCTACCCTTTTTTGTCTCAAGACCATGGCCTTGGATTTGAAGGAATTGATCCTCATCCTGGCCGCGTCACACTCGGCTGCAAATCGCTCCAGAGAAAGCTGTAGATCATGACCTGATGAAGCCAACAGGACCACATCATCAGCAAAAAGCAGAGACGCGATCCTAAGGCCACCAAAATGGATCCCCTCGACACCGTGACTGCGCCTAGAAATTCTGTCCATAAAAGTTATGAACAGCTCAAAAACTACAAAATTCACTATTTTAGTCCCTCAGCGACGAGGGACATCGGCATAATGCTTATTCTTATTGTATGAAGCTATGAGTTTCCATGTGTGATGAGTGAGGAATAAAAGAGAAGACAATTATACAAAAAATTGAGAAGAACAGCACTTTTCAGTGCATATGGTCACTAGAATCAGGTATTCTCTGCAAGTTGTCAGACTTGGACAACTGAAATTAAAATAGTGGCTACACATTTGAACAAACCTCATTTATCCTATAATAATTTGAAGCTGAAGGCTGGACTGCATTAAACAGAGTGAGCAAACAGAACAGGAGCTTTATTAACACAGCACAGTGAAGCAAAACTTTTACACAATATTCATATTTTTGAAAAAAATAATCTATCTTTATGAAAAATGCACAAAATCTAAAAAAAAATTTGAATTATTGACACATTAAACTTGTAACCTCAGTGTTTTGATTTTTTAATCCCTGCCTGCATTTATATGTTCTGCGTTTCTAAAAAACCCAAACTATATTAAATAAAACAGCATCCTGCTTGTCTGCACCTCTTGCAGCTGCATTGACCTTGTGCACATCCACCTGGCAGCTAATTACCTTCAACAATTTTACAACTCTTACATTATCTTTACTGTAGCTTCCCAGTTCGACACATTAACTGCAGAACAGAAGCTGTCAGCTCTTCTAGCAACAGCCACACCTATGGTAAATCTGAGCCACAGGACATGAGAAACTCAATGTAGCTACAAATACAGGAGGTAAAGTCAGATAAAGCATTATTCAGAACAATAAACCCACGTGATAATTTCCTACTTATGACCACAATAACTCCAGTGTCTAACAAAGAAATATGGATCAGTTCACAATTGACTCAGAGTTTCTCTGAAACCAAACTTATTTTGGAGTTTTTCTTTCCACAGTGCCACTCCGTGTTACATTAAAACCTCATAAAACCTTAAGTGTAGGGATCTGCACCTGCCCTGCTCTGTGCACATAGTTAATGACTCTCCAGGTGCTGTGCATTAAGTTTAATTAGTGACTCACCTTATACTGAGCTCTCCTGCACTGCAGGCAGGGGAGCATTAAGTGTCCTGCTACACCTTCATGGTCCTCTCCTAGAGTCATGGTATCCTGAGTATTCCTTCGAGTTGTGAGTAGTATCGCTGCCCAGTCAGCATTATATGTTTGTTGTTTCCCCTCTTTGTAAATTAAAACACATATTGACTTCATTGGAGTCCTGTTTGCATATGGGTCTCACCCACCCACTGATCGTGACATTAAGAAGCTGATGTTTAAACAGCAGATATTTTTTTTTCCATAGTTTACACATTCCCACACCTTTTTACTTGCAATAAATACTTTAACTGTTTTAATCTAAAACAAAGTCTAAAGGAAACACATCACTCTTTTTTACAAGCCAAGGTCTTGATAAAATATACAGAATTGATTAAGCGTTGCTTCAAAATAGAGCAGGATTACTGCACTAAAACCTTCTTATGTGACCTGTTTTGAAGCTACAGTAATTTATTTCCAGCTGAGTTTAGAAGTTGAGCTGAGAAAATAAACTCCATTCGTACTTTCTTCCGTCAACAAGATGCATGCCTTTAGATTTGACATAAATTACCTCAACACTGAAGGCCTCTTCTTCACAACAAGACACAGTTAGTCAAACTTGGACTAAAAAAAAAACGCACACTTTCATTCTCAAATGACTTACCTTTGTAACAAGGTAGTTGTGGTTTATAAATGTGTGGGTGGTGGAGTGTGATTATAGTGTGTCAGTGATGTGGGGCTTGTGTGTACTGACAGGGCTTGGCTGTCAACATAGTAAGCAGGACTGGCAACACTGACCTATGCTACAACTCTATCCCACACACACCTCACTAGTAGCATTCCAAGAAAGTTGTTATACCGCTCTTAGTGGCGTGGCTGCTACGCACATCATTTCCAGTGAGTGCTTTCAATGCTACCGGTGGTAACATACCACTTTCTTACCATACAGCTGCAACAAGCAGTCCATGCATTTCACAAACCAATCCACCTTTTTCCTGCAGCTCTACTGTATAAATGGTGATGGGTACAACTTCCTGCCAGACAGGAAGTAGCAGTTAGCATTGGTTAACCATGGTAATGGAGTACAGACCACAGTTTATTTTAAAGTAATTTGCATTCAGTTTAGCAGAAAAAAGAAAGTGTTTTGTTTACATTTATTTAACAACCATAACGTTTATTAAAATAGCCGTGCTGAGTTCAGGTACCTGTTGCGCTGTTCTGCACGAACAACCAGACCAAACTAAATCAGTGGCTAAAAGAGGGTTTTGAACGTGGACCCAAAACAAAAAGTGTTCCTGTGAAAAGAGGTATAGTTTCCATCTCCTACCTACAGATGAGAAATTAAGAAGAATGTGACTGAAAAACCTGAACTTGAAGAGACCACCCGAAACACTGTCTGTGAGCTCATTTCAGTTGACAAATGGCCGACAGAGCATCCTTCTTTGTGTCTGGACTAAACTAAACCATTGGAGAAGAGACGCCGGATCCTCAGAAGGATTGAAAACATTGACAAGAACATCAGGCATGATTTCAAGTGCATGGAGGACACGTCATTATAATATTTGTTCATCTTCAGTTTTATGATTCTCTCTGTAATTAACCAAAGCTCAGTGATGGAGGACCTTAAGTCTTTGGCTGGGCTCTGTCTCTGCTTTATGGTCAATAAGATTGTGTCCCACCTCTTTTAACAAAACACCACCGACCTTATCACTGTACAGATACTGATACACCTCAGAGCTTCTTAGGTTGTTCATCTCTTCACCGTCAGAAGAATCGAGTCAGTGAAGTAAACATGCTAGATCTCAAATACATAATGCCACTCAGTGTTAGAAAGAAGTGCATACGTGACTTTTTATTAGAATAATGGAACGTGATTTTTTTTCACCAAGTATTGTAAATGTGTTATTTATGATGGTAGATCACAGATAAATGTTGCTGTAATATTTGAAAAAAAAAAAGAAAAAAAAGGCAATAAAGTGAATTTCAGAGCCTGGAGCTGTTTGTTCCCCCTTGAATTTATTCACACGTGTTATTAAACCTGGGATTGTTCTTTCTAGCAGGTGGATAGAATGAAAATAAACTAACAAAGACAAAAAGAAATCATGAAGAAAATATGATATCATTGAGTCATGTATAAATAAAAGGGCTTGTTATGGTATTATAAATACAAATAAAAAAAGTCAAATATTTTTAAAAAGTTATCCAAAATTTGAAGATACCTTTGCTTTGCAAATGTGCAATACCAGTGTGGAAAACTTTCAGTGGCTCAATAAGATTAATTATTATTAGCTCCCTAATTGTTGTTAACAGGTAAAGTCTGAACAGTGATTCATTAGAGTGAGTCAGGAGACACTCTAAACTATTTATGACAACAAGAGCCCAAGAGCAGATTAATTACATATTATTAACTGCTTACAGCAAATGATAGTGGACAAAGCCTCAACTTCAAACTTGCTGGATGAACTTTTGATGCCTGATCAATATTATAAGGGATAATGAGAAATGCCTGGTGTGCCAATGTGCTGTCAGAGATTCCATGTTGTGTTAACAAAACTGCATATTTACCTTTTTGTCCCCCATTGCAAAGCAAAAAGGAGAAAAAGGAAACACTGTCCATGCATGTTGTGAGCATTATAATGTGAGAAAAAAAAACAAAAAAAACAAGTGAAGTTGAGTCCAAAAATTTTCTGTCAGATCATCTGGGCAGGTTCTTTATTTTTTTTTTTT
>NC_056503.1:8422427-8423306 GCF_014905685.2 Nematolebias whitei
TGAAAAAAAAAACAAAAAAAAAACAAGTGAAGTTGAGTCCAAATATTTTCTGTCAGATCATCTGGGCAGGTTCTTTATTTTTTTTTTGTGCTGAAACGTTTCACCTTCCATCCAGAAGGCTTCACCAGTCAAGGAAACACAACACAAAACTGATTCTTCCCCCAACAGCTTTCTCCAACATAACTGGTTTGTTCCACTTTTGATATATATATATATAGATAGATAGATAGATATAGATATATAGATAGATATAGATATATAGATATATATATATGTAGATACTGTATATATAGATAGATGGATGTAGATAGATATAGATAGATAGATGGATGTATATATATATAGATAGAAGTTAACTCCAGGGGCCAATTGCACAAGTCAGTATTTTCAGTCAGTCAGTCTTTTGGCTTTGTTTAGTGATGGATTGAAGCGGGGTTGGAGGGCGTGTTACGCTAGAGTTAGTTGTTTAAATTTGTTAGTTTGTTCATGCCAGATGCGCTATCTGTATAAGGTTGTAAACCTATACTTCTTTTAATGACTTTCACAATAGTGAGTCCCTAGTCCCATAGTCCCTCCTATGAGGGAACAACGCCAAGCCATTGGTTCTGTTATGTGGATGACACCTTGGTCAAAATCCAAGCTAAGGAAATAGAAGCGTTCACCAGACACATTAACTCGGTCGATAACAACATCAAGTTCACCAGAGAAGATGCAAACGACAACAAACTGCCTTTTTTGGACTGTTTGGTTCAGATGGAGAGAGAGGACAGCCTCAACATTGAAGTTTACAGAAAACCAACCCACACAGACCAGTATCTTCTGTTTGACTCCCACCATCCACTGGAACACAAACTCTCTGTCAACAGAACTTTACAACAT
>NC_056503.1:8423406-8429062 GCF_014905685.2 Nematolebias whitei
ATATATATAGATATAGATAGATAGATGGATGTAGATATATATAGATATAGATAGATAGATGGATGTAGATATATATAGATATAGATATATATAGATATAGATAGATAGATGGATGTAGATATATATAGATAGAAGTTAACTCCAGGGGCCAATTGCACAAGTCAGTATTTTCAGTCAGTCAGTCTTTTGGCTTTGTTTAGTGATGGATTGAAGCGGGGTTGGAGGGCGTGTTACGCTAGAGTTAGTTGTTTAAATTTGTTAGTTTGTTCATGCCAGATGCGCTATCTGTATAAGGTTGTAAACCTATACTTCTTTTAATGACTTTCACAATAGTGAGTCCCTAGTCCCATAATCCCTCCTATGAGGGAACAATGCCGAGCCATTGGTTCTGTTATGTGGATGACACCTTGGTCAAAATCCAAGCTAAGGAAATAGAAGTGTTCACCAGACACATTAACTCGGTCAATAACAACATCAAGTTCACCAGAGAAGATGCAAACGACAACAAACTGCCTTTTTTGGACTGTTTGGTTCAGATGGAGAGAGAGGACAGCCTCAACATTGAAGTTTACAGAAAACCAACCCACACAGACCAGTATCTTCTGTTTGACTCCCACCATCCACTGGAACACAAACTCTCTGTCAACAGAACTTTACAACATTGGGCCGAATGCGTCCCCACGAAGACAGAAGGTAAGGAAAAGGAACTGAAACACGTTCAAGAAGCTCTTCAAACATGTTGATGTCCTAACTGGGCTTTTGTCAAGTCAGTGAGGAAATCTACAAAACACACTAATAAACTGAAAAAGGAGAACAGCAGACGTAAAAACACTGTCATCCCTTATGTTGCTGGAGTATCAGAGAAATTCAGAAGGATCTTCAACAAACACAAGATCCCAGTACATTTCAAACCCAGCAGGACTCTCAGACAGAGGCTGGTCCACCCTAAAGACCAAACACCCATACACAAACAGAGTGGTGTAGTGTATGCGGTCCAGTGCAGCGAGGACTGTCCAGACCTCTACATTGGAGAAACTAAACAGCCTCTTCACAGACGCATGGCTCAACACAGGAGAGCCAGCTCCACAGGACAAGATTCTGCTGTTCACCTCCACCTCACAGAGAAGGGACACTCTTTTGAGGACCAAAATGTGCACATTTTGGACCGAGAACACAGATGGTTTGAGAGGGGGGTGAAGGAAGCAATTTATATAAAAAGAGAAAAGCCGTCTCTTAACAGAGGAGGAGGCCTCAGATTTCCATTTTCAAAAACATATAATGCAACTTTAAAACAGATCCCCAGCTGGTTTTCACACCTGATGGAAACAGAGGGGCCTCGTCTGTGAATTAGAGGAACAAAGACCTACTGTTAAGGTTGTTTAGGTGTGAATTGTCAATCTACATATGTGTGTGTGTCTTATCTCACTCAGCCTTATAACCTGAACCTCTCACTCTCTGCTCTTTGAATTAAGAAAGCTCCTCGGATGAGGAGTGAAACGCCTTCTGTTACAAATAAAGTCCAGATGTTTTTGTATTGAACACTTTTTGAATTCAACATGTCCTGGATGACTGAGAATCTTCACCAGCATTTCACAATAGTGGTACTTATATAGAATAGTATTTACTGATGTACTCATGAAACAATCACTGCTCTATATCCATCAAGGTGTGTGTGTGTGCGTGTGTGTGTGTGTGTGTGTGTGTGTGTGTGTGTGTGTGTGCGTGTGTGCGTGCGTGTGTGTGTGTGTGTATGTCTTGCCTTCACTCTATAAAGTCCTTGTCTATAAACCTCTGAATATGTGCGCATGACTTAGATGAAACTTCTTCCTCCACTTTCTGTGAGCCGGCTGAGTCAATTGACGTGTTGGGATTTTATGCTGATCTGTGATTTTGCCGTCATGGTGATGAAAGCAGCTCAAAGATGTTGACGTTATTGTAAATGTCAGCTTGTCAACGAAAAGTGACAGAAAATTCCGGCTTAGAATGTGGAAGACATTCAACTTGACGTAATGTATTCATGACAAGGCCAAACTAGTAGATAAAAGAATAATCTGCAACAAACACACACATAAAAAAACAGAAGTGTGTGATTGGGGATTCTGAGAAAGTTTGCATGGGGTTTAATACAGTAATAGGCTCACAAAAACTCACCTGTACATATTTGCAAAAGCAAATACGGTGGACAATCAAATATGATTTCAGATCTGTGACTTATATTTTTCTGTCTGCCTCTGTTTGAATTCATATATTTGCAATTTTATGTCAGTTGATTTTCACTCGTTAAAGTCGGATTTTCACTTACTTGCCTGTGTATGTACAGGTGCAAGGCTTGTTTTTGTGTCTGTTACCAACATTTTCATCAAACACTGACTAAATTTTATTGAAATGGAGGAGGAAGGGACGTGGCTTGTTTCTCCGAAATTTAACAAGAAAAACAATTATTTGTTTGCTCGAAATTATAGCAAAGGTGTGTCTCAGTCTAACATTTGTTTAATAAATGCACTTTACATGTACGTACTGGTCTTTTCTCATCTAATCTAAATATTATTCTGAATAAGAATAATGAAGGCCGCGCTTTTTATAGTTGCAGCTTTGTGCACTCCGCCCATCTTTCGGACGACTGTACGTACATATTCTCATTGTATCTCGGTGCAATGACAATAAAGTTTATTCTGATTCTGATTTAATAGTCAAATTCGCTGCATTTCGCTGGGGCGGTGCAGCTGTTTTGATGGTTCCCAGCAATGAGTAGAAGGAAGGTGGGGAGATTGTGGCAGGCCGATTGAGTCATTAATAGTTGGTGAAGATTCTCAGTCATCCAGGACATGATAAATTTTAAAAAGTTCAAGAAAAAAAACAAAGTATAAAGTATAGTATAATAAATAAATTCCACTTGTTTTTGTCTTGAACTTTTTTGAATTTGTCATTATAGCCATGCTTATATGATACAACAGCATGCCATACTGCCATTATTATTATGCTGCCATCAAGTGACTGAAAGTGGTACTGCTCAATTTATTAAATTTTTTTTTAGTCAGAATGAATGAAAACGGTCATATCTCAGCCAAAAATTGGTTTATAAAAATGGGAAAAAATCATACATATGTTTCTTTGGCCTATAAGTCACAGGGCATGTAAATTATGCAAAAAACTGTGACTTGTAGAACAAAAAATACGGTACTTGCCAAAGATAACTGAACTAAGCAAACACAAAATGTAGTATAGCTTCATCATTTTTACAGCTATTCAACTGACGTTTGATGTGGTATATAGGGGAAATGTTATAATACATCACTTATTATATAATTGTTTAATAAATTGTAAATTAACTTTATACTCATTAGAATACCGCCACTTTTCAAAGGGAAAAATGTGACACTATGCATTGGAGAAAATCTCACACTAACAGTGTTTACCCAACAGAACCATACTCAGTGACGAGAAGATTTTTAAATAATTTTATCAGTATTTGTACTTGCAAGATCAGATTTCAGGAGAGTTTACATAAATATACATATATCACATACATACATATGCATGAAAACCAATCGCACATAAAAAGCCACAAGCCACGTTATCTGCTCACTTTTATATTCTTATCAGCTCAGTCGAGCTCACAGAGTTCAGGAGGTGTCCTTGAAGCCAGCTGCAGCCTTCTTACACAGCACTCTGTGTAACCAAAACATGTGGCTCATGGGCAGAGATAAGATTGTGTCTTGGGAGATGGTTTTGATTATGTTTTGGACATCTTGCTCTCGGGGCAGAAGGCAAGAATGTTCTCAGTCATAGTAATAAAAACATCCATAACATTTTACCAACAATTCTGACATTATAAGCCTCTCTGATGCTAACAATTATGAATTCTTATCATTTGAAGGCTCACAACATGAATTCAAAACATGGTGACCTGAAAATTGATTTTGGGATGAAGTCATACAGAATTGAAAATGACTATATTTATTGCAAATGGTTTATAATGACTGTTTTCATCTTTTTTGGGCTGTTCCTTTCTTCAGGGGTCGTCACAATAAACTAACGTGCATGAAGACTGGGCAACTGTTTTTACGCCGGATGTCCTTCCTGACGCCACCACAGACCACTGAGCTACCACAGCCCTCTGTGTGGAGCAGAGAGCTGCTATCTATGGCACCCGGGAGAGAAGATGGTGGGGGTTAAGGGCCTTAATCAAGGGTCAAGAGTGGGGCAAATGAGGGTGGAGGCAGGTGTGGGTGTTTCACCTTTCCCACACACATATTGATGTAGTCAATATGTGTGTCAATATCAGCTGCACTGATTTGTCAGACAATCTCATGCTCCATTTTTCCCTTCTCCTCGCTTCTCGGGGAGTCCACTGTCATCTCCACAGTCTTGAGCTGGTTAATATCCTGGTGGTTGTGACTGAACTAGTAGGTTCGCTAATCCATCTACTGTCTATATGCAGCCATCATTATCCTGTATCAGACTAAGAACAGTGGTGTCATCCGCAAACTTCAGAAGTTTCACGGACCAGTCCGCTAAGGTGCAGTCATTTGTGTACAGAGAGAAGAAGAGCGGGGTGAGAACACACCCCTGGGGTGTGCCAGTCCTTAGTATTCTCACAGGAGAAAACATTAGACATTGTGCATGTACAAATGAATGATGAAACATGCTTAATGGTACAAAGGTTTGTTCAACACTAGGATTGTGCATTTCTGGCTGATACAAAGGTATTGTACATTACCAGTGATTCGAACAATTTCCAAAAACTGATATAACACAAAAAAAAAAATAGAACTAATTGTGATTCTAATCATGTTAATTTGTTACATTAGTTTTTTACTACCAGCTGCTCCTTCAGGTGCTTCTTCAGGGGTCACCACAACAAGCAACTTGTTTAGAAAGGCTGTCCTTCCTGACATAATCTGGAATTGACTCTGGAACCTCAGGATTACAAGACTGGGACATTGACCACCGAGCTGCCACAGTCCATAATTTGGTATGTTGTAATTTGATAAAATACAACAAGGAATGATTTTATGTCAACTGTTGAGGTGATTTTTTTTTTTTTTTTACAACCTAATAACAATTAATGTCTCACAAACAGGTCTTAGAATTTCAGAAAATCTGACTCACAATTAGTAATCAATATGCAAATATGAAGCCAAAAGCCATTATACAAAAAAATGTAAACAACAGATGTGATAAACATTCGTTGAGTAACTCAGCAGGGGAAATGTATTTTTTAAATAATAATAAATAAAAAAAAACACACAAGTTATCTATTTTTCCCCTTCCTGAAACACAAATCGGCACATTTTAGTGTTTGTTGCTGTTATTCCTGCACTGACAGAATCAAACAATTAAGCACCTGAAAAGCAGTTTAATTCAGACATAATACTGTTCACATGTATTTATTGATGTAGCACCTTTGATACACTCTGGTAGGGTTCATTTCACAGATTTGCATTTAACTCTATAACCATTTTGTGCAATAGTAGCATGTCAGAGACACTTTAAGACAATATGAAAAAAGCGGATAATCTGTAACTGCTCTAAAAAATTATAACAAAGACTAACAGTGTCTAAACTTATAAAATAATGTTCTGATGCATGCTCAATAATCCAGCTAGATCCCCATGGGCTAGACCACCCATCAAGCACATTATTTTATCAACTG
>NC_056503.1:8429162-8432845 GCF_014905685.2 Nematolebias whitei
ATGCTCAAAATCATTGTGAACCTATCGTGCTCCATCACATGTAAGGACAGATCCAGTGCATTTATAATACACATCAAAAGGTTGGGCAAAGAACATGGAAAGCCCATCCATATTCTGGCTACGTTTTTAAGTCATAACAAGCTTGTCTTCTACTCTGAAGGGGGCCTGATTGGAGTTTTCAAGCAGATTTAAACTTGTAAGTTTAAACTTTGGTTAGAGAAGAGAAAATAGAACATTTCATTAGTATAAATGCTGTAGAGCAAAACTGGAATGGGGTAGAAAGGCTACCACTGCTTAGATAATTAGAATAATTACCAATGTAACTTTAAAGTTAGAAATTTTCATTAAGCTATAAAAAAGACCAAGCTCATGTTACCACTTTCTTCCTTTCTAATTGCCTTTCAAAGTAACACTATAGACCTTCCTGCTGTCTGCCCACCCACCACCCATGTGGTCAGTGCACCTGCCAAAGCAAATTTCAGCACAATTGAGTTACACCGAGCTCAAAGAAAAGTACCATAGCTCAAAGTCAACCTTGAAGAGATATACAGTGGAGGAAAATCCATTTAAATTCTGTTTGAGAGGCTGACAAGTGCAAAACAAAGCAGCCAAGAGCATTTGACATTTATTAACAAGAATATATAAAGAACTGGTCCATTTGTGAAGCTAGAGATGGATGTAGTTTCTGTTTTTTTCCTCGGAGAATTGACATCCCCTTGTGCTTCTGCTTGTGGCATTTCAGGAAATCACTTAACGTGTCTGGCTCACACCCTGACCTGTGATGGCTAATTGCACTGATATCACTTAAACTAACAGCAAGAACTAAATTGGATTCCCAAGAAGCTTTGTGTGTGCATTGCTCCTGGCAAGTTCTGATAAGAGTAACTTTATTTCCGACCCTTTTCATCCTGCTCGCTCCTGTCATAATCCCCACCACCACCTCACCCTCATCTCCCCACTTCTCCTCCCCCTGCTTGTCGGGACAGGGGCTCTGAAATGACAATTTGCCTGCAGATGAGCTATGAGCAAAATGAACAAGAAAGACTAGGTGGAGGGAGGGTGGGGGTGTAGAAAGGTAAGTGAGAGAGCTGAACAGACTACAGCTCGAACAATGTTGTACCAGTGTTACATGGGCCTATTAATATTAATATATTAATATTGTGAAGAAGCAAGGCTCGATGGAATGAGCATATTCATGGAATGGCATTGAGTAAACAGTGTGCGATGGTGAGTGACAAAAGATGCAGAGCTTCTTTTAATAGTGAAAGAAAAGCAGAAAATGCAAAATCCATCACCAGTGGTGAAATAAATCCAATAAAAGCAGGCAAGTGCAGAAGCTTCCCATCAGGATGAATATGTTGAGGATATGCTGATGGCACACGCCTGCCATTGAGCCTGTGTGCCTTGACACGCTCCTTGTGGTTTAATTGTTGCTGATGGGGCAGCTGAGAGATGTAATGGGGGGAGGTCAAGGTAACTGCAGGGGGTGAACCTCCCTTTTCACAGACTCTGATGAACACTCAAAGAAGTCTGAGTAACAACAGACATGTCATGATTTTTTTTTCTTTCTTTTATGTCTGCCTGTCACTTCACTTCAGACCTGACAAATGTTCTGCCACCTGCGATGAGAAAACGATGGCTGGTGGGGGAGGAAGTAATAAAAGTGGAGCAGTGCTGGCCTCACTAGAGATGATGTTAGGCCGTTGGCACTTGGGAGAAGCAGAAAGATCACAAACACTAATTACTGTGCTAAACTGTTTCCTTCAGATGTGCCGTTGTGACACATCAGACATTTTAGAGTAGATTTATGGTCAAAGGGAACTCTTGCTTCTTAAAGTGCAGGCCTTTAAAACGCATGTGTGCAATGTAATGTCAACACTGTTTCTTCATTCAGGACCTTTCAACATGAAGCAGTGGGAATGGTGTACTGCTCCCAAACCCATGTATGTGTATGTGTGTGTATGTGTGTGAGGCATAGCTGGCTGCGGTGCGGTGAACTGAGTGGTGCGCAGAGCAGTGTCATGTGTGCCATCAACTTAATATTGTTTGAAACTGGTGTGCAATGCTCTGAGACGATACGTGGTACATACATCCAACAGAAAGCACACACTTATATAAACATAACAGAGTTCACGGGGACTATCAGTATGAGGCTCCACGAAGGTGGAGTGATAATGTTTTTGCCTGTGCTTGTCTATGTGTTTGCATGTGCTCATGTGTCTGTCTTTTACAAAATAGCTTATGATTTTATTTACAGATTTCAATAAAACATCCTGGAAATTATAGTCAGATAGACCTCTACAACTGATTAACATCTGGATCAAATTTAAGTCAAGATGGCCACCACCGCACACTAACCTTAAAAAACACGTAAATTGCTATAATTCCGACAACTTTATAAAAATGTGCTCAAACCTGGGGATGTTATAGTTGAGAGACATCCACAACACACACTCCATGTGCTCCTCCTGAGACATTTGCTCGAACCTTTAGCGTTCAATGCTAGAGTTAACCCTGTTGTTAGGAAAATATCTCATTAAAGATAATCCTTCCATTATCTTTATTTGCCTTTTCCATTTTTGGGTTGCGGGAGTCGCTGGTGCCCATATTCAGCAATCACTGTGTGAGAGGCGGGGGACACCGAGGACAAGTCTCCAGTCCATCACAGGGACACATAGAGACAAACAAGACAAACAGCCATTCACTCTCTCACTGACAACTAGAGAATATTTAGAGTCACCAGTCAGTCTAACATGCATGTTTTTGGTCTGTGGGAGGAAACTGGAGTACCTGGAGAAAACCCACGCATGCACGGAAAGAACATACAAACTCCACCCAAAAAGGTTGCGGGTCAGGATTTGAACCAGCATCCTTCTCACTGAAAGGTAACAGCTCTACCAACTGTGCCATCGTTCCACCTCAATAACCACTGGATGGATTTTAATGACATTTTCAGAAAATAATCGTTACACGTGCATCTAAAACTTCTTAACATTTGTAATCAATTTAATTTAAGATGGCTACCACAGCTAACTGAGCTTAGAAAACACAAAATAGCTGTTGTATATGTCAATTTGACAGGTATTAAGCTAAAAAATGATTTAGTAGTAGCTAAGAGTAATAAACAATACATACTGTTGAGTGTGAAATCTTGTCATATAGTGTGTGATTTTCAGAGTAATGTTATTTTCAAGGTTTGACAAAAACAACTACAATATCCTTTTCTCAATATAAGTTAATTTTAGTATGAAACTCTGACATGAAAAGTAGCAGGTGTTATGAATTCCATAAAGAAAGGTTAGGCATTTAATATAAGGTCATGGTGCATCTCCAACTACAAACACCAATGGGCTCTCCCATTGCTACCATGTCAATGTGAAGTAGACATGAAAGTGGTGGTTGTCTTTTTGAAGATCCTGAAAATGTTTAAAGTTGCCATACACAACGGATGTTATGAACCCTGTCGTGAGGAAAAAAAAGGGGATTTGGAAATACTCTCCATTCGTTGGTTCATGCATGATGTTAGCATGATAACTTGGAAAATAAGTGAGGTATCAACTTCCATGTTGGTGTGTAGAAGCATCTAGAAAGTTTATTTTAGAAAACTGGATTGCCACATCAAAGTCCAAGATGGCTGCCACTCTATCTATCTATCTATCTATCTATCTATCTATCTATCTATC